>NW_020448074.1:12542-25262 GCF_003343035.1 Apteryx rowi
AAAGCCCAAGATTCTAGAATTGTAGAATTCTGGAACAATGCATGAATATGATCGAAAGAGTGTTTTGTTGGGCCACCAATTACATCACGCTGAATCCAGAGTCCTTAAAAAAAAAAAAAAAAAAGCATATGCCAGTTCATTTTTCATTATCCTGCATAAGACATATGTAATAGCAAATCATGTTAGACGCAGACAAGGCACTTCAGAATTACTGCGCACCGTTAAAGCATTAATGACTTGTGCCAATGCTTACATGAACATTGAAAGCACTGTTTTTTATTCTATAAGGATGACCTCCAATTCCATTTTAAAATAAAGAAAAACAAAAGCTAGGTCTCTTCCCAGAAAAAAAAAAAATCTTGAAAAGGCAGGCTAACTATAAGAACAGACAGCAACTAAATTCGTTTACTACAGCAGGAGGCTTGACAATAAGACCAAGGAAAAGAACTTAAGAATTCCTCAAGGCCACCAAACTAAAATATACCATCCTCTAGTGCAACTGCGTTTGATGTGTATTCTGAAGAGTCAGCTCACTAACCTCCCCAGGATCCCTGAGGTTACAGAAAGAATGGGAATATATTTATAAAATAGGGATATACTTGTGGTAGAAAATAATCAGGTCACATGGGAAATTTGGAAGGATGATGTTTCAGATTTACTCCCCACATTCAGTCATGTATTGATAAAATATTTACCATTCTGATTTTTAGCAATCAATCCCTACATGGAAATAATAAAATAGTATGAACCCTAAGTAGTGATTTATGTCACCTGGGATGCAAGCTCTTGCCTGCCCCACTTCTGTGTTTCCGCTGGGACCTGGATGGTTATCAGGTGCCCCCATCACTTCTACCTACACATGCTGCAGCTGGGACTCTCAGCAGGGAGGTGCTTCATACTGGCAGATGTAAAGCCAGTAGGACTCGGAGGTTTCCTCTCATAGGACACCATTTTCTGTGTGGATGTTATTGAACAGTATTCTAACTGTTTGTGTATGTAACATGACCAGTATTTTTCTTGAAAATTTTATGTACATATTAGAAGGAAGTCTATGAACTCACTCTCATGATACTACCATTAACAGAGGAAATCTTTACTATCCCAGACTACTTAGGGAAAGAAGGTCCATCTGCCTCACAAACCAAGGCAGACCTGCTCTGCAACCGAGTCACCCACTCATTACTAGGAATTCCGCAATTGCCAAGCCAATCCCGAATCCCTCTGCTGCCACTGCTAAACATGCAGAAGTGCACTTCTACGTATCGTACCATCCACTCCCAGGGCTGAAATCTCAGATAAGACACAGAAGTCTTCAGCTTATGACTGGTATTAAATAACATGCGAAAGAGCTTCTGTTTTTCTTTCCCCACTTTCAGTTTCCAATTCCCCATAGCTTTATACCAAAGCAGGACCGATAAATAGCTGAAGGAGAGGCAGCAAAGTTATCACTGGATCTTGTACCTTTCCCTGGCTTCAGCAACAGAAGAAACATATCAACATTTCAAAAAAAACAGTTTCTTTGTATAAGATTTCTAACTGTACTGTCAGAGAAATATGAACAGTGTGTATCCTGTGGACAAAAAGGCATATTTCCAACCTTTCTATAAATACATGTCACTGTATTTGCAAATGACTTCCTTGATATGGAGATAACAAACTTCCTGATCAAAAATTCAGATATGGTACTTCAGTTTATTCCAAATATCTCTTCTTCTTCAAACTTATCAACTGACTGATGTATAAGATAGACTGACTGACAGATAGATACAACATTTCTAAAGCAAATTTTCTCTTGTTATTCACCTTTGCAAATATCATGTAAGCTAAATATACAGTTTGCTTTTCAAGATCAAAATCACCATGCATTTTTGCAAAAGGTATCCATATAACGGCACTGAATGCACATCCTCCATAAGATAATGAAAACATACATATAAAGAAATTGTTAGGGATACACAAAGACATCATCACAGAAAGTAAGCATTTAGGCTCACAGCTACTTCACGATCAAGTGTTCCATTTGCTTGTCTCTGATATCCCCTGGTAAATTCAAGACAGCTTAATTAAAAATAGTCAATACAGAGTAAACTCTAAGCTAAAGTTTATGACCTAGCTTATCCTGTGGTAAATTGTGTGCCCACATACTCCATACTGTGTTGCACAAGATCTCGTCTATAATCCCCAGTGTAGTCCACATGTATACCTGAAATCCTGTCATAGAATACAAAACTAGAAGAATGAGACGACAAAAGGGAAAGGGTAAAAATCTCCTGTGAATGTTTTCATGAGTACTTGTAAAACTGCATTATGGAAATCTAGAATCTAGATCTGAGATTCTGATTTGCAGCTATTTTGTACAGGTTTTTTGTCCTGGTGAATACATTACAGTATACTGACAGAAGACCAGATATTTTATCACTATTTCCCCTATCCATATTGTATGAAAAGGAGGATTAAAAATAATAAAAAAAAGAAAACTCTATAAGTTGGGTTTGACTACATAACCATATGACTAATTAGGTTGGCGGTGAAAAAACAGCCATTCCTTGATGGATGGTTTTCGTAGCAGCAAATAACTGCAGAAGCAAATTTCAAAAGCAAACTTACCAATTGGCATTTCATTTTAACAATGATGAAAATATTTTTATAATATAGAACTGTGCTCCGATATTCGCGTTTGCTAGACTGGCTGAAATTCAAATTTAGTTGCCATGAAAAGGTAACACTATGCAATGAATCAAAAGATTTAACAAGCCTATAAACATGCATTTTTTTAAATCCATAAAACCTGACATTCCTTAAAAAACAAACAAACAAAAAAAAACCCAAAAAACACCAAACCACACACACAAATCACCATACTGTTTACAGCTCTGAGAATAAGAGATATATATTTAGGCTGTGACTTTGAGGACTGCTGAAAATCTGGTCTTTGCATATTTCATGAAAGGAGATATTTTCATAAAAAACAGCTTAATGGATTTATTATAGATGTAAATTTACAAGTTGCCTGTTCAGCAAGGGATTTTGTCCAGTAAAAGATGGAATACAGATTTATGCAGAAAACACACAGCCACAAAAACCAATCACTTATGTCAAACAACAAAACAACAGACAAGGTTCTGTAGGGCGTGCTGTCACAACAAGCCTTTCAGTTTGGTGACAGGTGACATTAAGAAAAGGTCATTCTCTTATCCTTATTCATTCTGCACTGCCCTTACCAGGAAAATACTGCTTGAGGGATTAATTTTTGTTCTGAAAAAGATAATCTATTTAGCATTTTGGTAACTGATTATTGTTAGTAGAATATGCCTATTTTGTAAGTTAGAAAGTCAGCTACATACATTAAAAACATGCTCAAAATACAATACGGAACTTGGCAACTCTTCTGAGACCAATAGCACACACATAACCTTTACCATTTGGCAGAAGACAGCGGCTGTCAGGTATCTAACTGCTTTTCTTCCCTCCCGCAACTACTGCTTACAACCAGTCCTGCAGGCTACAATGCTTATGTGTTCTGCACTACAATATTAGAGCTACTACCTTCTCAGTTCCCCCTATTTTGTTAGAGGATTCCAGCTGTTATTATTTCTTTCCAGAGCTGGCAGCATCACATCATATTTTAAAAGCATTCCATAACACTCCAGAGAACAATTATGGCATAGAGTGAAAGTTTCATTTTAGACACTAAATAAATTGTTTTGGTTCGGGACACTTGGTGAGAGCTGCAGATGGCTACACTTACACTAATGTAGCTGCTCTGTAGAAATGGGACTTTTCCTGCCTCCCTCTGTGTTGAAACACAGATAAACTGACTGCAGATGGGATGAGACTGCCTGGCATGTGACCGAAGGGGAAATGTGCTGCACTATGGCTACCTGATGAGAGCAGAAGAGTTCCAGGCTCCCATGCTCCTGGGCTCAATTCCTCGTAGATAAACCTGTTTGAATTTTTTGTGAAGGGCTATCTTGCTTACTATTTCATGGTCTAATTTACTTACCTTATAATCCAAGAGAGAACTCATTTGATCCACTTCAGAATTGCTTATCATATCACTTTCTTCATCATCTATAATTTCTATTTTCTGAAACAGAAGTAGATGGTTCATTCCAAATATTCTAATTTATAGATTAGAGCAACAAACGACAATGCTTATCTCAAACTACCATGTAAGGAAGAAGGTAATAGGGGTTTTTTTTGCCTGCTCATGAGCAATTTTGAGTTTTGGAGCCCCCATTAGATGGCAATCATGCACCTCAGCCATAGGAGCTCTAGGAAGACTCCAAACTGGAACTGTGTATATGCAGACCTGGGACAGTTGCTGCCGTGGTGACTCAGGCTGTTTACAGAGAAGGAGCTACATGTCACTGAGCTTTTGGCAATTAAATTGCATACCGTATCTCATTACAGCCTGCAGAAGCCTGCATTTATTCCATAAGCCCTTTGTTGAAGGCATCCTAGAGGGCCAAGCAGAGTAAGAAAGTTTTTTCCTCTGGAATTAGACAGGAAAAATAAAAATAATAATAATAATAAAAAAAAAATCAACATTATGGCAAATGACTAGGAAGTCCTAACTGACCTACACCTTGCCCCCCCCCCCCCAAAAAAAAAAAAGAATAAAATCTCTCCTTTGGTCTACTTTGGCCATAGCGCAAGTCAAATGCCCTGAAGAATAGAGGACATTGATATGATAGACAGTTTCAAATGTGTGTGTGTATATATGTGTGTGTGCGTGCATGCGTGTATAAAATAAATAAATATCGATATTTTTACTTAATCCACCAAAATTCTTAGGAGCTTTATTGGGTTTCTAGAGCTATCTAAAATACAGTGTTAAAGGCCAACCTAAATGCTGTTTAAAATTTGGAAATACATTATAATCATACCTCAACTTTTAAAACATTCCCTTTAAACTACTTAGCACTTATGCGTTTTGTTTTTTTTCCCTAACAAAAAACCTTGGTATGTGAGAGAATTATGTTAACACATACTTTGATAGGAAAAAACACAAAATTTACACATCTTTAGGGCACCTATGAGGGTTTTTTTATTCACATCTAAATTAGATTGCAAACAGATAGAATGAATTTGAATTAGATAGTGATAAGACTGGCATTTTACCAAGAACTAAGAAGGATTAAACTATAAATTTCACTATATTTTTGAGAAAGAAGCAATGGTAGTGTAAGAAGGGGGTTTTATACTACCTTTCACTATTCTAGCACTTGTAAACATTTATGAGACTGTGTATAATAAAATTGCTTTAACCTATTATATTATTCAATACACTATTTAATACAACTTAAGCAAGGGCCCACAGTGACAGAAGTACACTTTAATGGTTAGTTCCTGAGGCGTTACTTAATAGGAGGCTATATCTCTGCAACATATATATGTTCTTCTGTCTGCCTGCAGACCAGCCATCAAAAATTTCCTCCTAACCTCCAAGGAAAAAATCCTTAGACATGTTAACACTCTCTCAGTAGTAGTACCCACTAAGCTAATGAGCACGTGTTGAAGGTAGGGAGTATAAACCACATTTTCTGTGATTCAGTGTCTGACAACACAGCTGAAGTGATAACATTTCAAAGGCTTAATGTCACAAAGATCTGCTGTTATCATATACTAGCACTGCGATTTAAATAAATTTTTGATTTTAGACTCAGCTTGAGGGAAAGAGTCTCTAAATAAATGCCAAACATTCAACCCTGTCTTCCTTACAATTCTATATTTTAAGATAGCAGAGGATAAACAGATTAGAATTTCAAATAAAGAACTGTCTGGTATGCAAGTCCAATGTATCTTAGTCCAATTTTAACAGCATACTTTTTGAAATTTTGTTACGGTGTTTTCAGAACATGATATGAAATAACTACTTGGTTTTTTTCCCCTCTTATTATATCAAATTATATAATGTTGGTGGTTCAGGTAAACTGGAGAACCAATTTGTTGTTGGGCATCATCTTCGCAGACCTTTTCATATTACATTCTGCATCTCCATGGTAAACACATCAGCCTGAAACTCAAGAGTTACTACTTCTAAGGTCACAGCAGGCCATCAGGTTAAAGAGAATGGAAAAGGGCAGCCATTCTTTTCAGGCTAACCAGAAGAAATACAGCGCTGGAATTTTAGTCTACCCAAAAGGTGATCATATATTAAAAAAAGAAATAAAACATTCTCTCATTATATATAAAGGGAAGGAAATCTCCTGTTCACTTTCCCATTTCAGATTATGCGTGATTAATATAAAACAAATGTTTTAGTCATGTCCTGAGCTACTGTAGTTTAACCTCTAATTGAATTAGAAGAGTCTAATTGGGAACTGGAACCATTGCCTGTTCATTCTCCAGATAACTTTTTAAGATAAAAATTACCCTACCACTTGGGGTCTTCTCTCCTCTTCCTCCTCTCCTTTCTTCTAATTTGAGAGAAGACAGGCTAAACAAAGGGGACATATTACATTATTTGCCATGACTCCTCCCTCTGTCTTTCCTTCCTTGTTCTTATCGCAGTCAATTAAAAAAAGCAAGAACTGTGTTTGACTCAAAGTGAACGCATGTGAGAAAATAATAAACATCTAAATAATGCCCTATGAAGAGTATGGGAATGAAGACTATATATCCAGCCCTGGTTTGAGCCCACAGATCCAAGGTTAGCTACAGAGAAGAAACACTAGAGACACCTGAATTTCTCAAAGCTACTGAAAATCATTTTTTGTTATTATTCTGTCATTTATTCTTACTGTTTTATTACAATACGTACTTACAGAGTGCTACGCAAGCAGAGTGTTCTGCACTCCAGAAGAACAACATCAGGTTGTAGTAATACAGAAAAATCTGTATTATTCAATTTCTACTGAGTGTGCACAGTTCCACCACAACCAGTTTCTTGTAGTACTCAAGCAATAAGGAAGGACTCAGCACACTCAACTGAAGCTTTCATCTAGTG
This sequence comes from Apteryx rowi, assembly GCF_003343035.1. NCBI lineage: Eukaryota > Metazoa > Chordata > Aves > Apterygiformes > Apterygidae > Apteryx > Apteryx rowi. The sequence continues at coordinate 19,495 of NW_020448074.1, forward strand.
AAAAACACTAGTGCTGGACAACAACATCAACAATTAAGGAGGTCATATAACTAGAACAGGAAAAGCATACACACCACATTATCAGTAGATACTGGATTCTGGTCATCTTCTTTGTGATCAGTTTCTTCATTTTGAAGAGTATCACTTGTCTCTTCTGCAGAAATAAATTAGTTTTTCAGATTTCATTCAAATTTCATGCTTGAGGAACATTACTAGTCTTTTCCACTAAATATGTCACGTCTGCTATATACAAAAGCAAAGTCATATCATCAGTGTCTATTCATAAAAAAAAATACTGCATATCTTAATAAATGAGACATCACATCACCAGTATTTCAGGCCAAACTTGGGACAATCATAACTTGGAAAGACAGAAAAAAAAAGTCTATCAGTTACTCTCGTGCAACTTGCACTAAGACTTTCCTATTTTTAGATTCGGGTTGAAATATTCAAAGGAAATGAAGAGTTTCACACCAGACCTACCTAGAACTTTTCTGATTAAACACATTCACATTCAAAATCTCTACTGCCTTGGTTTCAAGCCATATTTTGCCTCATTTAATTGGAAAGAAGGATTTTTTTTTTCTTCAGTAAATTCTTACATGAAAAATCCAGCTTGCCCTGTAATTATAGGCTACGTACCAGAATCCCACCTCCTCCTTGTAGGCACTGAATACTTTTGAACAGAAAACTGATCAAGCAGATAATTATTTTATTCTTGTATGGCAAAATGTTTCCTCCTAGTGAATCTAATCTCGTCCCTTACATGTATCAGCAAAGCACACACTTGAAAACCCAGCAGATCTTATTGCTAAATCTCAGCCATAAGTGCTAGACAATTCCATTATCCCTGAACTACGGCCAATATGAAAAATGAGAAAGGTATGCGTATTGATTCCTGTAATTAAGTACATTTCTGAGATTTACTTCAATTCTCTACATTTAGAATACTGTCAAGAAGAAAGTGGTTGACAGAAATAGCAAAACAAGAAATAAACCAAAACACAAAGACAGTTATGATTAAAAATTTCAACGGTGTTAATAACAGCTAGGCTATTAATTGGAAACACTACTTTCTGTAGTATATTCTGCAGAGGGCAGAGCTTGCATAAAAAGGGACAAGCGGTCAAGCTGCCATACCTAAAGAGGAAAGGAGGTACAGTGAATGGGCAGTAGCTGTTCAGGTAGGTTACTAAAAGAGAGGGCAGATAATGGTGCAGGTGGGTGCCTCTTCCAAACACAGAAGCAGCAGGATTTAACTGGAGTTATCCAACATTTGCAAAGCATGGGTAACATTTGGGTCAGACTAGCTATACAGAGAATTTTATCATTTTAAATAACTTTTCTGTCTATTAAATACCTCTAACTGAACAAACTTTATCTGAAGTAGTTTCAAATAAATTTAAACTGTACTGGCTGCAACTTCAGAAGAAAGTTTCTGCTAGTACCAAAAGCAAATGGGTCCAAAAGGGAGAACTGTAATAACAGGCAGCAATACAAGACCACATCATTCCACTCAGAGGAATGAAAGTCATCTAAGAAGCACACTCAAGTGAAACCAAAACAGCATCTAAACCACCAATCCCTCTGTAACCTTGAGATTTACCATTTCATTCATTTGACTATTGAATCCAACTCCCTACAGCACTTTAAACTCTTTAAATACTCATCCTCAGCTAATATACACTGGCACAGCTACAGTGGCCTCCACAGAGCTGTATCCATTTACACAAACTATGGATTCAATTAACATAAAAAAGGCAAGCTAATATTACTAGAGAAACTTAATGCTCAACTTCGCATCAGACTACAGCTTTTTTAATTTATGCACTACTTTTAAAAAGCAGCTGCCATCAACACTTCCTCTCTAGTTAGGTGACTAAGAATATCTTTTTCTGTCTCTTAGAGTTTGGTGGGTTCTTTCATTAGGACCAACAGTTATAGTTCTCAAAGATTACAAACAGCCACATTTCCATGACTGAATAGTAAACATGATTGTTGGTGGAAGTGTTTTCCAGGAAGTTCAAAATCAACTGAGCTGAACTTCCACTGGACTGTGGAAGTTAACAGAAACAATTCTTCTGTTAGAATAAAGAATGAAAGAGGCATTCTTGGACACTAAGGAAACCTATAGTCTTTTTGCACTTGCTTAAACTTTGATTATAATCATCTACTCATAGTCTTACAGCTCTATCCTATTTTAAGAAAGCCTAGTTCAATAAATGTGGTGTTATTTGTCACTTTAAGCTGCAGAGAATTCAGATTCTTCCCCCAGCACCATCTTCTTTTAGACAGATCTTATTAAATCAGTTCCTTCCCCACCTCGGGCAAATCAGGGACTCTCAGATTCTGCATCTCACTTGGCTTTCAATCATTTGACCCATTTCTTTATCATCTTTTTCCCTATACAGTAGAATCTGACAAAGCTATCACAAATTCATTTTCAGCAATTCTCCATTTTTCTAGTTCTTTCCTTAAAGTTGTTCAAACAAATGACAAGATCAAGTCTGGCATGCTATGCTGAAATAGCATGCACTAGGTCAGACTTTCTTTTAGTTTAGAGAGCAAAGGCTTTATTGATCTCTTCTAATCAGAAGCACTGGGAGCAATTAGTTGAGCTTGTGAAGCTAGTGAAATGTGCAGAGTGGCAGTTCATCTGCCTTAGGCCCAGAGTACTAACGTAGAAAAAGAGAGAGAGAGAGAGAGAGAGAGAGGCTGATTTAATTTGGCCATGCAGTTCTGTTAGGTGGAGTACAAGGGAATTAAGGTCAAGACACTTATCACTCAAGATCATGAACTGTATTGAGAACACACACGCACCCTGTGTGTGCAGTTCTGAGGCTTTCCGAGCAGTCCACTGCTACAGACTTTGATCTTTTCTACTGTTTTATTTGCTTGTCAAAGACCACATACACATCTCAAACAGCTTAATGGCTGTAAGTTCTACTGGGTTCTGACACACTGTGAAGCTGTTCTAGTGTGACACCAGGTTTCAGCTAACATATCTTCTGAATACGTCTGATCAGCATGGGTTTCGTATCATGAAAACTGCAACTACACAGCTCTGGCCAGCCCAAAGCAAGCAGGTTCTGTCACATTAGTGCTTATTTAGACAAAAAATTTTGATATGATTAGGCTAATGGGAATAGATTTTCAAGCTGAGTACAACTGGCAAGTTAACTAAGAGCATGTTTTAAACCTGGTTTCCTAGGGAAATGAGGTTTACACATTTGTACTTTCTGTCCATCTGTCAGTTGTACCAACAAATTGTGAACTTGTCAACCAGCTTCTGATGAATCTAGCAGAAACAGAGGTTTTTACAATGCAAAGTTTCTGCAAACTTTCTGATAACAAACCAACATATTTCATATAGAAAGAGGTAGAAAAGAAAGACCAAACTGTACCTTCAGCATGGCCAAGACAGATAATTTGCAACTGTCAGACACACTTTCAGACATTGTTGAATGTGTACAACAGAGAATCCAAAGCATGCAAACTGCAAAAAAGTAAAAATATAGGCACAGTAGTAACTGCATTTTCAAATACCTTGTGAGCTTCCTTCAGATAAGCAGATTGATACTTCATCATTCCTATCATTATCATCCCCCACTTCAGCAGCAGTTTCCTCTCCTGGATTAAGTGCTGATTTAGAAACAAATTCAGATTGATCAGAGAAATCAGCAGGACCTCCTCTAGGGGGTGGGACCTCAATCCCCATTAAACGATATTTCCGTCTTCGATTCCCAATCCACGTCTTGTAAGAGAAATAAACATGAATGATATCAGAAACTATAACAAAAGCAACAGGCCCACAACCAAGTGAAATTAGCATATCTATACTATAAGAACAAGAGTGTAGCCAGCAGCTCAAGGCAGGTGATTATTCCCCTGTATTTGACACTCATGAGGCTGCTTCCTGGAATACTATGTCCAGTTTCAGTCCTCTAATACAGGGGAAGAGGGAAGGTTAAGAGGCTGTAAAGCAAAAGGAAAAGAAGCAACAGTCACAAGTTGCAGCAAGGGAAATTCTGACTGGAATTAAGTTCAAAAAAAAAAGGCACACTTCACAGTGAGGGGAGTTAAGCATTAGAACAGTTTGTCCACAGAAGTTGTGGAAGCTCCAGCTTTGGAGATACGCAGAATTTTACTCAACAAGGTTGGACTAGATGACCTTGTGAGGTCCCTCCCAGCCTATTCTCTGAATTTAATGTAAAATCTTTAATCCAGGCTCTCCCCCTCTATGACTTCCACTACATAACTAAAACATCCAGCAACCCACACAGTCAACCTGTTCTAGGATTTCCTAGAGCACAAATTGTCTGAGGTGGTAGCTTTACATCACTCCACTTTGCAGAGGAAATGTAACTTGGGAGAAATAAGGAAGTTCAGAGCAATATTATCCTTCAGTCCTCTTTGGATGGAAGATGAGTCTTTAAGAAGTATTGCTTGCAGTAAGGTGTAAGAGCATACTGTAAACAGTGGTGAGAGATAGAACAGGTCCAGGATCAAGGAATTTGGAAAGTCATTCATGGTCAGATGGGTATTGACGCTTTAAGTTCATTTTACATCAGCAAAACTGACACTCTTTGCAAAAAAGAAAAAGTTACATTCAAAATTCTCCAAGCAGAGCTGTGTAACTGGCAATTGACTTCCTTTCTTTAATGAATTATAAAGAAAAACCTATGCTAAGAATTATTAAAGCTGAAAAATAGAGTTTAACATAAAGGACTAAGAGTTGTCTGCAACTCTTCACCTCTTTACTCTCTCTTCCCATGCATTACTCAGAGTCTTTTGACCTCTTGTCCAATTTCTATTCTACTCAACAGCTCTTGTCCCCAAACACTTTGTTCCATAGAAGCCAGTTCTTCACTGGCATCCAAAAAAATCTTTCTCAGAGCCAGGAATCAATTTCTTTTCCCTCTCTTAATTTCCAGCCTTCTTGATCAGGCTCTCCACCCCCCCGCCCCCTCCACAACATCAAAAACACCAATAGAAGAATCACTAAAAGTAAAAGTGGGACCTTTCTCCTTGTTCCAAGACCTGACCACATACTGGCCCAGGAATGATAACTGTGCAGTTTGTCCATATAAACTAGAACCATATACAGTATACTTGATTGCTGTGATGATTACAGACATGATTAATGCATGCATAGCATGGCCATTTACTAGGTTCTGAAGCGTGCTAAGTGCTAGAATTTGTGGATCACTAAAAATCAAAGATATCTCTAGAAAGCATGGCCAACTTGCTATTTTTGAAAGCATATGATCAGGACACAGTAAAATGCACATTCCTATCACAAGGTCTCCAGTCCAGTAGAGTTTACCAAACGCACTACAATATTCTAGGAAATTTTTCTTTAGAAATGTACAAGACAACACTACTTCTGGCCTTACTTCAGAAATACCTGCAATTCTCCTCCTCCCCATTCCACTTCCTCTAAATACAGTTCTGACAGATGAATTGCATGGAAGAGGTTAGTACAAAAGATTAAGATTTTGTTTATATCTTATCAAATAGATATTTTAAGAAATATTAACAGCAGTCCCAGCTATTAAAGATAGTTTCATGCTGTGCCAACCTTGAAAAAGGAAAAGAAAAAAATGTTTAAGCCAAACAAACTGGCTTTTTTGCCAGTTAAAAGAGGACATGCTTAACACTATTTTTGGCAAAACATTTTTGTTGGATGATATTTGCTTTTCCAGCAATCTGAATTTTCCCAAGAGCTAAGCAGGGATTTTTGAACATTATATACCATGGGGGGGGGG
>NW_020448074.1:25267-63692 GCF_003343035.1 Apteryx rowi
CACAAGTAGCCTCTTCCAGACTTGTGTTCCTTTTTTTCAAACAGTATATTGCCATTCTTTGGATTTCTCATAATTTTATAGTGACAATAAAGCGCTAAGAACTCTAGGAGCAAATCTGCTTCATTTTTATTAAAAGAAATTCAGCAAAAACATTGAGGGACCTGGACAAGGTAGACCTTACTTGTATTTTTACATAGCCTTTAAAGCAGAAAAGAAGTCTCTCATTCAACATAGTGAATGTGTCATATAAGATTCATACGTATACTTTTTATAGCATCACAAACTAAAATGGGAAAGAAAAGTTTTAAGCTTCCATATAGTATACACCATACTTTATAGTGAATTTTCTGGAGCAGTACAATGATAGACGTAAGAGCAAGTAAATAGACAAATTAGTATTTCCCTGTAGGAAAATAACTAAATAATTCTAATGATATCCCTAGAATTTTACCTCCTTAAAAATATCAAGCAACATCCATAAAGTACACATGATCAGACTCATTGAAGCTACTTATACCAGCTAGTAATGAACTCAGCAGCAATTTCCCCAGCTTCAACTAAACAGATGATCAGCAACAGTTAGGGATGAAAGGCTGGAGTCCAGGCAGAAAAAGCCAGCTGATAACTGCCCTGAGGCAGCTTGTAAGTAAGTGGACTGGCAAGGAGCCACTTAAAAAGCATGATTACAGCTCTCCAGATACTGAGGTTAGGGTGTCAACTTGCAAGAAAGATTCTAGGTTGCAACCTTCAGAAATACTGCTTAAGGGGAAAAATAAAGATTGAATATCTAGAGTTATTTTTTCAATGACTCTCTCCATCATAACTTGCATCTAGACTAGGCCTAGAGCCCCCAACAGCAAGAGTCATTAATCAGCTGTGAAAAATGAGTGGCCATTCTGCTGCAACTGATTGATTTGTTAATGAACTCAGACTTCAGCACTACCTTAAATATTCCAACTTTTGTCTGACAAGTTGCAGGAAAAAAGAAGGATATGCCTCTAGCCTGTGGATAGGCTGGTTAGGAGTAGCACTGCATCTCTTCTGTATAAAAGCTTTATGCTTTATTAAAAAAATATATATATATATGTTTTTTTTTCTGAGGAGCTTGATAGTTGTCACCCTGTCCTCAAATAACTAATTTCTCACTGAAGGCTATTGCACCTTTCAGACACTCTTTTGGTATGAACGAATAAAATTAGTCAAGAGAAGAAAACAAACAAGTTTTAAGTAACTACAAAAAAAGCCCCCAAAACATAATCAGCAATAACTATAATGCAAATACATGAAATATTTCAAGTTTAATGAAATATTGGCCAGAGTTCACATATTTAAAAGTGACAGTCTTCTTTCTTTTTTCTTCCCTCTTTTTATGTCTCGGGAACACATAAAAGACACCTGGGGGCGGAAATGTGCATGATGTGCAACCAGCAGCGACTTTGCAAATCCGCTCTCCTACTACAAGTATCAAAGCCATGGAACAAAATGCCCTGTTTGACCTTAAAAGATCAAATTCAGTGGAACTGTTCATGGTGGTAAACATCCTTCTTTGAGATAGGAAAACAGATTTGATGTATTCTTTGTACTAGAGACCTTGCAAGGAAGTATGAGATCATAAAGATAAGTCTTTGTACTTTTGGAAAAGCAACACTTGTCTGTACAAATCATGAATTTTCATTAAAAAGCTATGATGAGAAGAATGGGGAAGTATACTGAATTGAATTAAAAACAAGTGATTTAGTATGTATAAATATCTATGTAAAACAGTTATATATTTTGTTACATCACAAATGGAGCAACAGGTGCTAGTTGTACACTGTCTGGAATTCGAAGTACAGTAGAATATACATAAAGGCAGCACGTATTGAAAGTGGAGAAATTCTTCCCCCAGTGTCCCTTTGGTCCAACTCTTTTGGCTGAGCATACAGTATAGGGCAGAAATGCTCTGTGGTTCACTAAGGCCTCACTGCTGACTGCATCATGGCTGTGTCCTGACTCCTTATTAGAAAGGGACCATGCCACACGCTAATATCCAGACATAATGGTTTCCTTCCAAAGGATATCCAAGTTGTCAGGTAAGGAGAAAAGCATAATATGGTGTGCCTATCTAGATCTCAAGATGAATTTAGGACAGATAATGTAGAGCACATTATGGAAAATATCTTTCCCACAGCTGGGACATGCACAACGTGTCTTAGAGACAAGTCAACAGGAAGCACTGAAGAATACACGTGCAGTGTAGCATAAATTCAGCCTTTACACACCAAAAAGATAGCGTAGTATGGTGCAGGACCAACCTCCAACCTAGTTCTCTCTAATTTTTCCAAGTCTGTCACACAGAGGACTCAGAAGCAGAAGTAGGACAGATGCTGACACCACCACCAGTTACTATAAAGAAAAAACATGCATGCGTGTGAATTCTATTAGAGATCATGCCACGGAGTCTTAGGGAGTTCATTTGAGTCTAATACAAACTGGACATCTGCCCTGAAGAAAAAAGCATTTCAAGCAGATACTTGAAAGGTGTTTATAGAACTTCATACTGTCATCCTGTATGTAACATCCAGTAAGGATGTTCTTAAAGGAACAAATTAAGGGAAGCCAAGCACTGGTGTCAGTCTTACTGAATAAAGTATTATATATAACTGTAAACAGCCTCACCCTTCAGAAAACAAATTGAAGAGCTTGGAAAATATGGAGAAACTTTGTTATCTACATGGAAAAGAATAATTCTTTTCAGCCTCCAGAAAAGTGCAATTTCATTTTTCTGTAATTCACACCTGCTTAGGAAAACAAACAAGTAAATAGCCAAATTACTGTTTACTAGTGAAACTAACTTTGGTGCCATTTTAATATACCATCTCCCCAAAAAGATCTCCACAAAAGGAGAATTTAAAATAAGGGCTCCCAGTTCCACTTTCATAGTAGTGGAAAAAGAGGTGGAAAAAGAGGAAAAAGGTTGAAAGGACTAGTCACAATTGTCATTTCCATTATGGTGGGAAAGTAAGACACTAAAAACATCTTTCAGAAACACAGATTATCCTGACTGCAAAGACGGTCAGACTATTTACTGAGGAATGGAAGCACTCCAAATGAATGAGACACCCATAGTTTTAGAGAGACAGTATATGCCTGGTAACTGTGCATACAGTGGCTACAAGGGACACTGTACCAAACTTCCCAACCTCTGGAAGAGATGATGTGAAATGGTTCTAAGGAATCACATTATCTATATCAGTCCTATATCACCCTAATGGAATCCTTCATCAACACCACTTGTATGGACTATCAAGTTTCAGTGACCCAGCATCCTTCACAGTATCTTTTGCCCTCTGTCACATCACCACTTGGCTTCAAGACAGCATCTGAAAATATTATTTTCCTATTTTGGAACATTCTTTCACGTTTACAGTTATTTTTCCCCTATAAGCATTAATGAAACATATTTTCCCTGTACCTTTAGAAGGGCTTTGTATCTTGATCATAACAAACAACAGCATTTTTCAGTGTTCTAGGATACCCCTAAAAAATTTAACTCTTTTATTTAAAATCTTATTCCAGTCTAAAGAGAATGTCAGATAGCTCGTAGTGCTACTCCGGTTGCTGATCAATAAGACTCTTACCTGAGGGCTTTTTTCTATATATAGACTGCAGAAAGAGCAAGACAGCACTTCCCAACATGGTCATTCATTATGTAATACATGAAATCTATTTCAAGCTTCCTCATGAAATTTTTAAAGGCTTTCATCTGTCCTATTTTTGCTTCTGCGACAAGATAGGGGAAGACTCTAGATTTCTTACCCGCACTATTTCACAGTCAACATTTAATTCTGCAGCAACAGCTTCAATTTTCTCTCTGCAGACTGAGCCCAGGCTGGTCATGCCATTGTCCCAGTATTTCTTTAGGGTAGCTAAGTCTCGGTCACTAAACTGTGTGCGGTCCTGTAACTGTAAGATAAAAGAAATTACTGTTAGATTAAAAAATTTTCAGCTTATACTGCCCATTTCATTCCCAGAGGTCTTGCATACAGTAAGACACATATGTTATGCTGTCTCCTTGGCTTCTCTTCTCTTTTAACTTTCCCTTAAGAATTTTTTTTTTTTAAGTTTGTTTTTTATCCAGGCCAGTAGAGAGTTCTCTGGGATTTGCTTTAAAGGCAACGGCAGTGCTAAAGCAAGTTTAAAGCACTTCAGCTTTGTTTCAGCTCCACTTGACTTTTTAATTTGTTTTATCTCACTCTATATGGCTTACTGAAAATAACTTTTTTCTTCTTGTGCTGTTTACTCTCTCCACCCAATTTATGAATATTATTCCTTAAGGCTTTTCAAGTTTCTCACCCTCCCCACCTAAAGTTCTTTTATCTTACTGCAAACTACAATACATGCATAATTCAAAGGATTCTGAGTTCCCAAAGGGAATGCTTTAATGTTTATTTGGTAAGCTTCAGAGTTTAAATTGGTTCCACTCTTTATTTGTGAGTTCCCCTTACTCTATGTGCATATTTATCAAGATATGGTGGTAGATTACAGATATAAGCAGTAACACTGACAAACAAATCCTAGACTTCCTACCACTTCTTGAACTGGTATGGGTACATAGTACAACATGTTGCAAGCGTATCATTCTGCCAATAGAGCTTACAAGCAGAGTAGCTTTTAGCTCAATGATCTTAATTAAAGCTTCCTGTTTCTTTGTGAAAACCCATATTTGTCATCTCTCCTGCTGTTAGGAGTCCATAAATGCAAACAAATTTAATGTTTGCATTAGTAAGGAGTAACAACATTTTGTTGTTGTGAGCCAATTTTGTTATTATTTCAGCTGCTGAAGTTTTATAAAAACTAACCATGATTTCAGTATCTAAAATCTGGGTTTGCTCATTTAAAAACTGTTAAGTTAGAATGAAGTTACTTTAACAATGGACTAAAAATTTCACAGAACTAGAACCATTTGACAATCTCATATGGTTATCAATGCTAATCTTCAGGATATGGCAATCTTTGCAGTTTTCTTTTTAAAATCACTATTTCTCAAAATATTAGAAGCATTTGAGCCTCTGATATACTAACGCAAAACAGAGATGTAGCTATAGTTATAGGGGCGGCTATAGTTTCAGACACTGAAGTACAGAATTATAGCAGCTGTCTCCATAGTGCCCATCCAGAAGCTGACATCTTACGCAGGCAGCGCTGCACACCAGGAGCTAATCTGCAGAGTGAAACAGCTGGTGCCGAGACCAGTGCCCACCCCGTACATGTTACTTCAGGCTCACTCTTGTCCAGTCCTACAGACTAAGCACCTATTAGCAGTTGCAGCACACTAAATGCACTCCCAGCTGGGACACTGCAGTTTAATTTCATTTAAAAGGAATTCAGTTAATACATTTCAAGGCTGATCTATGAGGAGAATCAAAGYGCAATAAGCGGAATTCAAGAGCACATTGCTGCACAGAACTAAATCACTACTGCAGATTCACCTTTAGAGGATACTATTTTTCGTATACACCTGACCTGAGCTCTTCTTTCCCACAAGTCACTTAAAGAATGACAGCATAGTCATCTCCTGAGTCACTGCAGCAATATCGCCTTTTATGGCTGTTGGCAAAACAAATTTTAACTTCTGAAAACACCTGGAAGAGCTTCTTGTTCCAACTGCACAGAGCAGGCAGGGACAGCAAGGTGCAACCAAGAACTGAAGAAAGGGAAGGTAGAAAGGAATGTGACAGCAAAACTCAAAGTACAAGGAGAAACAAGTCATTCTGGTCTTTCCAACCTCCCTGAATGGGCAGGGAGCTCATGACAACCTCACCTTCTAAAATATACTGAGCTTCAAAATAAATAAATATATAACACTTGCTGTTGGTTCTGGAGTTTTCATAGATAACACTGCTGCAACATCTGTCACTCGAACATTCAGCATGATTATTATTTTTCAGGAAAATAAAACAGAAATTTTCTACATATTTAATAGGCCTAGCTTAAAGAAAGCCCCTGGAACATGCCATGTAGATTAGCCCACCCCAGCGGAGTGGTAAAATGACAGAAGCCAAAGCAAGTCTGCCTAAGTGTTCCTTCATATACAAGGGAGTAACTCCAGTTAGTCCAAGCTGTCTTCTCAAATACAGTTGCAGCAGCTAAATTAGAACAGGAAGAGGGGAAAAAAAGGGGGGGGGGGGTGTCCAGACTGCTGGAGTAAGACTTCAGATTTCAGCTTGCTACATGGTTTTGCATAATTATCTAAGAAAATGCTTCTCCTACAGAAATAGTACAGGGCAATAATAGCCTCATTACTAAAAGGCTACAAAGATACATATCAGAATAGGCACAACTGAAGGACCTGCTTCCTTCAGGATGCAAGCCTTCCCTCACTTAACACCCCAATGTGCAACTGCACCAAACACCCTCAACCACTTTCGTAACAGAAGTTTAATTTGGCAAGGAGATGAAACAGGAAAAAGGCATGTGAAGTCAGACAAAAGACATACAGTAACTGACAAATCTAGTTACCAAGCGGATGGTATTTTGGGAAGGGTACAGAGACTGCTTAACTTTTACTTACTAAGTTTAAGGATTTTAAGTGAGGAATGCTGTATTTAGCAATCTGACCTGCTTTACAAAGCATTCTTGTAGTATATTAAAAATGTGAAAAGTTTAAGCAGGAAATCTTAAGCTTTTAATCCCTTGCTTAATTGGTAACAGAACTCTTCCTCTCTAGCACTTAAGCACCAAAACAGTGATTTAAGACAAATTCTTAAAATATTCTCATCTTTTTAAAAAAACACCAAAAATAAAATGATGAATGTATTGATGATAGGTACATTTCTCACCTGACATTCTAAAAATGCAATTCCTGCTACATCACAGAGCTGGGCAAGTCAATTTAAAAACTGCCAAAATGCCTTGAGCAGAATGCTCAATTCAGTGGCAAGACCAAAGGAAGAGCAGGGAAACTGAAGTGAGAGAAAATTTCTGCATTACTTACCAGGGGTCAGAGTGGCCTAATACTTTCCTATCATCTGGTTTTCAAATAGTTTACTTATAAAGCCATTATCATATCTTTTTTATCTTATATGAATATATATTGATTCTGATAGTCTACCACAACTGTTTTGATAAAACTCTTACTAGGTAAATCAATATTCAATGGTTTTCACCCCACAACTGCTATATAATGTTGCTAAAAGAACAGGCTTGGGGAGTCAGTCTCAGTCAGTTTAGATCAGAGGAGACATCTTAAAGTTATGGAAAATATTCTGTAGCTACATTTCAAAAGAGGGCTTTTGTAGCCACTTACTGCAGAAATGGAGAAAAAACTTAAAACTTTTGTTTTACTTCCTTGTCAAAAATAATACCTAGTGTTTAAGATGACAATAGGCATTCTGCTTTTTTGTTGCAGTTACTGTCACGTCCTTTCACTTGTTCTGGAAGGGCTTGTGCAGCAGTACATTAATCATGCTGATACTGATTGTAGGTCAGAGAAGGAAATGGAGAATCTGAGATAGGAAACAAAGTTAAAAGCTATAATGAAAAATCACTTCCCTCTAAGGGTTGAGGAGAACAGCCTTACTATGATGCCTGTTTGAATTTACACTAGCAAGCTCAGTGTATTCTCTAGTTATTACTTCTCATCCCTTTTAACTACTATACTTTTGAGATCATATCTTATTTCTGCCATTCTTCCCACCAAGATTAGCACATAGTAACCTACTAATCACAGACAAGCAGGTAGGAATTGAGCCCCCTTTGGAAAACCAAAAATGCTGTCTTCAGATAGGTACATTTTGGCAGCATAGATAATGACTTTAATACAGATAGCCAGTCCTTGTAGGAATGAAAAGCAGAATGTATCAGGTTAYTGGACTTGAAATTTTATCATTTCACAAAAACAAAGCTTCTAGACATTTAAGGGCTCAGATTCACAAACAAGTTGCTAAGAGGGTAACAGGTTACTATGTATTAAATGAACCACACTTGCTCACAGTAGATATAAGTTGCATTACCCTATCTCACAGAAGTCAGGGAATATGGTTAAGCTACACTGTTTTCACTTGCTACACCACCAGAAGGTGATCAGTCTCAACTCTTATGCTCGCTAAATGTAAAGAACACTTCACACTGTCCAAAATTTAAATCCAGACCAACTACCTTCATATGTGCCCTTTCATAAATTTCTTGGAGAAATCACAAACACCATTCAGTAACATTATCATCCCCTTGACCAAGATTATATATAAATTTGACTCCTGTATTATAAGTTGCTCAAAAAATCATGTATTGCTCTGGCACTGGTCAATGTCTTTTGTGAGACAGTAAACGGTAGAATTTCTACATGAACATAAAACCTCATGTCTATCAATTTAGTTAATAAAACTACCCTTCTTTGGGATCATCAGAGGAATTGAGAAAACAAACAAAAAAATCTTACAAATATAACACTGATGGTTAATGCTTCATATAGAATGGGGGGGGGGGGGAAATGAAAAGCTTTATATGACAATGCTTTTCATACCTCAAGACAAGCCAGCATTTCAGTTCTTATTTTTACTTCATTATAGCAAATAAAGTCTATGAATACAAATCTCATTTCCTCTCTTCAGATCCACTACTAACTGATTTGAGACTTGGCTTTATCCTCCAGAGAATTAACTGTTTGATGAATACTTTACGTTTATCAGTTCTGTTGACCATATTTTGAAAAACAGAAGCTTCTTCCAGCAGAAAATAGTCTATCAAAGCACAATGAAAAGCAATCCTTGTGAGCAAACTGAATCAGCAGTTCTGCCAAGCTCAGGGTTAAACCCTGCTTATCCCCTGACCTCTCAAGTGTAATAACAACATTCTTATAAGAGATGACCTAGTTTATTATAGACATTCCTGGCACTTTGCCAAGCACCTCATAATACCCACTGTGCATGCAGTATTTGTGGTGCAAATCTAGTGTCTATAATTGGTATGAGTAATTACATTTCAGTGGAGTGTCCTTATCCTGTCTTTTATTACGGCTTCCTTTTTTAGATCATTTTTTAATGCATCAATAGAAAATGCGGCAGGCCACACACAAAAATTTTCAGAATTTTCAGATTAATAATAAAAGGTGTATTTTAAAATGAAGTAACTACAGCTTCAGTATAAATGACTGCTGCATTTATGTTGTGGTAATCTGGGCACTGTATGCTGTGACATATGGGAAGTTGTGTTTGCTTAAAATGCAATGAAATCATATATTAAATAAATCAACTGACTAGGTTCACTTCTGAAGCTCTAGTGAACCATACTGAGGTAATGGCTATTTCTAGCACAACCATCTGCTTAAGTTGTTTGTTCTGGTCTTCCATACAAAGCTTGTATATTCGCATTACCTTGCTACTCAGTGACAGCCTCCTTCATTCAGATGCATACGTCAAACAAACATAGGGAGACATTAAGAAGTGGTGATACCATTTCTGATAGAAACTTCATGAAGTTGTTTAATAAGTATGAAACGTGTGCCAGAGCACCTGACATAATGAAAGGCTTCTCACCAGAACTATAGCTTCTTTCAGGAATAATGTGGAGTTTATTTATGATGGCTGTGAGCAAGGTAATCTTAAATCAAAATAAAATCTCTCGCAACAAATTTTAGTCTCTACCCTTGAGAAACTCTATTGTGTAGAATTAGCAAGAAAACTCACAGACTAATACTGTTTTAGCACATTTTAAAGGTTTTCTCAAGTTTACTAAAAAGTACAATAGGATGAACAGTGATTCTTCCCTCCAATGCTCTCTAGCAGCCTCCAAAAATCTTATGAATCACAGGCACCTTCTACTCTCTACTCTAAATCTCTCTCATAAACATGTCCAGTCCAACCTCCTTTAGAGCCGATCTAAAAAGCATTTCACTTCCGCAGCAAAAAGTTCCACAGTGTCATTGTACCTCATCTGAAGAGCCACTTGCTTTGTTTTGAGCCCACTAGCTTCGTTTGCTGCCCGTTCATATACTGGAAACAAATGAGTCCCTCTTTGTCTTCTCTACACCTTTCATAATTTTGAAGACCTCCATTACGCTCCTCCATTCCCTCCCAGTCATCTGTTTTCAAGTCTGAAGAGAGACAGCCTATTTAGCTGTTCACTATTTGCTATTCCATGCCTTTGGTCATTGTTACTGCTTCTCTATTGTATTTTGGGAGGAATGGGAAGATCAGAAGTGTACACAGCATTCAAGATACAAAGAAATCCTAGATTTTCTACAATGTTATAATATATATGCTATAATGTTATTTTGTTTTGTTTCCTGTTTCCTTATGATGCCAGTATTTAACTCTGAACTTTGACACTACAGAATGTATAACTGACATTTTCAGAGGAGTATCAGTTAATACTCAAAGTTCTTATAAATAAGTGGTAATAGTCAATTCTGAATAAATAAAAGTTCCTCCTTTCCCATCTGTATCATTTAATATTAATTATTCTTAGTCTTATTTCTTATTTCTTGATTTCATTGCCTAATATCCATGTGAGGTCCCTTACTGCTTAGTAAACTTCATACCTTCTTGTCCAATGATTAATATAGTTTACTTCTTTATCAGAAGGACTAGTCAGTCTTCAGTAATATACATTACTTAAGCATATAAAATTTGCAATTATTACTTTATTTCACCCCCAGTGTCTGAAGTTCTGTGTATTTCCTCAACACTATCAGCATATTTAACCCCATAAATACTATGTCAGGTTAGACATTCCTCCAGTTTGAAGGTTTTAACCTCAGGTTTCACCACTGCCACAAAGCTGCCGACCATTTCAGTGATATCCAATCTCGTGTCACAGTAAAGCACAGAGGCAATCCTGCTGCTTTTGCTAGCTGCTAACATGCAAAGTACAGTACAGTTACCCATGCAAGAACAGTAAGTTAGAAGTACCCTTGAAAGAACCATACTTCCTGCAGACAGGTACTTCCAGCCTGTAAATCCACAAAGACTCCCATCTCCCCGATCATTAGAAAGAAAACATCATTGACACAGCATTCTGTGAGGAGCCGCAGCAGAAGACAGGCTTACTGTCCTTTCAACAACATGAGTGTGTAATTACGTAGCCATTCTGTACTGGAACTGACCCAGAGTGGCCTGATAACTAGAATATTTACCTTTTAGCCAGCCAAAGCAAGCAGAGAAACACAGATTCTCTAGCTGGATCCTCCATGAAGTCACCATCTCCAGAAATTCATCAAAATAGCCAATGCTTAACCAGCAGTATGACGTAACATCAAAAAGCAAACATTTAGGACAGAAAGCCTCTACTTATTTCAGGTTTTTTTCCCCCCCAAACATACACATGTTGAACAGAGGCTAGAGAACCCAAGTCGAAGCTCTAGGCAGATTCAACTAACCTACCTAGGGTCAGAGGTTTCAACAAAGTGGAGATGCATACTATTCAGAAAGGTATCAAAGCTGTCGCTATAACATAATGTTTTTTGGGGGAGGAAAAGAGGAATACAGGACAAGTCCCCTTGTGAGGTCCTTCACTGAGGGCAGCCTCCCTTTGAAACTTCACAACAACTAGCCTGGCAGTAACATAAAGAACAGCATTCCTTTCATTTAAAATCCCACCCAAAATACACATGCTACATACCATGTGATTTTTACTGTGTCTTTTTCTGAAGAATGATGGGCTGAAACAGTTCTAAGATCTGAATCTGCTGGCTTCCTGATATTGTATTTCAGACTTGATATTAAGACCACTACAACTACCTTGAATTAGAAATTAAAAACTTCCCAAACCCCACCACCTCCCAAAAAGCCAAAAGCTTACCTAGACTCAACACCTATGTGACAAAACTTATTCATAGCTAGCATACTAAGTTATAGTATGMCTGTCATGTTTGATCAGCAGTGGTGTACCATAAATACTAACCACTCTGCCTAAGACATGAGATGACTTAAGCACAGTTAGTACACTTCAAGATTTCTGAGGACAAAAATTAAGATTTTCATCCTTTTAATTCTTTTCAGTCAGTCTGCTCATTGCCACTTCTGAAACCTTGCTATCCTTTCACCACCTTATAAAAAAACAAAAACCAATGTATCCATAAAGGGTAATGCATTTTACATGCACCATGACAGAATACAAAATTCCACAATTTCCAAGTACATTCTCCTGAAGAACTGGAAGGGTGACACTTCTAGACTAATATTCATTAACAGTCAGAAATATATCATCTTACAGCATCGCTGAGCAGACTAGCAAGGAGTTCTACAGAATTGCACAGCTTTTATTTGTCTCCTGATGCAGTTGAAGGACAGGGCAAGGAAAACAAAACATCAAGGCAAAAAGATTAAAAATTCAGAGCATCTAAAAAACAATCTTCCCCATTTCAAACAAAATAGAGATTAGTCTTTTTGCTGTTGGAATGGCAGTAATTGCCATAATCACAGTTCTACAACTGCCTCCATTCAATTTCTGTTCCTTCATGTTCATTCTTCAAAAAAATTTCTCATTTGAAACTGAAGGATGTGAGAGAGAAGGGTTTTTTTTTTTTTTGTATTTTTTTTTTTTTCCAAATACCTGTGTGCATACACCCGTTTTAGGCTGCCAAAGTGCCTCCAAAGTGCATCCGATCTTTTGGCTTTCTCCTAACAAAAAGAGGGGTCAAAAAGTGCATCATATACAGTCAATATATTCAACAATATTCATATCTTGTCTGGATGCATCAGGATTCAAATTTGGATTCAAAGCCCTATCAGCATATTTGTTGATTCTGACCTCTAAATTTTGCCTAAGCCTTAGCCTCCTAGGTCACAGGAACAGTCTGTGCTATTACAAGCAAGCACATCTTTAGAAATCAGATAGTAGAAAACTGTTTCTTCTCCAAGTACTACACCTAAATACCTGTCAACATTCTAACTTCCTGTTCCACTACAAAACATTTTCTAAGTAACATTTAGGAGCCTTAAATGTTTATTAGTCTAAAGGCTACCTGTAATCTCTACTAAGTTTAGAAAACACGGACTGTTTGTTGGCAGGAGGGATAGCAGGGAAGAGTGAAGCATTTTATCAGGATCACTTTACCCATGGCTGTCACAGTGTAAACTTTAAACCTCATGACTTGATCCGAGCAGCTCTAAACATGGTCAGTTCAACACATTTTTAATTACATAGTGTCGGGCTATTTAACAACAGAAAATTAACATAAAGTTAATTAGTCAAGGATAGCAAATAGCAACCTCTACATAACAGTATTTCCCAGACCAGATTTACAGTTATTTCCAAGATGTATTGCTTTGGTCAATGCATTCTGCTGCTTTCTAGAGCTTTTTTGGAAAGTAAAATCTATTCACGTGTTTTTTCAAGCTTAGAGTTTACAGAAGCCAACTTTACTTTTCCCTTTAGCAAAGCCTGTTATTCAAAAGTAGGTGAGGAGAACATAAGAGTAACGCATTTTGTTACAACTGCCCCATCCAACTCCTGTGATGTTTAAGGTTCTTAAATATTATTTCAAGTACTTCTAAAAACTATTAGACTCCTCATATAGCACTATGGGCATAGTCTGACAAACTGCGATTTTCTGGCAGCAATGCCAGCTGAAACTGTCTGTAACCACCTCTGCTCATTCCTGTTTTTGCATCACCATCTAAGTCCCCCTACCCCCCTCACTACAACTGTTCATATGGCTGCATGACAAGCCATATGGTTCACTCTTGAGTTAACCCAGCAAGATGTTCCCCATTTTAAGAACTGACTATTTTCAGCTTGGACCATTTTCCCAATCTGGCCTCTTTCCTGATCATCTATACTAGCACAGATGATGTGACAGTGCCGAGACAGGAGCTTCTTAAACATTTTTCTTAGTGGCAGTATTGGCTATCAAATTCTAGCCTAAAGTAGCAACACAAACTTTATACACCTGAACACTGTCTTTATGGAAACTTTCTGTTGGAACAGCAGTACTAACTAGAGAACAGGTGTGAACTACCCTAATATTCCATTAAAGCATTACTTAAAATCAAGTTTGAGATTAAAGCTCGTTGTTCCACAAGGAGGTGTGGTTGGAACTTGAGCGATGCTGACATTCAGTACAGTAACCAGTCATGTTTTGGTCAACTGGTTCTGAGTCTAGAAGTACATCATGTTTGTACATGACAACTTCACATCTCAAACCAGTGTTAATTTGAAATGGCAAAAAAGACGACAGATATGTTGAATCGTATCCAAAACACCAGACATTAGAGACCCTACCAAAAAAGCTAAGATATGTTGATAAAAACATTAAGTTGAAAAAATATTCTACATATGGAAACAGATATTGTCAAACTGAACTGTATTAACCAATGGTTTTTGTGTTTTGTTGTTTAAAAAAAAAAAAAAGACAGACATGGGAGTGAAGGACTAAAGAAAAAAAATCCTTAATTTAACTGTCATTTCTGGTTATGCAAATGAACAGGCATTCCCATATCCTTGAAGATTTTAACTTATCCTAGAAATCCCTTCTATGCTTTGCATCAGGTATCTAACATGACGATCATTCCTGTACAACCTACCCAGTGCTATAAAACGTGGGAGAACACCATGTTGCTCTATGAGAGAGGAAGTCACTTACTAAAAAGTGCACATGCTTTTCCAGAAAGCTCTCCCTCGCTATGTTCATCTGGCATATAAAGTCATCCGAGACCAGGACTACACCAACAGACAAGCATGGGTCTCAACTGAGCCACATGTTTGGCCACAATGTTCTTCTCTTCATCCTCTCAACTGCTCCTGGACTCCAGCTTAGCAACTTACCCTGTTGATTCATGCTAACTCTGCATTTAGACCACATAGGGCTTACTCCTTTGAAGCAAATACAGAAAGTTTAGAGATATTAGCTGACATTGATGACCCAATTTAGTATTTAAAAGCACGAAGGGTAATGGCTCCAAGCACATTTCCCAAGTTTAAAATGCCATGCAAGTCTTCCTCTTCCCCGTGAACAAACTATCTGCTCTCACATCCTATCTTCCCATTAACATTTCCCTGGCCACCTATAAAAACCTACTCCTCTCAGTACCAATCCACTATAAACCACAAAACACCCAGTTCCTTGACTACACTGTAGTTAAAAACTCCAAGCACGGCCTTGCTTACCCTCTACACAGATGCAACTATGTAGAAGTCAGATGTCCAGATATAACTGTCAGATAAGGGTAAATATTATCCTCAGAAGTAATTTATCTAGGGCTCCTGATAAAAAGATAGGGTCCTTTCTGTTCTACATAGCAACAGATATCCACCATTTGCGATTCACACTGTGCCGTGAGGACAGCTGCTTCAAAATACTATCCATTGCCCATAGTGTAACCTCCATATCCATAACAAACTCCCTGTAGCAGCTTCTGCAATTGTTTACATCGGCATTTCCCAGTAGGGTGCATTCTCACATACTGATGTAAGAAGTAATCGGTAGAGCAAAAAAAGAAGGGGGAAGGGAAACAGTTGCATACTAACTTCCTAAACATAAAATCAGTCTGGTGCTGCATCCAGGCTGGCAGAGGAGTAAGAGAAGTAAAAAGGGAAGGGGATGAATGGTAGAATTCACTCATGCAGGGACTTCAGGGCAAAATGGCTTGAAAAGCAGTAGTTAACACTGAAAAACAGGTGATTAAGTTATGGTTTAGGGAGAGAGGTAATGCTAACGCAGCTACTGATGCTAATGGAAAAGCCTTCCATTAACTTCAGCGTCTGAACATCTGAAGCTCAAGCTAGGGAAGTGTGAAGTCGTAATGCTTACCCTCAAAATAAGAGTGGGTGTACAGCGTGCTGTGGGGAAAAAGAGCTATATTTGAAATGCCAGAAGAAAGTGGAACCACCAACCATCCCCCAGGAGACACTACTCCTGCAGAGATTTCACTTGTAAACAGGGAGCAGACTGGCACACTAACTTCCCCTACTAGAGAAGATATCAGTCAGCTGAATCTGTAGCTCAAAAGGAGGTAAAATGTCTTTTCTTGTTCAGAATTGCGGCATCAGCTGCAATAAAGAGGTGCTCCTGTGCCTTCCCAAGCTTCAAAGAATTCCATCCCCACATACACTTTCTCTCATCCCTTCTCCACCATAAACACACTTTAAGTACTGTTCAGGTCCAAGTGTCCTAATGACTTGAAGTCCATGCAAATGTTTGGTGACTCATTAGTTGGCATACAGAGAAAAGTAAAAACTGATTGGAAAAGTGTAATATGGTCAGTCATTTTTCAACACTGAAAATTATTTGCATTTAATTCTGTCCAAGAGGAACATAAAGCATCACAAAGTCTGAACAACAGCAGAAGAACTTAAAAATTCTGTTTGGAATAATTTGTCATTGGCTTACATACTGTTAAAGTTTAACATGTCCTGCCTAAACACTATACATTGATAATAAGAACTGGAGAGAAGTCAGAAGATTTGGGCACTTGGGTGCTGTTCTTAATATCTTGCATTTGAGGGCTCTGGGCTAGACCAGGACAGATTCTGCTGTGCCTGGCTGCAAACAGAGCCTCAGCAAGAACTCTGCTTTTATCCACCAGCCTGTACTCATGCTGGGCAGAGGTGGAAGGCACCTAGGGCATATAGGGACATTTTGAGACTATGGTTTCCTAATAAAGAGCAACAATTTAACAACTCGCAGCTACTTCTTGTTGCCCCACTTTCTTCATTGCTCCCAACCACGTGCTCCTGCTGCTTACTTTGAGCTGTCTCTGGCACTCATCTGATCCCTATTAAGTACATTCAACTCACTAAAAAGACAAACTCTGCAGAAGAGAGATATATCCGACAGGTCAGACACTTGCCCTGAATTACCCTGCAATCAGCTACTAGTATCAGTGCTGTGGACGGGGTGGCAGTGCACCAACAGGAAGAGGGGAAAAACCTCCCCCTTCAGCAGGGACCTGCCATTAAATCAGCTCAGCCAAACAGTGAAACTGTACTCTAGGACACTGACAAGTTGCTTGATGTTTTAAAAAGTCATTAAATGGCAGGGGGAAAAGGTGATTTCAAGAAGAAAAAGGCTGCATTTAAATAAGCCTACTCAAGAAAACTAGGACTTAGAAAAAAATTGATGGAATGAACAATAATAAGATTTGTATAAAGTACTGCTTCCTCTGGAGGATGCTCTTTATTGTGAATTGATACTACCAAAGTCTGCAGACAGTAGAAATGTACCATAGTTGGAACCTCTCAAAAATCTGAGAGAAAATGGAATTAATGTGATATTCCACAGATTCCTACTTATACAGGAAATGTGATCAAACTAGGCAGACATTTTTTGAACAGTAAACAGAAGCATCAAGAAAAAATTAGCAGGCACAGCAGAGAGGAGAGGGCAAGGACAGGTTCTTCCATTATCTAGTTATCATTGCCAAAGTAGCACACATGACACTGACAGTTCAATGGTTTGTAGATTATGATAGGATAAGTTTGGTTATCAGAATAGCCATCTCCCTAGGTATTGCTTTTGATATAGTCAGACTAATAAGGAACAGCTTCTTAAGAACATTAGAGCAGCTTAGTTGTACCATCAAACCTCAAATTTTAGGGTATATTTTCATGCTAAGCAAGCAGAATCTACACGCTCTTCAAACAGAAGCTATCAGACTACTACTGAACTGAAATGCTGGACAGTAGTTGAACAGGAGAGTTGGAAAGTGGTATTTTCCTGCAAAAGTTGTTTCATACCTTTTATTATGCTTTGGAGTCATTTGTGAATTGAGGACACCAACCTGGCTGATTCTGCCTGATGTAAAATAACATATGTGGATAAATTAGATTTGAGAAAGTTACTACAGATAGCATGGACTAATTCTGTACATGCACACAGAGTAACTGAAAAGAGCAGCTATTCTCTTAAGTATTCAGTTGTCTCTCAATTAACAACCACTTCATTTTCAATAGAAGTAGTACACACTGGGCTCCAAACTTAGTCCTTATTTATTCAGGTGTTATACTTCAGCTAATTTCACAATTTATATACCTGGAGATCACATTACTTGAGGCAGGATTATGACCTTGACCTGCTTTTAAAGCTACAGGTCAACCTTATGGTAACTGAACCATTATATTTGTAGATTATACTTTGACTAATACGAACATCAAAAGGAAAATCCACATAACCTAAATATACTCGACATTTTCAAAAATGCATATAAACAAACTTTTCATTGCTTCACTTCACCCATTAGCTACTTAAATGGAAATATACTTACTGCTCTTTTTCTGGAACAACCTGTAATCCAAGGCACAGTAAGGTTTCCTGAAATCTGTAAGGGTGAAAGGGGAAAACAGAACAAAAAAATAACAGCAGCTTAGGTCACTATGAGAGCTAATAATACTGAGCAGCTTTCACAAGACTTCAATATTGTGCATTCAATTCTGCTAACTATGTGTTTAAGTCAGGGGTTCAGATTTAAAACAAAGTCATGCTTAGTCTTACTGTTGTAAAGAAACTCCAAGTAAGACTAGAAACATTATAACTAATAACTTTCTTCGGATGAGGGTAAGGTAACACCACGGTATCTCAGATATTTCTGCATTTTTGCTATTTTGAAAGTGTTTCAGAATACAAGCTTTCATCTTAAGTCTGTCACAAAGCAGTTAAGATGAAGCAAACTGGAGTTAGACAGGGCCAAAGGTTTGACAGAAATGCCCTAAAATATTTTCCAATCACATCAATTACACTGTCAAAAAAAGTACTAGAACATTAGTAACTGAACTATTCAAAGTCAAATATTAAGGATTTGCACACTAGAGAAAAAACGTGGGCAGTGGGTCTGGAGAAGGAATGGGAAGCAGGGCTTGAAGGTGAAGGCCAGTTCCCTTGATTCTCATTGTTTTGCCATCATTCCCAGATATTAGACTTTATTAAATAATAATCTTGCACTATTTTCCCCGAAGAGATGAAATGTTTCATAGCATGGAATATTTAAGGTTTGTTTAGGATTCCATATTTAGCTTCTGTTGCAGACAAGCAATGCTTGGGAGACTAAACATAGCTCTTGAGAGATTGATTATTAGAGCACTTACCAAATACAGAAACTATTAGTGTAGTTTGGTATAGTCAGCAGAAAGAGAGTGGACTCTTTTTTCCTCACATGTATAGCATGTGTAATGATTTGAGATTAATCAATCTTTCAGCATGAGCATACCCAAATACAGAATACCTGGTACAGTTTATCTATTGTACAAGTGCATAAGACACTTTCATCCTTCAGGCTTTTAACTGAAAGAGCTTGGAGGTTATCTAGTTTGGCAGACACTTTCTCATGTTAGTTCAAGACGGGTTGAGAGGGAGGGGTAGAAATGGACACCCTCCTCTCAAAAAAGCAAATCAGCTTTTTTTTTCTATCATATTAATTTCTTGGTTGCATGCAGGCATTTTAGAGAATTATGTAGAAACAAGTAATATCTATTACAATTATATATCCCAAACAACAGCTTTACATGACAGAATCCACTGCAAATGCATTCTCAGTAACTACACAGTCTTCTTTTTGAGGTTTTCCTGTTTGGTTAGGGGTGGGGGGGTTTTTTGGTCTTTTGGTTTTTTTTTAATGGATCAGAAACTACAGTGAATTATATTCTTACTCCTCAAGAGGCCAACAGATTTAAAGTGGGGCTACAAGAAATGTGCTGTTCTGTGTGAACAAAAGAATCAAGCCTGGTAAAGCATTAACAGTTACTTGGAAGACAAATGCATGTAAGTTCTGACAGATACAATGCCAAATACAATGAAGTTCATCTCAATATAACTATTTGAAAGACAACATACACAGGAATATTCTAACTGACTCCACAAAAAGAGGCACAAGTTTGAGTCAGATGGATGCTTTTCCTGCAAAAGCCAGAGTTACAAAGACACATCTGCAGGTTTAACATTACTCCTAGTCCAGCTGGGAAAGCTGCAGTGAGCTGCAAAAATGACAGCCTAAAATCCTTGTCCCAGAAAGGATATTGGTTCCTCCAGGGAAACACAGGCAAAAGAGAAACTCCTGCAGATGCCACAGAAGGCTCAAAGGTACCACAAACCCTGCATATTACCAATATTGGATCTTAACTGAAGAGGTTAGACAGTGAGAGGTCCTTACATAACCTTCTCCCTGATCCTTCTGTGGATTCACTACCTCAAATCCAGTGTGCTGCAACAATTCATACAGCCCATGTCCTGCTCTTGCTTGTCCTTTCTCCTGGAATTACTTGAGGCCACACACAGCACTGCTGCAGCCTGCTCAGGGCTGCTTTCTTCCCCAGGAGCCCCCCAACCCTCCCAGCTCATGTGACTGGAAGTACGTCACCGCAGAAAAAGTATGAGCAACTCCGATGACATAAATGCAGTTATGCTTCTGTTTTGAGAGCGACTGTCAGGGCACACTTTGCACGAGCCCCTTCAGAGAAAACCATTTTGCTTGCCCTAGGAAAAAGCCTTGCTGCCCAAAGTTAACAACAACAACAACATCATCCTCTTGACTTCAAAATTCTCTAAGGAAGTACACAAATCACTTTAATATGTCCCATTTCCTTGAAAACAAACAAACAAAAAACTTTAAGCTCACTGACATAAGCCAGGATCCTTGCAGTTAATTTTTAGAAAAGATTATCCTATTCTTCTGCTGTACTGGCTACAAGGTCTAGTTTTTTTCCCCTAGAAGATAACAGGGCCAAATTGGATAACTCCGTGCTTCTGTGTGCATAACAAAATAAAAATAAACACACACACACACACACTTGCAACAGTATTTTTGCTCCTTAAGGCTGGCAGGAGAGGAAATAATAAATCACTATTCAGCCTTGAGGACATGCAACTAGTAAGAATAGTCTCTCTAGTTCAGTACACTTAAAGTCAAACTAAAAAAAAAAAAAAGAAAAGTAAGTAGGTTGAGCAACCTGTTTACTGAAACTGCTCAGGCATGAAAATTGATGATTTTATTAAATTTATTATTCAGTTACATTAACATGAATTTGATTAATTGAACCAGTGAGGGAGCTATAACTAATTGCTAATTAGATACCCCACCAATGTACAACAGTAATTGCTTCATCAAAACACAACTCACAGATTCACAACTTTAAAAGCACATGCTTGGATGTTTAACTATTCTAACAATCAAGTAACTCAGGTTTAATCTATTTTTAAATGTAGGAGATTTCCCTAAGTTTAAGGATTTTCATTATTAGTTTGATGAATAAATTAGTTAAACACAGGCAATAAAATTAACAGGAGCTGACTGCATACAAAAGAAGTGTCATCCTGTGCAAGTCTAAAAGAATTTAGACAGTAGCTGAAAAAGCTTTCTCAGGAACAAAAAAAGAACTAAGATACTTAAAAATGTTACAAAATACATGTTTCCAAGTGGGATGTCTGCATGAGATACCACTCATACTGGACTATTTTCTTTTACTTTCATGAAATTCTGGGAATCAAAGAAATACTTTTTCTCAGGCTCTGACCTGTGGGTCACAGAGTCAAAATACAAAGGGCTGCATCAGGCATCTGCAATGCAGGCAGGGAGCTGGGGGAGACGTAGGTGGGGGTAGTCGTTCTTTCCCCTTTTTCCTCTTCAGAGCATCAGGCTGAGCGGTGACTGCTGAAGTCTGCGAACAGAACTAAGTGCTCCTGCAAAAAGGCAACCAATTCCTGCAAATTCCAGCTTTCACACAGAATGGGAGCTACTCCTCCACACACAACTACAAGGCGGCGACCCGCAGTGGAGCCATGATCCCACTCAGGACAACTTGGGAACGTACATGCAAAGCAGGAAACACCCAGCTGCTTAAGGAGAGCAAGCCTAACAGATTTAAGCACTCGGGGAGGGCAAACTTTCCCATCACCCTAAACCAAGGCAAGGCAGAAGAGGGGGGCTGAAAGGAGGCCTGACTACCCCTAACTTTGAAGGGAGGACTTGGTGGGGTGGGGGTGGGGGATTAAAGTAGGCAGAACTCATGATTTTGATAAAATACTTTACCAGCTTAGTGGGGTCATTTTTTGCAATGATTCTAAAGGTAGTAGGTGAATTTTTCTTGTAAAAGTGCTAAAAGTGCTTGGAAGTGAATCACTGTCGTACACAAACATGTCTTATGACACATCACTTACTTCTGTACTGTTCTGGAGCGCTCTAGAAACTCTCAAGGAATGCCATGATTTGAAGAAATCAGCACTATCCCATCGTCAAGATACTGCAGGATCTGTCCAGGCCCTGGGACACTAGTCCTCTGCAGTTACGACCTCTTTATTGTTAGGTTCCTATACTTTAAAACTGAAGAGTGCTATCTCAGAGCTTCACAGCATGGATGTTTATGGCAATAAGTGAATTAATAGTGACCCTCACAGTTTTTTTTCCAAGGTTTAAAACTGCGGAAGGGCAAGGGGTACCAGGAAAAACAGCTGTTCCCTCAATCCAAGGTGCATTCCAAAACCCATACAACATTTGTGAGAGACAGGCACGAAGTCAAAAGGAATACAGAAAAAAACCCTGCCTTTCAAAAAAATAGATACACTGTTTTAATGGGGGCGGGGAAGGGAGGGAAGAATGATATGGATCTGCTTACTCTGATCCCTATCATGCCACATGGATAGATAAAATGTCACATACCATGAAAAAGATTCAATCCCCATCCCCCCAAAAATTCAAAACTGGAGTTACTTCAAACTTCATTAAAAATTCTAAAAAGTAGTAAGAAATACAACTCACTGATGCTTTGTCAAGAGCAAAACAATGTAGCAAGAGCACACTGCTGGAAGTATCAATAATGCATATCTCTGTGTGAATGGTAAGAAAAAAAAATTTTTTTTAACTGTATTATATGCACTTCTGCAGCTTTACCAGCCTATTATTGAACAGATGTACAGAATTACAGCTTTTCTTCATCTATGAAACTGGACTGTCAAAAGTAAACAGCATTTAATTAATTTTATAACTCAAACAAGAACAGTTATAGCAAACACTGACAGACCAGCCCAGAAGAGAGGGGAGAAAGGAAGACAACAGCTTGCCCAAAGTACTCGGATAGCTTGGGAGAGGCTATAAATAAGAATTGCAGATGTCCTATAAACTACAAAAAAATCTAGTCTAGGATATACGGGGTCTTCAGACTTCAGGTTTGACAAGTAAAGCCATGATTCTGGTGATTTCTGGTGAAAAATGCCTTTTATTTGGACTCAGAAGCTTTGTTTCAAATCTTCACATGAGACAGGAACAAGTTAAAAAAAAAAAATAAATAAAATAAAAAAACCACTTAAGTACTGTCCCTTATACTAGTGAGCCATGTACAGAAAAAAGGAGATGTTTGAATAGTTCACTTTTAGGAAAACCTTCCCCTCAAAAAGCAAGTAACAGGCAAAAAACACTAAAGGTAACACAGGTGACACTGCATCATGTCAGTTTTCAGACTTTTATCTTAGTGTCCCTGGACTATGTCATGACATAAAGCACAAAAAAATCCATGAAAAGATCAATTTGGATGATTCCTGCACAATTATCTCTCCTCTAGTTTAAAAAACAAACAAATATGTAAGTGTCTCACTGCTCTAGTCTCCTCTGAACATCTTCAGTTCTTCAGTTATCTGCATTTAATTTTCCCCTCTCAATACCACTGCCGGACTCTGTTACAGGATGAGGAAATAACGGGACTGGATTTAACACCAATACTTGAGTTACATGTTGCAGGAGAGGAATAGTTGTGCCTGCCATCATCTATTTATCTCGCAGGAGATGCTAATCCCTCGCAGAAGAACAGGACCCAGAGACTGGAGACTGCATAAGGGTTATAGGCAGTGCTGCTGAAGAACTAATCCAAGATGAAATTAATAAGGGCTAGCAACAGTGAGGGATGCAAAAATTACTACATGATCCCATGTTTTGCCCTGTGCCACATGCAAAGCATGTCTACAGAGGAACAACCAAGGGTATAAAATTGTGACATTGTGTCAAAATTGTGTCAAGTCACAAGGACAAGGAAGACTTCAGCATGCATCGGTAGTTATACTTTGGTTACTGGAGGATCATATCTATCGCATCCATAAAGCCCATGCTGATCTTCAATATACGGCTACCCATGGTAGCCACAGGCTCAGCTACACAGATATGGAGTGCCACTACACAACACCTGTACAGCTGTACTTCACTTTTTTTTTTAAAGTGAAGTACAAAAGTGAAGCCGTACTTCACTTTTGTTTAAGAAGGTATTATCTCTACTGAAAGATGTAAACAGAAGACAGCCTGCAGAAATATGAACCTATTGCTTATTAGTTTCCAACTTTCAAAAGAAAACAGTACTTATCTATGACCTTGTCTTCAAGATTTGAAGACAGAAATAAATTGACAGATTACCTGGTAATTATTTTGGTTTTGTGACAGCCTCAGTTGACTTGAAGATGTAAAATGAGGAGAAAAAGTACTTCTTGATGGATTAGCACTGTTATACAACGTACTGGATGCTGTATGTAATGAGGTCCGTGCAGGCAAGTGGTAGTCTCTGTTATGATACAATATATTGTCAGGCACATCCCTGGCATTCACCATCTGAGAACTACAGCTCACATTTCTTCCCGGCCCAGACAAGGCTGCACTTTGGTTCTCTACTCGAACAGAACTGTTACTTTCACAATATCTTGAATAACTTTGTATTTGTGCTCCCATGGATGCTAGTTCTTCTTCTCTAGCATATTCATCATCAACATCTCCAGTTTCCATTGCAATGGACAGACAGCTGCCTTCCACTGAACAATGCTTCTGTGTTGTACTTCCTCCCACAGTTCTCTGAGGTTGATCTGTCACTGCCAGAGAAAATACCTCACGAATTTCCAGGTTTTGGGTGCTACAAGAAGGGTCCCTAGTATTAGCCCTTTGTCCAAGGGGCACGTGTGATGCAAGAGCTGCATGTTCCGGTTTTTGTAACCTTTGACATCCCACGGGTTCAGCTTTGCATGGTCTGTGGCATATCACTGGCTTTTGAGGTAACACCAACTCTGCAGTCTGGACTGATGAACCACCATAACTTTTCTTAGTGTGACTATATATGGAGTTCGCAGAATTCAGTACACTTGTTTGCCTAGATAAAATAATAGTCTTTTCCCCTACTAATAGGGAAGCATTTTTACAATGTGGTACTTGCCGTCCTAAAGGGATGTGCTGCTGCTGAAATTCTGTATCACTTTTTCCTGATAGTCTCGGAATAGAGTTTTTATGTATTTCTGCCATCGAAGCATTTGTCTGTTTGGTGGATCCTTGCCTACTAGATGAACTAGCAGGACTGTATATACCAGTAACTATTACATCATTATTAGAAGAGGTCCAAGAAGACTGCTGACTTTGGGATCGAGCAATATTTACCACATTTCTAACTGCTGCTTCTGGAGGTACTGAGGGTGTAGTAGGGACAGTCCCTGGGGGAGTGCCTCCAGACTCTACAGCATTCTTGCTGCTCATCTTCCTTCTTTTATTGCCAACCCACGTCTGCAAACAACAAACAACAAAAACAAACACAAAACAAAGCATTAAATATGCAGAAAAACTATAAATTTCTATTTTTAGCAGATCTGATGAAACCTTAAGTGTTCAAGTTGAGACATAAGTTTGAGTATGTAGACCATTTACTAATTATGCAGAGTCAGTACAATACAGGATGGAAATTCAGGGTTCATATTCTTTGGGATTCATACAGTAGCACAGATGAGAATCCCAGTTTCAATTCTAAATCCCCACTTTCTCAAGAACCCTATGAGGTTGCATCATCTCCTCTACCAAAGTTAGGATCTATTCTATCAGCCCCTCTGTGTCTAATTCCCCTCAAATTTCAGGTTTTATATTTAGCACCCTGTGATGCAGAATCATCACTGAAATATACAGCTAAACTTTTGTAATCAAGTAGCTGATAGATAAGACCTTCAAAACTGCCTTGAACAGAAGCAGGTAACTCCTGGATGCACTTGGGAGGAAAGAAGAAAAGAAGAACAGGAACATCTCTTTCTGTTGGAAAATCTGAAAATGGTTAAGTGTTTAAAGCTATGGACTAGTTCCTCCTCTGCCACTTGCCTAAATCAGCATCACGTGCTTTTGAAAGATACTGATAGCCAAGATGAGGACTAGTGGGATTAGGGTCAAACAGAAGTTTGTCATTATGGAAATTTTTGAAAGTGACAAAGAAAATATGGATTTGTGTAAAAGATAGTACTTGCACTTTTCAAATAGGTATTTTTTTTCCTACTATGACAGTTGTGCACAAGATAAAATTTACTGCTATTTTAAACACATAGGAAAGTCTGTCCTGCAAGTAATGAATTAAGATATAATTAAAAGAAACTTAATGGGAAACATCAATTTCAGTGTTTCAAGATAAAGAACTATTAATTTGTTGCAAACACTAGCTCTAATACTGGAAGTGTAAGCAGCACCTAGACTTTTCCCGGGAACTTTCATGATCAGCAAGACAGGACTTGCTCAATTCCTTCACCGTAATGTTTGTGTGGAATGTGAGGGCGTAAGTGAGCAGGAATGAATGCCAAAGAATTAAAAATAAGCATTTGCATCTGCTTATGCTGGTTACTGGAAAGAATCAGACATACATGACTGCATATATAGATATGATGAAACTGTTTTCTGTACCACTCTGGATACCATGTGCTGCGCACCTAAAAACAAACCAAAGCAAGATCTCAACATTCAGCAAACCAAAACAGTTTATTTAAATCTCCCCCAACCCCTAAAAAGCAAACTGTACTGAGTAACTACCTTGGATTTTCATCGCATCACATGAAAGTCAAACTTTCTTCACATACTGATACCTATTTAAGATTTAAATACATTTTCTACAGCAAAGTACTCATGCCTACCATACAGAAGTATGTTGAAGTCTCCAGCCCATTCTACTTGCATTTGTTGTCAAATTTTATAAAATGCCTAATTTAAGGCATGATTTATTGCATGCAATAACATCTCAGTGATAAAGTTTTTCTTCTCAGAAGCAAGCTTAGACACAAATTATAACACACGATTAGCCACAGATCTTGTTATTTTTCCTTTATTGTATACAAATATTTAAAAATTCTTTCTTTCTTATTTCTTCTCAGTCAGTAAGCTTTCAAGTTAGAAATGATAATTAAATAAGGACATTGCAAATTTTAAGCCAGCAGAGACTTCCCCCCAACTTCTCCACAGCTTCTCCACAGTATAAAACTAAAAGCTAAGGCTTTTCTCCTGTTTTTCCTGAAAAGAAATGCATTCAAAGAAATGCAAATAACTTAATAGCACTGCTACTCACTTGGGATTAAAACAGAGTTTCATGAGACAACCTGAGTCAGACCTGTCATTACTGAAAAAGTCCCATTCCCCCGACTGCCTCCCCAGCTTCTTGCTCCCACCTCTTCACCAAAAGCAGCTAAGACACCCACCTGACTGATCAGTGAGTATAACTCACCAAAATGGCATAAAACTGAATTGGATTTAAGAAAAAAAGTTTCGGTCAGGTTAGCAAATTGAACTGGGTTACTCTGAAATTAAATGAATGCAAGAGATGCTCAGTACAAGAAAGAAAGGGAAAGAATTGCACAGCTGGGAGAAGGGAAAAAGTACAAAACCTCCTGCTTTTAGCACTGTTAGACATTAAGGCAGAGAAGAATTATGTAAAACTATACCCTTAGACTGAAAGGGAAGCTCCACACTCTTAACAGCCTGACAGGGCATTAATTTGGGATGTGACTGAGCAGTCATTAAGTACAAAACATCCCTAAGAGAAGGGACACGAATCTTTGTTTCAAGCACGTGCTAAACTAATACATTTTGGAAACAGCCTCTCTTCAGTAACACTGAAAGTGTTACTGAAATTCTTAACTGTTATTCATAAGAAGAAACTTCTAGAAGGGACAACAAATTTACCTGGGGTTTAGGAGGTCTTGGTTTTATGTTCCCAGCTTGAATCAGGCAGAAAAGGAACTTCAGACTCTCCCACAAACTAGATACACATCATAAAGTGGATTTCAGTGGTTCTTGACCATTAACTTTGACCAGAAGTTCCATCCTAAATCTGAAAATAAGATTTCCTTGGGAAATCTTTCCAGAGATGTGAAAGAATAATGAAGCTGTAAGTGTTCTGACAACTACAGCTGTTGTGGTGGAGGTCCGGACCCTCACAATACCCCCGGATCAGCTCTTCTCAGCACTCAGCAACACTAACTATGAAATCAGACTTGCACAGCTTTGAGCTTTACCAAGATACAACGCTCACATTTCATGTGAAGACAAAAAGAAACAGCAGAATTATGCTGATAATAATGAATAAAAATAGGCTGTTCAAGTCCTACATAGTTCAAACCATCAGTCCCAAACTTGAAGAGGCTTAGGCATTTTTCCCTGAAGTAACTCTTCTGTGCCTCCCAGTTTTGGAAGGGACTTTTCATTTTGTATCGCAGCAATAAAATCTGTACAGTTTTAATGTCAAATCATAACTAAGACTTCCCTTTATTCCATCCAGCTCAAGATTGGAAAGACTGTATGTAGTTCTGTGGGATGAGGCTTTAGAAATTCTGATTCAAATATATTTGTTTTTCCACTATTGTCAATATCTGCAAGTGCCAACTGCGACCCAGGTATCATTTTGGTAAACGTGCAAAATAGTACTAGTTCTTGCTCAAGAGTTTAACAGCAAAAGCAAAAAATGGGGGAAGGGAGAGAAACAGGAGAGGCAGAAAGGAGGGCTGTGAAGAAGCAAAAGGTAAGATCATAAAAAATATGACAAATGCAGGCCAAATGCTGGCTCTGCTCCCATTACACTTCACATGTATAAAGAAAGCTTGAGTTTTGCAAAGAAGGAAGAAAGTAAGAAAGGTAAGGAAGTAAAGGAAGAAAACTAAAGAAAAAAGTGTATTACACATTACTGCAGGGAAACAGAGAAGGAAAAGGAGATACGGAGAGTGAATGAGGACTGCAAGTAGAGGAGGGACTGGCTGCCTGCTCTGGTTCCTACAACTAGTTCCACAACTAGTTCCTCCTAGGGCCACAACTGTTTGCCTCTTCCAGAGCCTTTGAGTTTCTGGTTGGCTTTCAGAGCTTCCTACCATCCTGAGTTGAGAAAATAAGTGCTTAATATTTCTAGAATATGACAAGGGAGGGGAATCCAGATAAGAATTAGGGAGCAAGAGGGGTTCTTTCCTTTAGTCGTGCATCAATGGCATAGTGAAAATAGCCAGACAGGTTTTACTTCTTCCTCTTCACTGTCCAGTATTGCAGTAACTCCTGTTAGCTTCACTAGCGTTGTTATTCCTTCAGCTAACGCTTCGTGATTTTTAGTTCTGCGCTGAGACAGCAGCCATTTTGTTGTCTAGTGTTTCACAAAGGGATTATTATTTCCATTCTCATGGAATTCATAGACTTTGGAGGAGATCCTGTTAGCACTAGGACATTCTTCATTTATAAGAAAAGAATGTACTCACTGTAAATAACCATGAGTGACCACAGTATTTATGTTTTCAACAAGGAATACAAATGTGACAAAGCATGTCAGAAGAAGTACCTTTCTTTGACACAATACATTGCACAAGTTTTGCACAGGACAATCCTATTTGCAATTTAATTTAAAAAAAAACAAACAAAAAAGTCACTCCTTGTGCAATATCCAGGTCCCTGCTAAATGCAGCAATTACGTGAAGACATATAAATGAAAACAAACTATAAACAGGCTCACTGGATAAAAATGGACATGTCATACAGCATACTGAAGTCTGTTTTTAAAGACAAGTATGAAGTTAGAGACTCCAGCCCTCTACAGATATTTTATGTAAAGAAATGAATGTGTATAACTTTAACATATAAATTTGGAAGGCCTCAGTACTTACCCTGACTACACTGAAGTCCAGTTTAGTTTCTTGTGCACACTGTAATATGAGCTGAAAGCAATTTTTACTTTGATTTGTCATTCCATTTTCATAATAACGCTGCAATATCCTTTGTTGTTCTACAGTAAATACAGAACGCAGATTCATCTAAAAATAAAAGAAGATACTCTGAAAGTTGGAATAAAAACTGTAATACTTGTAGAATGTACAGGCTCTCATTTATGCTTGCTGTGATAATGCTGTGTTGACATGTTTTTTAAGGAATCCTATACCAATACTTTTACTTACTTTTTAAAAAACTGTTACAGACAGCATTAGTGATTCCTTTGTGATGGACTCAAGTTGAGTAAGTGAACTACATGTTTGGAACAACACTGCCAGCCTTTCATAGGTATTACAATGTGTTCCTAAGTCCAAGAACCTCTAGTTTCAGACAAAGAAAATGTTTCTCCCTTAAAAAAAGCATTAGGCAAAACAGAATAACACCAGATGCTGCAACAATATTGACATGTTTTGTTTACCCCTTCCCACAAGAAAAAATAAGATCTGAAATAAAAAACAAGGTGACAGTCTGGCACAAATAAAGTCTCCACCGCCTCCGACTTCAGCAAACCCTACGCTCCATTACTGACTGGTCATTCCTATTCCTTCTGCTGTGTCAGCGCTGGCACTTGGCAGCTGTAAAGTCAGAAAGACCAAGGACCAATACTGAAGGCCAACTCGGGCGGTGGGTTTGGCCAGTTCTGGTCCTTCCCACCTCAATGTTAATGCAGTAACACAAAGGACGGGATGGGATGGACCACCCAAATCACAGCCTGTGTTTAGAAAGGTTAAGCGGGAAGCTGTACCGTAAGGCTATAAATTAGGTCTGTTAAGAACACTTTAAGGTTGTTTTACAGCACTATAAGCCAATGCTGGCTACTGAACCCAGCCCCTAGCCCCAGCCCTCAGGAAGTGTTCTTGGCCACCTTCCTTTGTCTGGAGCTGCACTGAGTTTTTTCAGCATGCTAAACCAAAAGACCCACAGTTCTCCCATTGCTAACAGCAGCTCAGCAGGGTGACATTTTCTGTTTCAGCATGCTGAAACAGCTCATCAGAAGGTTCCCCCTTGAGACAGCTTTGCTGAGGAGGAAGGTAGCAGGGGCAGGGGCTGGAGCCAGAGCCAGGAGCAGTGGGGCAGTCACCCCAGAGCAGTGCAGGGCACTACTGCCCACCCGGCAGCGCTGCCGGTGGGAGAAGTTCTCCTCCCTGCTTCCTCCCACAAGCCGCCCCATGTGCCCCCACAGCTGCTGCTGCACACTAACGGCAAACCAATTCACAGATCAGGCTGAAAGAGAGATCCTTCAACTCCGATGGAGTGAGGTGTCCAGGCGGCCGGTGTCCCAGCCGAGCTCAGTGCATGACTACCCCAGGCCTGCGGCAGAGCAGTGCTTGAGGTGGACATGGCCAAGGCAGCCTCTTTCAGCAGTGGTTTGGTGAACAAGTTAAAGCAGCTACAGCTTCATTATCCATGAAAATTCATGCCTAAGATTGGAAAGGGTACAGCAGCTGAACATTACTAAGTATGAACAAAATATTAAGTACAAACAAACTCCCTGATGGCAAACTTAAAATTTAAGGTCTTGTTATATACCCCACACAGGAAAATTACATATAATCCTCTGGTTATATCATTACCAATTAATGCTACTGAAACCAATAAGAAATGCACCATCACCATAGGACTTCCAGAATGGGGCCTTTATCTTGTCTTGAACAGGAGGCTGCTAGCTGGGACAAAATGAGCTACTGTCCAGTAATAATTTGCATCTGACTTTGTGCTTCAGAAAGAAACAAAAGAAAACCAAACAGCCACAAGTAATTTTTAATGTTTTCAGTATAAGCATCAAAATAATGCAGAACAAACTAAAGAATACCATCACCTTGCAGAAAAATAAAGGGAATGGGGGAACTCTTTGTAGCCAGTCTTTTCCTTATTATTTCTGGCAATTTGGAATGGAAAGGTGGAGAGCAGAAATATACACTAATGTTGAGTTTATCTAGAAATTACAGTAAAATTTCTGCAGGACAGAGCTTTCATTCCAGAGTTTACTTTCCTCCATGGATCAATAAATAGCAGAAAATAACTAAATACTAACCTGTGAAAGCTACTGTTTTCTTTTCAATAATACTTAAAGCAAAAGACGATTTTTCAATCACCTTTACCTCTGTTCCCAATTCTTACTTCGCACTCTCAATCTAGTGCACTGTTGAAGACAACTCCACCAGATTTATTACAAGTGAGGTTTTGCCTGTGATTTATGCATCCCCCTGAATCCATATTGTGCCACAGGCTGAGAGCTGGGTAAAGGAGACCCTCTTTCTCTCAATACTCTGCTGTTTAAAGGAATTTGTAACAAGTTACAGAGGAGACAATTATTAACCCATTAACAAATCAATAAAGTTCATAAAAATCTACTTTATGAAGTTAGGAACAGTCTTCAGATCTTCTGTATGGACAAGTGGATGCAGTCATCAACTGATTTATGTTACTTTTAAAGAATACATTAGAGTTAATTCTGCAATTTTTTCCACCCTCACGAGTGGCAGGGCAGAGCTCACAATTCTGTACCTACTGCTCTTTCAGTATCAGCAGTCCTGTTTCATTCAGTTGAGATCAGCACCCACAAATGACCTGGTAGAACAGTTGTAAGAAATATTTATACACTTATCTTTCCAGATGCAGAAAACAAAGCCTGTCATCTCATAACTGCAGCATTACCATACACAGGCTCATTAAAAAGCAGCATGTTCTCCAAATAGTTCAACAACTGACCAACTGCAAAACAACACAGACCCCTCCCAACTGCACGACAATGTTTTGGAATCTGACTTGATGACCTGAAAATGAAGTGTGTCAGGTCCTTGGCACTATTTTTAATTATGTGGTAGAGATCTGGATTTCTATATCCAAACTCACTTCTGCATTAAAATATTTTTTTCTTGTATTTGAAGTCTTTAGTTTAGATAAGGACAAGGTGAAGCACTAAGATTTATTTGAAGATCAAGAGATTTATTTCATCTGTATGCACTGTATGACAGACCTTGCCTAGCTAAACTCAAGAGAGGTCATAGTCTGGTTCAACAGACATTTCATTTTTGCAGTTTCTCTTAATCACTTGGAAACTACATCCACCAGTCAAAGTACTTGTAAGATTCCTTAGCTTCTTTTGCTTTCAAGTCTGACCAAGTACAGCTCAAGAGAGTTATCCATGCAGAGGCCATCAGAGACGGGTTGACGGGTAGGGTTATAGTACCCTACCAGTGCAGAGTTATTGAAATTGAGCCATAACTTTAGATTTTGGAATGCAAACTCAACTTTCAGATAAGCAGGTAAGCATTACTTTATTAATGCTTTTTGTATTTTAGATATATTGAATCCTAAGTCAATATACAGCTCTGCACCATTTCCTACTGTTCCGCCTATCCACACACATTTACAAAAATTACAGAAGGGACATTAAGTTGATGTTCTTATTTACAGTCCCAACTGGCAATAAATGTCATTAGCTAGCTCATTCTGTAAATCAATTTTATCCATACTGCTCTGCCAATTAATTCATCCAAAATTGTTAAAACTGTCTTTTACTAGAGGCAAGAGAAATTTAGGCTTAAATTGCAGAATAAACCAAAACAGGCACATAAGGCTCATCAGGGCTATCCAGGCAGTTATAACCACCCAACAGAAAATTCAGTTCAAATTTTATTTAAAATATTAACCTCAAAGAAAGCTAGTAGTTGGATACCAAGAGGACTGTTACAGCAAACCTTCTGTTGCATCCTAAAATACTTTGAACTACTGTTAGTTGGTATAACATGTTATTAAGAGGTAGATGTTAAGCTCTAGACTGAGTACACAGATCAGATAACTCAGCATACAGCACCAATGTCTGGAATAAAGTCCCAAGAAAAAACACCCTCCCCCCTCACACAAAGAAGCTGCAGGTTATTTTTTGCTATCTGGATCGCAGATGTAGCAAAATCTCATGAGACATGCTCTGTTCATAGGTGGGCAGGAAATATGACTTCTCATGAAGATCTCAGATTACACAGAACAAGAAAGGAAATTTGGAATCACCTTAATTTCAGCTCATATGTTCATTTTTTCCTGTTTGGTTGTTTGTTTTGGGGTTGGTTTTTTTTTCCTGACAATTGTCTACCTAGTAATTTATAACTAGGAATAGAAGATCATAAGATTTTTACTAATATATCTAATATTACTACTAATCTCTGAGTATTCAATCTTAATATCACAGGACAAAACAATAATTGGCACACTGATTTCACAACAGTACACAGGAGGTCCCCTGTCTTACAGGTTAAATAAACATTGATAGTACAACATCTGTAAAGTCTAGATAGAAATCAGTTTGCTACCAGATTCACTCGTGTTCAAATTTCAGAACCCTACGAGCGTAGCAGGATTCTGAAGTACTTATTTAGAATATTTAAAACAGTACTCTGTGTTGAATAAATCCATCACTGAATGTTTGGAAATTTCATTAACAAGCCACACAAACTCCAAAACCATCATATAAATTCATGAAACATTGCCTCAACACATCCCACGTTTACAGACAACAAATTTTGCTTACTCTTCCATACCTGTCAGATCTAGCAATTTATCTACATTAAGTACAATAAGCACTCAAGCGTCTACAAGAGCAAAATTTTACTGTCTTTGAGACTACAATCACACTGGGTATGTTTATCAAAGTATTACATTGATTTTTTTTTTTTGAGAAATGTTACTTAGCAGCAATTTCCATAGTTAAACAGAACAAAACATTAACACATTTTCTTTAATATGCGAGACTCTTGATAGTCAGTGGAATTATACATAAATTAGAGTCAAAGTGATGACATTACTATGCAGTAATGTAGCTACATTAGTATCAAGAGAATCACCAGTTAACACACCTTCATAATGAACTCAGTATTATTCGGAAATCTCAGTAACTTCAGAGGAAATCAATTCTTCTTCACAATTTGTGTACCTTTGAAGCAATCTAGTTTCTTCGGGATTTCTCACCTTTATCTTGAGCCTCAGACTCAAAGTTAGAAAGCTACCTGGATTTTTGTCATAATTTAATTTTAACCTTGTCTTGACAGGCTTAGAAAGCATGCATTTGAACATGATTTTGAGAAACCAGATGTCCAGCTGGTGGGCAACACACTGGAACTGAAAAGAGAGTGTGTTACAAAAGGAACTTCAAGTTTATTAAATTCAGGCAAAGTGGTATGCAAACTGAAATTCCACTGAACACAGAAGTTATTTTTTCATTTTAATGAGAGAAAGATGACAAAGTAGTAGTTTTAAGGATTCAACATTTGCCTGCTCTGATAATAAAATAAGGTAGCTTTGACCAAGTAGGTTGCTGGCTAAGTGATAGTGCAGAGAACCTACCAAAAATTAAAAAGCATGTTTCCTGCAAATATTTCCTCCACACTTGCTACACCTTCTAAGTCAACTAACCTCATTCATTTTTCCACTTCGGTGGTCTCCTATTCCTCACCCCTCTGTAAACCCATCAAGAAAGACATTATTCCTCACTCCCTCTCTTAACTTAATACTAATTAAAAAAATAATAGTAGTACCAAAAAGAACCCCTTCTCTATATGCTGTGATTAGGGAGGTGAAAACTCAGTCCAAGCCTTGGAGTCAGGCACCAGGGATGTGAGGGTTCTGCACTGACTGACAACAAAGACCGGAACTCAATGACCTTCCTGCTGAATACCAGCCTTACAACGGACTATCCTACTAATACACTTAAACCTGCCACACTGGAAAGTATTCTTATGGCAGATTTTTTTTTTTTTCCACAGTATACACCCTCTTTCCCTTCTTGTGGCAAGAAAGAGCACAAATGGAGAAGGGAGAACATAGAAGAATTAAAGAGGAATTAACTTTTGAAGTAGATAGAGCATTAGCTTTATGAAACAGGTACTTAATGTAACAATAATCCCACACAATTTGCCACAAATGCAGAGTGCTTCTCTTGTAGCTAACTTTAATCAGCATCCAGAACAAAGAATCTCCCCAGGAGACTGGGTGAAGCCCAGAGATGTTTGTTGCCAAGGAGTGCCACAAAAGAAGGGAAAACAATGAGAAAATGGGAATTTTCCTGTGCAGTAGCAGTTAGGTAGCTGCTCTGTAATGACTACTTGAAAGATCTGAAAAAAAATTTTCTATGGTCTACCATCTCCCTCTAATTTATAGCATTATAGTCTTAGCGTCATATAGTCTAAATATTAAGCCCATTGGAACTACCTGAAAAGTGTTAAGTCTTTGTAGACTAGTACATTGAAAACACTAATTAATTTGACAGAAAGGAAATAAAACCCCCACACTTAAAGAGAGTCCTCTCATTCAAACAATTCACATCCAAGACTGGCTTCTGCTAATTACACTTGACAAGAGATTTTTACTCAGATTATAAGCCACCACAAATAACTAAACATAAAACTCTTTATTGAGACATCATAACAGTGTCAGGGATTAACACACAGTGATAAAAGGGAACAAGCAGTTTCTGAGACATCAGCAACGAACAAGTGTTTGTTAAAATAAAAAAGTCAACTTACACAAGTCCAAAAGCCTATTATTTTAGCCTGTCTAGCCAAAACAGGTACAATAAGAAAATCAGCATTCCCTTTGATTTATTTTTTCGCTTCACAAATTTGCACCAATAGGGAAGAAGTGAGTGGAAAAAAAAACGAAAGAAAAAAAAGATTGGCACCAATATAAACCTGAGATAAAACTACAACTATAATAAGAAATCTATTATACATATAAATAAAAACCTGCAGTACTGACATTATTAATTGCATTCATTCAACTTCCCTTCCATGTCTACCAAGACCTTAGGTTTTTTTTTTTTTTTTTTTTGCACATCCCAAGGGAAATACACACCATGAATGAAGACATTGGATGTACATTAAGCACGGAACAACAATCTGAACTTGTACATAACCGCCTCTTTCTTACACAGGCCAAAGTGATTACAGCTAAAAATCTGTAAGTGTAGTATATTATGCTTACAGGGAGTAATATATTCCATCTCATAAAGCTACTTCTTTTAAATATCCATGACTAGCAGAACAATAGCTTCCTTCTTCACTAACTTGAGCATTTGTAATACTATATCACAGTTCTACTTTTAAAATTCAGCCCTTTGTTAGTGACAAATGAGGCAGTTCTCAGTAACTTAATAGCAGTATAACCTATGACCACAACTCCGCACATTAATGCATCCCATCTAACTTTATTCATGCAAATGAGCCTTCTGACTTTAACTGGATTAGCCACATATTTTAAGTTAAGTAGGTATACAAGCATTTGTAAGACCTACGTTATACCGCAGAAAGAAAAAAGAATACTGAAATTTAGTTTTACTCTGGAGATGTGACCTGCTTTAAGATGCCAGTTTGGATG
This sequence comes from Apteryx rowi, assembly GCF_003343035.1. Lineage (NCBI taxonomy): Eukaryota > Metazoa > Chordata > Aves > Apterygiformes > Apterygidae > Apteryx > Apteryx rowi. The sequence continues at coordinate 62,539 of NW_020448074.1, forward strand.
ATTTAGAACTACTTTTGGTTAGCACTTTAGTATAGTCTTTACTAAAGTCTGGGGTGTTTTCAATAAATTCCAGTGGGATTTTTCTTATAAAAGGTAGAAGCAACAGAAGCAGTAAAGAGGTCCTTGCCACAGTACACTATGCAACTATATTAAAAACAAAACTCTCAATAGATGTTTTTGTTCCAAATCTGGAAAACTACAGACCAGATATAGACAATGAAGACATTTTCACCCTGTAAACACTTATTCCAACCATAATTTAATAAAGTCAGCCCACTGTGCCCAACTGGAATAAGTATATAATATGGGGGATAGTTAGGACCATTCATATGATGTCTCAGTTGTTCTGTTCATAAATTATATCATTGCTTAAAATTAATGCCTATGTTTATCCACAAAGCACAGGCACCTGTTGTAATTTAACTAACAGTAGTTGTTATTTAAGAAGGGTATAAAAGAGACACTACAGGCACTCTGAACCTGTCTTACTGCTTTACAAATAGTATGTGCCATGAAATATAGCATTATTTTAAACCATGTGCAAAACAAAGAGATTTAATGTTAACAAGCAGCTTAGTTTAGAGAGTGGAAAAACACCAACCATTTAATCCACTAGCATGGTATTTCTTTGTATTTGCAGAACTTGGCATACTCCTTAGTAAAACTCAACACAGGCACACAATGCCAGGTATACGGGTACATCAATTAAGAAATATTATTCCACACCTAGACAAACTGGAAGAATATACGATCTTAATTCAAACGCCCAGAACCCTACACCAAATGAATGCTGGGTGACAGGTCTGGGGTCTGTTTTTATTCCTACAAGCGGGGGCAGACCCCGGCCCTGGCGCCACCCCTCCGAGCTGCCCCCACTGCGCCTTCCCCCTCCCCAGTCCCTACGGCAAGCGCCTGCCCCGTCCAACTGCCGCCACGGCAGGTTTTGCCTGACACGGGAGCAGGGCGAACCGCAGCCTTGGAGAGACAGAAGTCCCGCGGCGAAACGGGCTGCGAGCCGCCGAACGGCCTTCCCTCGCCCCACGCCCAGCTCTAGGGCGGAGGCGCTCGCGGAGCCGCCCCGCGCTGCACGGGGGCTCGGCAGGGGCCAAAGCGGAGGGAAAAATGGGAGAAAACCCGGCGGCGCGGACGGGCCC
>NW_020448074.1:64674-217481 GCF_003343035.1 Apteryx rowi
CGCGGCGAGCCGGGGGCGCCGCAGGGGAGGCGGCGGCGGGGGCGTGCGCGGCGCCGGCGCGATGTGTCCCCGCAGGGCGGGAGCGGGGCGCGGGGAGTGACCAGCGCGCGGAGGTGGCTGCGCGGCATCTCGCTGCGGGTCCGCGGGTGGCGGGGGCGGCCTGCCTGGTGCAACCCCGGCCCCTCCAAAGCTCCCCGCTCCGGGAGCGTCATGCCCGGCGAGGAATAAACTTTCTCTTGGCTTGGGATGAGCAGATCTGGTCCCACGAGAAAGCAAACCTCGGTCCCCTCGTGTGGGCAGCACAGATGCAGCCACCTCGCTAAGAGGGGACGCCTTGCCTTTGTCTTTGCTAGTGGTTGTGGCTGTATCACAACGTAAACTAATACGCTAACAGTGCTGCGCTCATGTAGGAATTAACAATACAAATCAGTCCATATTGTCATCAACACCAGTCTTATTCTGTTCAGGTTTCCCGTCCAAAAGGAAATCAAGAAGCAAGGATGAAGTCTGTACTGCTCATCTATTGGCAGGATCACATGACAGAATAAGTATTCAAAATCATGGAAAGCCATTACTTATTGGCTGTGCTGTCCTAGCACTCCAAAGTCCAAATCAGGTTTGAGGCCTTGTTGTGTTAGTAACAAAACCTCTATATATGTAGTGTCACTGTCCTGAATAGGGATTACTTTTGTGCCATGATACTAATTGAGACTATTGGCAAACAACTTTGCAGGATGGAAACAAAAGAAAAATAAAGGTTAATGGTAGGCAGAGGGGAGAAAACCAGTCAATCTATGTGTATATTTATTTTGAAATTAATATACATTATTAATATTTAAAATATTTAATATTGATTTTGACATATCTGTTTCTGCCCACCTAAAATTTTCCATACAGAGGCAAAATGTACTGAATGCTCACACAGAAATAAAATACATCTTTCTAGAGACATGAACATATTTAAATAAAAATTTTTAAGCAAAAGTCCCCTTTTATAGTTGAACATTAGTTCATGTTCTGTCCACATTGTAATTACAGTTCCTTCAAGTCTTAAGACACATCACTCTGTAAAAGCTATGGAAATTCAATTAATAAAGCTTAAGCTGTGCTAAAGGTTTTCTATTATTTGTTTTGTTTTCAGTTAAGTGCCAGTCTACTGCCTTACTTTAACTGTACTGTTTGATGTAGTAGAAGGCAGGCCAAGGCAGCTGAAGATTAGCATCAGGGAATTTCCTCTGGTTACGCTCTTCTCTTCTGGTGTAGCTGAGGCTGATAGCTCTGCTGCTTCCTGAACAAGAACTGCAAGAACTACAGCCGCTAGTTTGGGCAGGGGAAGCAGGCATGGTAAGACAGCGATGGGGCAAGTCACCCCTGCCACTGCTATCCCAATACTAAAAGGACATAGAGGGTCTACTAGTGCCTACTTGCAACCCTAATAGTTGGTGTGAGGTAGCTTGAAAGTAAGCAGAGGTTTCTACGGCACTAGGTTAGTGCTTTGCATCAAGGACCATGTTTTTCTACCTGTTCATACTTCTGGCAAATTAGGATCATATACCAGATACTGTGTGTGTTTCCTCACCTTCCCCTGCATCCTGTTCAGTAATCGTGGGGTGTAGAGGGAGCTGGGTGAGTGAGCAGGTCCAACGAAGAGATTGTTTTTCCTGAGCAGGACTGGTTACTGCCGGATCAGCTCATTGACACAGTTTTTCAGCCACAGAAGAACAGTGCAAGGAAGCAGCTGAGGATGGGAAAGAGTGGGACTATTCCTTTGGGCAGCAGCCCACAGTCACATTGGATTAGATGTAGCAATAAACACCCTGAATCTAATAACAGGATCTTATGGATCGTCCATGTATTTTAAACCCTACATCTTTTATTATGCTGCTTCTTCCCCTAGATATATTCCCTTTCTCTATGTGCCATCAACACTTGCATTGTAAAAATTAAATAAAGCAATCATAAAAACCCTTCTCCACTTTTACAGAAGATATTGTTTTGGAATTCATTATGGCATGGGTCAAGAGAAATTTGCTAGGCTTTCTTCTCACATCATCTGGGGTTTGGGAAATGAAAAAGGTGAGACCATTTCTGTAAAATCTGGTGAAAAAGATACAATGATATTTGATAAAATACAGCTTATTAAAGTCTTTTTAAATGTTGAATAATAGAAGGTAGCATTTCAAAGGCTCTTGTCTGACTAACAATGGGCTCACAGGTGCTCCTTCTAAAGTTTATATCAAAAAGTCATAGAATCATTCTTAAAAGGAACATCAGCTATCTATTTAAGTTATCAAAGAATCTAATATGCAGATTTGTGGCCACATAAAAGATTTATAGATCACACTAACAGAAATTTGTCTCAGTATAAAAGGTAACACTGGAGCTTAAGCAGAAGTCTGTATTCAGTAAGCAGAATAGGAAAGAAAAAAGAGATTAGGGAAATTTGAAAAAATATGGACTCTTAGACTTAGGATAACACTGTGGTGTAGTAGTTACTTACTACTGCTGGAAGGAGTGGAGTAGAAGAGGTGTACCCAACAATACGCAGGAGTTCCTTTACAATATAGAAAAGTAAACAAGGTATAGGTTGCAAAATATAGGAGAAAAGAAAACAAAGTAGAAGGGCTACCTGTTAGAAGATACTGGGACAGACTTGAAGCCAGAAGCTGTATCTCAAGGTGATTTCTGTTTAGAAACTCAAGTCAATGCTTTGATCGGAAAGCATTTAAAAATACACTGTGCCTGAGGTGAATGTTTACAGTAGCAGAGTGACAAGCTCCAGAAAGAACTTTATGCTACTTACTTACTCCCCTGGTATTTGCATCTCAATAAGACAAACCTTCAGGGAAAAACTATGACAGGATGAAATAAACCAAATATTCTTTTACTTCAACCAAAACCATATGCTTGCTGATTCATTAATAACAGATTTAAATTAACAGGGGCTGGCAAATTGGTCCAGTGGTTTAAACAGGAGCCCAGGACATAAAAGGACTCTTTACATGAGGGAATTAGCATCCAAGTGAGACCATCTGATGTAGCTACTTTGTATTAGCTCATTAAACTAATTAGCTCAGCTTACTGTTAGTTACTCAGCTCAATATGAGTTACTATTTCTACATGGTGGAGAAAGAATTTCTCTGAAATATGTGCATTGGGTCAAGTTTCTAAACATTGTGAATAAATATTTCCTGTTTTAAAGACAACCATTGGGTATGTCTGTGACATTGTTTCCATATTGGATATAGAATAGGTCAAAAGACCTATTTTGTATTCCACAGTCAGAAATCAAACTATAAAATCAAACTATTCTTCTCCTCCTCAGTCCCAAGATCTCTCCCTCTTTTCCACCAGATAACACCATTCTCACATATTTAGTAGCTCATACACATAAGATAGGTCTCTGTAATGGTGCACAAGATTCATCCCTATTTTTAGACAATTTGCTTATTGCATTGATATAAAGCATTAAATCATGTATAACATCAGGCAGAAAGGGATCTCATTCTGTTACTGAATCTATGCCCTTATTCCAAAAAGGAACAGTGTCTAAGTTGTGCTTGGGAAACTGTATTGAAGAATCCAATATTGAAAACCCCACAACTATTCCAGTCCTTTTATCCCATTAGAAAATTTTTGCTAATACTCATCCTGAATCTCTGTTGTTGAAGATAAGCCCACAGAGCAGATTTATTAAATTTCAGACTCAAGACTGACCACTACAGAAACCCCGCTTACTCCTTTCATTTTTTTGGAAAACTATTATAATAACTTTCTGAGAAGAGTTCTTCAACCAGTTCTGAGACTTTGTTTCCCCAGCTTCGCTATGAGAATGTTGTGTTTGACAATGCCAAAAGGCTGGCTAAAGTCAAGAGTTTTTTACTGCTTCATGTCTCCACAGGCTCATTACGCCGTCATAGAGGAAAGTTGGATTGCTTTGACGTCGTTTATTTTTAAGAAATCCAAGTTGCCTGCTATTCATTTACTTGTTTTCATCAAAATGTTTATGCAGCTCTTTTTGTATCAGTGCATTGGCTTTATACAGGTATAAGTTGCTCAGAAAAACAAGCCCTTCGTTTAGTTGCCGGCTCTTTCACAGATTTCCTGCTTGATTAACAGTCACTTGAAATGACACCAACAGGACCTGTCTCTTCCACAGAAATGTTGTGCAGACGCACTAGAGATTGGGAGGCACAAGGGCATGATTACAGATCTGCTAAATCAGGAGGTTCCTTGTAAAATAGTGATGGAGAAAGGATTACAGTGTGTAAACCTTAGTAAAAATGTTAATATGGAAAATTCCAGACAGCTCCTTTTCTGCATCTGAGAACACAGGCAGAAGTAGTGGTCTTATGAGATCTACAAGTTTTCCATCTTCTTTGAACTGGGAAGGCTACTGTTATTTTTACCACATTAATTAAAATTAATTCTTAATCCTAACCCACTGCATAAACGATGCTTCCATAAACTGAATCTGCAAATACTTCCCTTATGCTAGTATGCAAAAAGCAGCAGGCACTTGTGGAAAAAAAATTGCAAAAGAGCCTGGCTATGTATGTATTTTAGGGATTTGTTCCACTTCTAATTTCTTGGGATATTTTTATGAAAATCAGGAGTGCTGTTTCTTTTTATTACCTTTATTTTTGTTACCTTTTATTACCTATTTTTCTCACCTATTTTTCTTACAATAAGCCATGCAAACTGTGGAACACACAAAAATGCTATACACCAAAAATGATAAAAGACTAAGATAAGTATTTAATGCTTATCTTTCCACCTATCAGTATTTCTAGCAAAGACAGTTTTATAGTACAAAACAAAAATGCAAAGTAAAAATATTTAAAAATTTAAAATAAAAAACAGTAGAGACAGGAGGAAGAAAAAGAAACAGGGAGGGAACACATGGTTTTTTTCATGCCTTTCATTCCTGTGCAATTGACCTGTCCTTAGAAACCTTTATAATTTAATTCCATATTCTTCTGGACTGTGATGTCTATTGCACAGAATCATTTTGTCTATCAGTCTACTTACAGACTTCATTATCACAGACTTCCTGAAAGGACATGTATTTATTCACTTACTTTCCCAAATAATAAAAATTTATACCTCACAACCAGTAAATCTTTTTGAAGCCTTTCAGTTTTCTATGGATGCCTCCTTTTCTCAGGTATGCAGGCCAGGATGCAGGTATATGTTTTAAGTCTGAGTGAACTCTTCAGAGTCATATTAGTTTTCAAATCATTATAGAAACTTGTTCCATTCCAGTTGTCCCACAGTATCATTCTCACATTTTTTCACTTTAGTATTTGAAGTATCCTAAGTCCAATATACATGGGACAAAATGAGATGACTATTTCTCATTATACTCTCATACAGAAGTTTTACTTGTGATAATAAATATCAGTCCTGGCAAACCCATACAGCCTCATTTTCAGTGATTTAACACTCCACTACAAGCCCCAATTCAACCTAAAGGTAATGCATGAGCAATTTTTCATTCCCTGTGATCTTTTGTAAAATAGGATGTTGAGGGGGAATCTTCAAAGCTTTTATTAGTTTAGGCAACACTTTCCTTTAATTTGCTTTATATTATTCCAGATACTAAGAATGGTTTCCCATTTACTCAGGTCCCCACAAATACATATACCTGTGCTCCTTCTACTCTAACTGTGGGCCCACACTTCTTTTATTTTATGTCTAGCAAAGCTCATGTCTACTCCCCTGTCACTGGCTCCTCACCTTTATTATGTATTCCTGATCAGCTGGAATGGTCCTGGAAAGAGATTTTTCCCTAAAAAAAAAAGCAAGTACAATGGTTGTTCTGAGTCCTTGGGAATAAAGAAAATAGATATCATCCACCAGTCTCTTCAAGTATTTCTCCCTGGTTCTGTTATCTTGTTTGAATTAGTCAAGTAAACTTTTATCCACTGTCACGGCATGCCAAAGTAAGGGAAAGAAATGAAACTATATAACAGAGAATAGATTTAATTCTAAAAGACATACTATCATAAAAACAAAGATGAATACTATCATAAAAACAAAGATGAAGACAAAAGCCATGAAGTCAAGTATACAACTAATATAGCAGCACAAGGCATCCAACACTCCTCAGTAGCCTCACCTTCATATTGAATAAGGTGCAAAATTTGAGGGATTCAGACAGAATTCTTTAAAGTAGAAGAGCAAATGATAAACCTTTCTACCACAGGTACTTCCTGAAAGGAAAGCACAGAACTGCTAAAACAATAAAAACACCACTACCAGCCCTTTGGACCTCTTCCTAAACCCATGACCTGCATGAGTTTCTGAAAGTACAAGATCAGCTAAAAATTCTAGTTCTGTCACTATAGAATCAAAGAAGTTTTAGAAATTTGTGACATTGTTTCCATCCTTGATGGACTGATCCATTCATCAACTTGCAGATGGAAGTTCAAGAGAAGGCAGGAACAGTTGCAGTCTTTTCTGTATAGTCCTGTAATTCTTAATGCAATCATAGAATAATTGTTCTACAAAGCACACATTCCACACTAAGAAAGAGTGCCTACAGTCGTAACATTTTTAGGCTGCAAACTTAAAATGTTTAAATTCTTCCCCACCTTTCATTCAATATTACCACTAACTCCACCATATGGCATCTTTGAAAGGCTGGCTGTATGTCACACTGATATGCCTCTGACATTTGTGGAATTGTAATTCCTGAACTGTCATTTCTATAGTTTACTTTTTTTTTTTTAATGTGAGGATGTAAAGGTTTTTTCCACCCCTGCTCTACAGTAAAACACATTTTCATCCCTAACTCCTTCATAAAGAATATTTTCTTGTGAATATTTTCTTGTGAACATTCCTAAAAGTACAGCATAGTTCCTAAAGTTTGGTAAGACCAAGTACATCAATGGAAGTGTCTTCCTTGGAAGAAAACATTTGTCTTTTGTAGATAAAATATCCTACTTTTTTCAATTCGATGGCAACATATATATTTTGGGAAAAAAAATTGTAATATTAATCCTTATGACAAATTGCTATTGCTCATTAGAAACTTTCCCTATTAAGAAATGTGTTAACAAAGTAATCTTCCATTTCTATCTTTGAAATAATCATAAAGTTGATGTATTTGTAGTTTGTTGCCAAATAATTTTCCCTTTTTACTAACCTTGTCATTTTGTCTACAAAAAGAGAAATTTGTTTAAATGCAAATTACTATTTTCATGGAAGAAGACAGTTATTTCAAAGCTTTGTAGGCACTGTTATATGAATCTAATCACTATTTGTTTAAATGAAGTCCTACATGTGATAGGACTACGTTATTATTTCCAATCTGTTTTACTTCCTTATGTATAATCTTGTTTAATCTCAGTCCAGATAAAATGGCATTATGTAACATCAAAGGGAAAAGTTTTTAAAAGGTTGGGAAGGTTATATCCTTTTCCCAATCTCTGTAGCTATCCACTGGCAATACAGTTTGTACTCTTGGGCTACTAATAGATGCTTCTTGTTGAACTTTCAAATAACAAACATATCTAGAAAATCCCCTTTTACTTCCTTTTGGTCAAGACAGGATGCCAAATCTTTTTTAGATACAGGCCCAGCCACTGTCATCCATGCTTTTGTTATCACAAAGCAATGCTGCTCTGGAATTAATTGTGATGCACTTGAAAGCAAGAATTGTTGCAGAAACAGTGTAGTCTGCTTTTGAAAAAAATATAAGAATACCAGAACACAGGACAGATGTATTGGATCATCATATCAAAAGCCTATTTAGCCTAATATCCTGTTTCTGAAAATGGCCCACAATAGACATTTTGGGTTAGAGAACAGGAAGAGAGTGAGCCACTCTTCACTTGCAATTCAAGCAATCAGCACTTTAGATAATAAGAAATATCATTTTTATCAACATCTTAATGCACCAAAGATGAGCTGTGCAAACCTGAATTTCCTGACCCTATCAAGGTATTGCTGTTTGTCACATGCCTGCTATTCAGGGAATTTCCAGCTATGAAAGCTAGGACATATGCTAAAGCAGGTTTTTTGATGCTACCTTCGTCATGTAAAGTGTGTGCCTTACATGTTGTTGGGCCCGTGACAGTTTTCTTCATTACTGTTAATGATCAGTGTTCACCTGTATCAATAACTAACTTTGATCCTTTTATTTTTCAAAGAAAAATCTGTATTTTATATGTTATCATTTTAAAATAATAATATATTTTGCACTCACATTGACATTTTGATCCATAGTCTTCTGGCTTAGGAATTCTGTTGCTCCATCCAGTACAACACTTAACCACTCGTTCTCATTCCACTTTACTTATTTCCATATAATAAATAGAATCAAAGATCAAAAAAGCACTGTTAGACTTTAAAAGTAAGTTCCTATTTAAAGCTTTATGTTTCAATAATCTCATTCATATGTCCTTTTTATTATCAGATATATTTTAGAATTATCAGAATATTTTATGTTACTTGGAATGACTATAAGTAAAGCAGCATTACATTAGTGGATGTATCAGTGTCAGCAGTGGTATAAGTTGCACTCTTATTCTGTAGTGCGTAAAGCCAGGGCAACTCTGTATTGCATTAAAATAGTCATATTTAGCATTTATTTTATTCTGAAAACTTATTTATCCTAAATAAATGCAAAACCACAAAAAACACACTTGTACATAAAGATATTAATGTGTGGTGAATGATTTGTAAACTGCTTGCTGTATAGTAGCATACACAGGCACATGTATAATCATACTATTCTGTAATATATGCAGTTGAGACCTCCAGTTTGGAATATACCTTCCAGCATACATTCACACGCAACAATCTTGAGTCAGAGTAAGGTCTACCCCGCCAACACTTATGATCTCATGCTGTTTAGTCAGCTTGTCGCTTAGTTTCATCTAAAAATATCAATAGAAAGCTCAAACAAATGTGTACTTGTAATTAACCATCCAACGACTTGGCTTTTTTTACCATGTACAGTAAGAGTACATATATAGATAGATGGATAGCAGTGATTCATGATGGTGTCTTAGCTCGCCTGTAATGACTCAAAAAATCATTTAAATTAGCAATTAGAATCGGAAAAGGTGCAATCAGTGGCATCTGGAAAGAGCAAACAGACTTACATACTCTAGTCAAGTCTTGTCTTTCTAATGTAAAGGTTAAAATGCCAATAAGCAGAGAATCTCAGAGTATAGAAAACTGATGTGGTCACAGATACGCCTATGTCAGGGCCCCGCAGGCACGAATGGGCCTTACCAGCCCTCTGCAGCCCCACCTGGGAACCCCCACCCGGGAACCCCGACCCATGCCCAGGCACCAGGCCCCGTCTCAGCCCAGCGCAGGGCCATCAGCCCCAGCTCCACGATGCCGTAGCAGGGCTGATCTCCAGCCCCACCGCGGCCCTGCCCACCCACAGGCCCCATCCCTGGCCCGTCTCCATCCCCGTCACCACAGAGGTGCCTGACGCCCGGGGCGGGGGCTGCCCCCGGCCGCCCTGCTGCCTCATGGGGCAGTGGGATGGGCCCTGCCCCTGCCCCTGCCCTGACAGCACTGGGACCCCCTGCGGCACCCGGATCCCCTGGTCCCTGCAGCGCCCTGACGTGTTATATGAAGAATAAACCAATCTTTCTGGTATAATACGGAAAAGAATTAATAGTGGTAAGCAGTCTATTTCAATAAATATCCAAAAGCAAAAACTGCAGCAACCTGTCACACTACGCAGTTGATGGATTTGCTGGGGTGACCTACCTCACTGCAGTGTCTTGGATCCACAGCTAACAAGAACTTTGTAGCTTGCTGCAAACCAGCGAGCTTAAGCTTCTATTACATAATCGATTTCTAACTGTGGGAATTAAAAAAATGGAGAGTGAAGCCATGGTCAACACATATTATACTTTCACAATTTCAGGGGAAACATTACTTCAAAGTACAGAGTTTTTAAACAGCAAAGTGAAAACTAAACTAAAAAGGAGATACCAAATATCGCTTTGTTCACTAAGAGAAAACAGCAATAAAATACAGCAATTAATGTTTTCAAGAATTAATGTGATTTGTGAGTATAAAGCATGGAAATAAATTAATATTTTTTGTTGCCAATCAGATGTTGTAGGAACAGCACAACAAACTGCATGTCTCTGATGCTTAGCAGTGGGAGAGATATGCTTCCTACGTCTTAGAGAGGGGAGAGAAAAGTGGCTTTGTGCCATACCACAAACTTATTTCTCCCTGAGCTACTTGATATTTCTACAGGCAGTTCAACATTGTGCAGGTATGTCACTGTAGTTTGCAAAAGCAGTGGTGTAGCACTGTTCCCAGGCTAACCAGCTATGTCTTTCAGCATGGATTAGAAAAGATTTGAAAGCATCTAAAGCCAGGGAGGATTCAATAAAAGCAAATAGCCCAACTTCTATGTCTCTGTTGCCTGGGATTGTACTTAACCGGGATCTGTATCTGCTGCATTGATAGGCCTTAATGTAAGTCATTTTATTTTAGGTAAACATTTGCAAATGAACATTCTGTACTTGTAGCATCGTTTGGGAAAGAAAAAAAGGAATATCTTACTAGCAATATTGTTATCTGAACTACACAGAAACATTTAGACCTTTCAAACTAAATGTCAAGTTGTTCCTTCTGAGTCAAATTCTTGCAAATTTAAGATAATTAGCATAACCACTTTCCAAGTAAAACCAGCCCCTTATGCTTTGCTTAAGTGGTATTAATATGTAAATATATTCTGACTGACACAGTCCATCATTTTTATTCTTGCCAGAAGGTAAGAGAGAGTTATGAATCCAAAGGATTTCTTAGTCCGAACAACAAAAGTCTTCATGGACATAAATATGTTAAAGAAATTCTGATGAATGTTTCTTTCATAGGAATTTGATAGTTTAATCAGGAAAATTAAATATAGAGGAAATTCTGGAAAAAAGAGGAGGAAAACCAGGGAATAATAACAAAATCTGTATGCCAGTCAGACTTACAAACCTGTATAATCTTCATGTCATTCCTAATCAGCCTGCCTACTAGATCACCTCAACCTGCCTCAGTCAGGGACATCAGCTGTTTGTGGTTCCTTGGATTTGGGCCAGCAGTGCTTGAACTTCATTCTTTTTCATGGGAAACTGTCATAACTAGGAGAAACTATTAAAATAACTTTCCCATTTTCTTACAGTGCTCTTATGTACAGGTGCAGTTATAGGAAACAACTATTGCACACACGTTTTGTTTCTCAGATATGTTGGTGCACAAGAGTCAATAAACTAGCTGTGTAGTCAAATGATTTCTACTGTCCTGACAGAAGTATTTCCTGAAACTGTACCCATTTAAACTACCTCTCTACTGATGAACCAGTCCTCCATGCTTAAAAACATACAGTACAAAGTATGAGGTATTTGGAAAAGGAACCAGATTTTTTTTTTTTTTTCTGTGAGGTACCTAATACATTTACAGATACTTGAAAAGAAGTTCAAGAATTTGTTATTGTCTAGAATACTGGTTTCAGAGTTAGACCCTTATATATTATTTTTATTACATTAAAAATAAAATATTTCAAGTAGAAATAATCTGGGTTTAAAAATAGTATTGTGGATGAACTTAATCTGCAAGAATGTATCTTTGGAATAGGTAGCTGCAAAGTTTTAGACATAGAGTAGTTATGTTTTAATATATAGTAGAGTAAAATCAGCCTGAAAGAAAATGTTTTACCCTAAACAAATGTAGAGGCAGGGCAAAAAAACCCAGTGATAAAGGTTACAAAGACAATCTCTACGTTCTCTAGAAAGATCTGTATCACCACTGTGGTCCCTTCATTCCCTATAATTGTGGTTCAGTTTCACCCAAATTTTAATCTCCTTTTGGATTCTCAGCTATGAAAAACTAAGGATATCACAGTTCAGTTACCTTTTTTTTCCCACAGTCCTGACACTGACCAAATAGGTGAAAGTTCTGATGTACACAACAGTCATTAATTTGTTTCTCATTATTCCCTAAATTCAGTAGAACAGAAAGTCTGATATAGAAGCAAGCCATTGGTGATATCAGAACTGACAAACCATTTTGGCATCACTGGAATTTTCTCTAGTATTCTTAGAAGGAAGTTCTACCAAGAAGCATATAGGAAAGATACAGATTTTTTAAGAGTACATTTGAGGCTTGTAAACGCATCTCCCACATCCATCCTCACTCCTTCCACCTACTTTAATTGCCAGCACATAATACTAAACAACGAAAAATGTACCTATATATTGCCTTAATAAAAGTGACAAAAATACTAAAAAAGACCATGGTAAAGCTTTAAATGATAGAATGAAAACACCTATTTGAAAGGTTAGGCTTTGGAACTTTCTTTAGAACCAGCCTCCAGTTAGGCACTTACAATTATCTGCAAGAATAAGTGCATCTCTCTAAACAGTGAAATGCTTATTACCACAGAATTTCAATGCTGAGATTTCTAAGTGACAGCGATAATAATAACAGTGACATAATAAACTTTTAACTTCATCCCCTGTGGATAGGCCATGTAGTAGGCATAATCCATATGTAAGTCCAAACTTAGTAATGCATAGCAGTATATGCATAAAATTATAGTCTTCTGCAAAGGCTGAAGTATATGTTGAAGGACTGCACTGAAAAGTGGGCTGCTGAATCAGGGTCACACTGCTTGCTTACGAGATAACTATGTGTGGTTTTCCCTATTGCTTCCTACCAGCAGAGAATTTTTCCAGTCTTTCATGCTAGGTATGACAGTGAGTACAGAAGCACAGGGAGAGCCATGCTGTGCTGCAGAGAGATTTTTTGAATCAGTCCACAAGTGTGGTAACTTCTGATATTTTTGCAGGTCCATTGGTTCAGAGAATCATTTGATTTAGAAAAGATCTCTAGCAAGTCACACAGTTCACCCTTCTTGTATTGTGGCAGGAAGAATGTCACTAGTCTTCCCTCATCCCTAGCAAACGACCCTGGATTTTTCAGTAGGAGTAATTCAATTTAACTTCTTATTTCCCGTACTCCAAACCAAGAGCAAATCTTTGCTGCTAAAATTCTGTGAAAAAATATATATACATACTTAGATACATATACATAAACAGATTTGAGGGTGCGCTTTTTACCATGTTAAACATGCTAGTTGTCTAAATTGCAAACTGTAGCCTTGTACAAGTGTCTCAGGAACAAAAGAGGAGGAAACAACTACTTAAATATAATAAGTATGATATTATATCAAAGAGGAGAACGAGAAAGAAGCTACAAGCCTTCAATAAAAACCTGTGTCTGGAGAGGCAAGGGTTAATGTGCATAGGAAAAATTAGCTGCAGTTCATTTTCTTTTACCTTTTACTCTCAAGCAGAACTACCAGTTGGAAACACAATTCCTAGCCTGTTTCCTTTTCTTAGTCTGTAACAAATGAAGTTACATATTTAGAGCATTTCCATCAACAGCTTATACAAATTGTACATAGAAATGTATTTTATACATTTTATTATATATTTTAGAGATTTATTAGTTTTTTATACAGATTTCATATATATATATATATATATTTTACACAGCTTTTACCATGATTTTATGTGTTTAACCTTTTCCATATCTGCCAGTGCATTGACTGGCTAATTCCCAGTTGATGACTTATTGAAATAAAACAAAAATTCCATCTAGAATACAATTACTTATATTGTTTATTCTTTTGAACGTTTTTCAAACAATTAAGAGGTTCTATAGTGCATTTGTAAATTGTGTTTATTTTCTCTGTAGTACCAAATGTTCTGAGTTGCATTTTTAAAGAGCTAGAAAGAAGCAGATGAGCAGATCAATAGAATTGCTATTTCTATATCTAGCTAGATTTGCCTTTGTCTCCAAAGTTTTTTAATAGATCTAAAATAGAATGTCAATTAATAATTCCAGATAATAGATTTTACTTTGAATATAATAAATATTCACCTTTAGATATAATTGTACTAAATGTGACAGCTGTGACAGCTTTCACCACCATACCTGAAAAAGATTTTAGGACAAATTATTAAACTTTTGATTTATAAGCACTCAATATTTAACAAGGTGATTAAGAGGAAACAGCATATTTTTGTCAAGAATAATGCAATTTCATTCTTGAGAGAGTAATTCACCTAAGAGCTAAAATAAAAAGCAGCAAATGTAATATTAACATAATAATTTTTGATACAGAAATATATTATTTTTCTAAGTCAACTAGGAAACATGACCCAGCTGAAATCCCTGTAAGGTAGGGTACATAACTGATTAAAAAGGAATACTCAAATAGTAGTTATCAATATTTAACTGCAAGACTGTCACAACAGGCACATAAAAGCATAAGACCCAAGTTCTAGAAAATGGAAATTTAATTCTTTATTGTTTTCTGTAAAAATTTTAATCCTCTCCCTGTCACATCCGTACATTTCAGAGATGACCCAGTTAAATGTTCAGCCTTATGCTCTGGATAAAACACTTTCCTTTTGTTCACTGTAGAAGTGGTGAACTTTCAGGCTTGCTAAACCAGGCAGGTGATCAGACTCAGTCACTGGGTAAGCAGATGTGACACCATGAAAGCTTACCCTGATTTTGCATCAGCATCACTTTCTCAATGGCACACTGTGGCAAAGCGGTGCATCAAACAGCAGACTAAAACCAAATAATATTTTACAGCTGTGCACTTGGTACTGCTAAAATTGTATAAAGGGGAATGCTTATAAATATGAAAGGTATGAAAAATTTATTTGCCTAGGGAACATTTTATTGTCAAAGAAATACATTTGAGGTAAGTTAAAGAAAGAATTGGAAAATACCATCTCAACAAGCAAGGTCACAGCCCATGCCTGTGATCCATCCTAAATTTAATCAGCAGTAAAAATCTTGATTTTGTATAAAAAGGCAAAATTCTTCTGTCACTTAATTATATGACTGGATGATTGCTGCTTGACAAAAGAATCTTATTTCTTCATCTTACCTTAACATGAAAAAAGTAAATTAGGGCCTTTTTTTAACTGTCCCAGAGGCTTTCCTAAATAGTCCACAAGAACACCCCTGCCATTCACAAAATAATCCTGCTATTTAAAAAGTTAATATTTTCAGCATATTATCATAACACTGTAATTAATGCTAAATGCAAGGAAATAACAGTCTTAAAGGCCGGGGGGGGGTTATTTTTCAAGAGAGAATGGTGGATTAGAGGGATGGATTTTCAATGGGTCAGGCTTGGTATTCCTTATAGTTTAGAAAAGATATCATCATGGGTTATATAAGTTAAGATTGTTCTTATAAGCCACACTACTTGTGATTACAAGTACTTGCAATCTTGCATACACTTTTTGTACTTACAATATGTATCCATGCTGAAATATGTATGTTGAACAGCTTTAAACAACTTTTAAATGAAGGAGTTACACAAAATAGCATACTCAGTTAAATAACATGAGAACGTAGTATATTTGTGCTGGCGTAGTAAGACTGTGGATGAGCAAGTCTTTGGAAAATAAGTCTGCTGTTTTGATATTTTTAGCAAATGTCAATTAACCAGGACAGAGTACTTTGTTTCTGAAATCTTTTCTATGACAAATACTGGCAAATCAGTGCATGTAACACTAGATTAAAATCAAATTGTGGGCCTGGGAGCTAGGCACCAGCTGGGTGGCCAGCCAGTGGTCTTTTCAAATACTTCAAGGCAGACCCAGCATCCTATAACACGGGGCAAGCCGAATAAAATGTCCTAGGCCAAAATACTCAAATACCTTTGCCTAGCTGTCAGTTTTGAAAAAGTCCTCACTAGCCACTTAGGCTTGTACGCATGACTCACAGCAAAAGTTTTAAAAACAGAACAGCATGCTTCCAGCTCCCACATTAGCTGTTTGAAATACTCTGACAGCCCTTAAATAAAATTCATACATATAGTATATTAACAAAAATAATTGAACTGACATACAATTAATTGCAATGTAAAGTTTTACATTTAGTTGGGCAACTCTAGCTACAAGCCTTCATGGTTTTATTTTATTTTATTTTTGTTACAGGCTATTGGATGACTTCATCTATTGGAGACTATGGATCAAAGTATTGCCAAAGAACTTCTCCAGAAAAACAGCCAGACTCACCTAATTTTTATGCATATAATGGTTTGAAATTAAGTTTTTAATCTGAAGAGGTTTTTTTTATCTTGACTGTATTTTATTTGGAGATTTCAAGTTGAAACAAAGGATTCATATCAGGTTTCTAATAACTGTCCCTGTTAGTTATTTCCACAAAATGTATTTAAGCATTTGAATGAATGTGAACCAGTTCAGGATAAATATTCTTCACTGAACTTGCAGCACTTGAATAAAGCAAGATATGCAAAGAAGCTTCTCTAAGCCTATGGAGAAAAAAGTATAGCAAGTGACAAACTAGGTAGTTATAAAATCACCAAAGCATCCCTTTTTCTTGGGATCAAAACTGGAAAGATAGCAAAAACAGGAGTTACAAATCCTTGAAAATTTTTGATGCCAGGGGTATTTTAATTGCAAAAGAATTAACTTTTCCATTCTAATACATTTATTATAATTATAAAAAGGACAGTATTCTACTAGAGAAGTTCATCAAGATGTATCAAAAATGAGTGCACACAGCTATTTGAATAAATTACTATATTTCAAAACTATTCTTTTTTCTGTCACCTTTTCATGGCTCAAAATGGTATATATTTTTAAGTGTCAAAATACATAATTTAGAATTTTAGGGAAAAAAGATTTCAATAAAGCTTTCAACCTGAACTATTTTTAATCCTAGCATTTTCTGTGACTAAGTAGAATGTCAAAATAAATTATACTTAAAAACAAAACTAAAACAGCTTTTTCCCTGGGAGATTATAAATATCTGTATATATGGGCAGAATATTCAATTAAGATGAAAAATATTCTGCTAAGTTTCATGATGATGTAGTCTGAAAGAGCAGTGATAAAGCTGGTGAGCTATATAAAAGCTATCAGAACTTTCTTAGAAAGACACACAATTGCAGAAATACAGGCATTTATTAAGGAGGTGCGATGTAGAAATACTGAGAATGTGGCACTTCATTAGTAAAAAGTGCAGCTAGCATTAAACAAAAGCAATAGAATATGTTTTAGTTTACAATGCAAAATGAATTTATAAATAATAGATGGAATTAGTATTAATAGTTTTATAGATAGATGAATTAAATCAATTTAACATTTTTTCTAACTCTTTCAAATTAGTTAAGGTGGCTGCCTGGTTATTCTCCTTCACCAAAGAGGTAAGAAAATGTTAAGTATGTAGCTTATATGATCTGAGAGTAGCCTTTGAGGAATTGGAATGAAGTGTCAGAAAATATTGGAATACATTGCTTAGATTTTTATTTAACCTTGAAATTCATGCTGCAGGTGCAGAGAACAGTGCTTTTAGCCAACCTGTTACTCCTCTGTGCTTCTGTGGCTGCCTGTGAATTGCAGCAGGGTCTCCTGACTCCCATTGCCATTCCCAAATAAAAGAGAAAATTGCCACCAAGTTCAAAATGAGAGAGGACTTAGAATATGAACTGAGAAATCAAGCAGCAGGAGCCATAGTCTCGGATAAATCTAGGGAGATGTTTTGAGCTACATTTCTGATGTCTTATTTTTAATCTTCTTATTAATAAAAAGAAGACCCAAGAAGCCATGAGGTCTGGAATCTACATCCAGTTTGGACATAGGGTGAAAAAGTCACTAAAATCATCCACTTCTTCCATACAGAAGCACAGGGCCTTCTCTCTATTACATTTCAGGGACCATGAAACAAGGGGCAAGTTCTTAACACAATTCTTGTTTGTCTCACCTCTTTTACAGCACTGGTTCAGAGTGCTAACCACCTACAGAGAGGTTTTATAGCCAAAAATGTCAGCTGCTGCTACTGCACTAAGCCAAAAAAAAAAAAAAAACCCAAACGGCAGGAGATGTTTTATTTTGGAGAAAACCTTTGTATTGCAGCTGGTTGGCAGAATTCTACTGGGAAACTAACATAGAATATTAAGGAACAAAAATAGTAAAACTCAGTGACACAGGAAATTGCTAATGGACATAGACAGGACTTTGAGGGCAAGACTAGGTCTCACAGATAACTGTGTTAAAAGAGTCTTGGCTCCTTTTTCAGATCAGGCACTTTGATACTTGCAGCTATTAGGGAGCATTTCTAATCATTCTCATAGGCAAAGGACAAGCCCTATTAGGAGAAGAGCTTAAAATGCAGGTTTCTCTCACTCTGAGGAGTTTGTGAAAGAGGAGACAGACTTCATGCGGAGACCTGAAACGAAAATAGCTGTTATAAGGGCTTGTAGGACACAGGTCCTGAGGAAATGCTCGAGAGTTTGGCTATGATCAGAAACTAGAGAGCATTTAAAGAATTGCTTTAACTATTGAATACCCAGAAACAAAGAAAGATGAAAAGACTGTTCCTAGATTTTAATGCAAGGGCCGTTGATGATCTTTAGTAGGCTGAAGAACAGAAAGATTGTCGAGAGTGTCCTTCTCTCTCAGGGGACAAAATAACTGTTTTTGGCTGAAGAGCTATCAAGACACCTGACAGAAAGGAGAAAACTCTGCAAGTCGGGATGCAGAGGAGTGAGGAGCAGCTGCAGATGGTGGGGATTCTTCTGACACAACCATTTGTATAAGTAAGACCTTTGCAGGGGAGGTCTTTATTGTGGAGCTGAGCTCACACAGTTTGTGACTACAGCAGATTAGGAGAGCAACTGAAGAAGCTCACTCTGGAACACAGCTACAGAGTGTTTCAGTTCTTGATAATTAGCTTCTACCCACTTTCACTTGATTTGAGCAAGTCCTGTCCAAAGGGTTTAAGGTTATTCGAGTGGACTTTTAAGAGAGACAGAAAACACAATGTTGTTTGCTTCCCAAACTCTTTAAAAATAAAGCTACCATTGTAATGTAGGAGTTGAGAGTGAGTACAGCTGTATGAAATGAAAAGAGCAAAGAAAGTCCTGACAAAAGAATTAGGGGAGGAAGAAGGAGCTAATACAAAGGATCGTGGTTAAGAGCAAAAAGCGTGCTGTTGGGAGGTACTGGAAACCATGACAGGAAATATCACAGTCATCTTCTTGGCCTCCTTAAATGATAAAGCAAGATAATTTGGGAGACAGGCTGAAGGGAACAGAAACTTTTACTCTTCATGCTTCTTTTCTGTTAGTGCTATTTACATTACTACAGAGAGTATCAAAAATTCTAGCTCTGCATTTAAACCCGATGTTTCAGCCACTAGTCATTTACAGACATATCAGAGCAGAACAGGAAGCTTCACAAATGAAACTCTCTGAAGTAAGCGTGGTAAAGGCTCAAGTGAATGTTTTGATGTTAGACTAGTCTGACAGGTATTGGTGGCCTACATGATTGTTTTTTACTAGCTTTCAGATTATTATCATCTACATCTCTTTTTCTGTTCACAATATTAAGGAAAAAAACAGCTCTAGTTATGTTCTGGGAGTATCTCTGTAGTCACTGCACAGCCAGTCCTCCAGGCAAATATTTAACCTGACTAAATAAACATCATGAATGAAGAAGCCTTGGAGTTTAAAGTAGAAGCATAATCTCTGAGGTTTTACCCAAGGCATTAGAAAGACCTAATAATAGCAGGGCCTTGCAGAGATACTAAGATAAAGCAAAGCCATCCTGAGAATTCAAGAAAAGCTTTGCTGGTCACCAGTCACTAGGTAATACGAAACAGAAGCTTGGATTGAGAATCACACAGAAAATATGAAGATGGCATAATAATAACTGTTATCATTTTATAAATCTTACATTCTGCTTGCCAGCACACCCTGACCATCACCTGAACAACCCCATCAGATATCTCTGTGAGGCAAAGTGACTATTTAATATTTAAGTCCATGTTCTAGTATTTTGTTAAGGCAAATTTTACCATATAATGAAGGAGAAGATGATGATGATGAAGAGAAAAATAATGAAATGTCTTTTTCTGTAAACTTTTCTCAGTGAAATGTTTCTCCACATCATGGCCTTGAATGGACTCTAATGCTCTCCTGTATGCCTGAACTAGAGCTTGTCTCTCCTCTACCTCCAAAGTGAGCATGCCTAAATGGCAAAATAAGTCCCAGCTGCTGGACTGTTTTCTTCAACAATGAATGTTACAAAGAATGTACAGACCAACTGCCCTGAATGCACTAGGAAAATCAACAGGCTATTTTCTTTCAAAGTCTTCTTTCCAGCCCGGTGCCACAAAATCTTTGTCTTTATTTCTGCTCAGGACCTTCTCTCCAAAATTCATGTTTTGTGCATGTTTGTGTTGTGTGCTATATTGCCTGCTAAAGACATTTACTTTGGTTCTTTCATTTAACATGAAAGAATAGAATACTCCCATCAGGTTCAGGGAGGGCCGCAACTGCCATATACCAAGCAGATATGCTATCTGGTAGCATTACTTCTTTTTAGAATAAAACGGTTTTAGGAAAAAATAGCAAGATTGCTTGTGAATAACAACGGAAGCTGGTCTCAATAGTTTGGAAGTTTTATTACTGTCATCAAATTTCCAAATATCACTGTTTTTTCCCAAAGTAATATGGCTTACCTAACATAGTGAGAAGCAGATGGTTTATTGCTTTGAAATGATTATATGATTCCTGCAGAGGAAGTGTATTGGACACTCTGTTTTTATCAAATAAATAAATATTTTCTATTTATTTGCTAGAAGAAGAGGAAAGGCAAATATAAGTTATGTTGTACAAAAACGAATATGGATATTTTGACATAAAGCAAAACATATCTTGGTAAAAATATTATAATGTCTTATTTTCTTAAAGAAAAGCTAAAGCTAGCCACTTCAATTTTAAAATTCATAAATTCAGAGATTTTAGGGCCAAAAAGAGGTGTTACGACAATGTAGTCTGATCTATGTAACACCAGTGTAATTACAGGCTATTGATGCACATATAATAATTTTGGCATCACACTGTTAAGCTGTAACTTCTGCTAAACTACAACATATTTTAGAAAGAGAATGTCCAGTTTTCACTTCAGCAATTCTCATGTTGATCCTGTGACTTTTGATACTGTAAGCCCTTTGTTTTGGAAAACTTAATTAAGAGAACGAATCCATTGTGACTACAGAATTCTGGAAAACAATGGTGGGAAGAACCCTGAAGGCATCTTTAGTCTTTTCCTACTGCGGGACAAGATAACTATACCTAATCTAATATTTATCTAACACATTAAACACCTCAAATGCCAGAGAATCCCAAACCACCTTTTGTGTTTCATTGCTCTGTAGAAGAGTTAACATAAGTCTGCCTTAGTGTAAAGTAAGTGTTTCTCTCCAAGCATAATTTCAAGATAATTTGTTGCTCAAAATAAAAACTGTGGCGATTTCTAGCTGTCCTACTTAGTCTGAAGACCTAGTGTTGATCTAGACACCTACTTTTTTAAAAAAGGAGGAGGGCACATTTGTCAACAAAGGTCCTGCTGCTTCTAGTCAAAGTGCAGAGAGAGAACTGCTTTCTCATCTTTCCTCTAGCCTGGATCACATTCCCCTCTGACTACAGCCTCCTCAGACAGCAGGTTCTTCAAAGTAACAGTGGAAGGAGCTGTTGCCTGTATAGACAGTTGCTTTAAAATTTCTTTCCCATCATACATTGGAGATCCAGCATTATCTAAGACAGCAGAGGATCTCCATTTCCTGTCTGCTTTCCGTATGTAATACTTCAGACACACAAGGCTGGCACCAAAGCAGGGTTCAATCAATCACAAGTCCTTCAGAAAGTTACCAAACACCATAAAATCAATCTTCTACTTAGAAATTCTAAAACTGACACTAACGCTTCAGAAAAGGTTTCCATTCACAAACACTGACTCTGTGCATGCAACAGACAACTTTATAAACCAACACAAACCTCTGTTACACAAATTTCCTATTGCTATATCCCTTCCTTTGACTGCCTGCTAAGCCACAGGTCACTATTGTGCATTGAGGGGTAGCACAGTGACAGATCCCTGTCATGCGTGTCCTGAGGTTTCACCATGTAATTCAGGTATCACAATCTAAGCATTAGTCAGTGTCTGTACTGGAGAGATCTTAACTAACTCTACTGCTATTCTCTGCATCATCTGTTCAGCGTCTGCCCAACACAACAGGATTCCCTATGAAGGGAACAAGTAGTATGTGAGACTGAAATAGACTTGTTGCAGGATATTTTCTTGTTTCTCCTTAATTCAGTTACACTGCCCAGTCAATTCTGAACTTAGCAGAACTTTATAGTTATTCCCTGAGGAATTTTCTGTGCAGAAAACTTGTAACAAAGGATCTTTCTGTAGCCATGTTTCTCCCTGTTTACCAAACTGATGATGGCAAACTTCAGAGATAAATTATGCAGATATTGAGGTACCTTTATTACCAATCCTCTCTGCTTTCCAGGAGATGAAAATTAGGACTTACCCAAATTTCTATATCTTCATGAAGCCTACTTTTCTGCAGGGAGGAAGATGTGACTAGTTCCAGTGGTACAAGTCTCTCAATAAAGCATCCTTTTCTTTGGCTAGCTAGAAGCATATCTGACAACAGGCACTTCTTCAAGGTACGTTCTTATTGTATCTATACTTTGAAGACTGCCACAGTGATTCACAAGTGGGAGAGTTCCCTCTTATTCCGAGCTGTTTAAATGACTGTACACATGTTGGTGACCTTAGCAAGCAGACTAAAAATAAAACAGATTATCCAATTTCTCTTAATAAAAGACATTCAGTATTATCTGCTCAGAAAACCATTCACAGTCTTACTCAAAGCAGCATTTGGTTCATCATCTATTGGCAAAATTTATTCCTGTTGTAACTTCATAGGGTCTTCATAGGAGCCAGTGGATTTACATTAGAGAATTATACTCTTTAAGCTAAAAAATTTTTTTTGCATGCTTTTGGATACCTGTAACATTAACACACTTGGGATACATTCAGAAGTCTGAATATAGCTGCAAAAGTGATCATTTTTTCCACAGAGATCTGTAATTTAGAGCATCCATCTTATAAAAAACACTATTGGTGTCAAGGCATTGTAACATACCTAAAGGGCAATTTCTGAAAAATAGATGATATTACTATGATAGAAGTGATGGCAATTTGAGGAAATTTGCACTGCCTCTGTCCATACCATACCTGTTTTGTGGCTAAATAGAAGACTTCAATCTCAAGAGCTGTCAGAACAGAAGGTTTCATGAACACTGTAATATATTAAGAAAAAAGCTATGCAGAAAAAAAAATCTCAGAAATGTCAAAGTACATTCTATTGACAAGGGATTATGAGATAATTTCTCTATAGTGTTGAAAAACTGAATATTTCTTGCATTTTTGTAATGTTAGCTCTGATTTCCAAACTGCTTGTTTGGGGTGTTTTAATACCAAGTTATTGTAAGATATCATTTATTATCACTAACACACATTTATAAAACAGTTATATCACCTAATGGAGCAAGAAAAATATCAATTTTTAATGAAGCTACACGTAAAATGTGGAGTTATATCACCTAAACAGTTATATCACCTAATGGAGCAAGAAAAATATCAATTTTTAATGAAGCTACACGTAAAATGTGGAATGTTAATATAATACCTCTGATTAGACTGAATAACAAAGACTGCAGTGGGTTCCTATGAAAAAATACCATAAAATGTTATAAAAATAAACATCAGCAGTAAAATTACCTGCTTATTTCCCATTCAATAAGGCAAAAAGACTTCTTGCTTTCAAAGTTCAAAATTTTCATGAGTTTCACTTTGCTGAGAGTCAACACATGAAGTCCCATTGCAACACTTCTACCCATCATTAGAGTTTAATCAATGGAGCTCAATCTTGCAGGTGAAATAAACTACTTAATGCATATGAAATACTAGACTATGCCTCTTTTGCACAGCACTACACTGTGCTAATGGAAGGGTTTGGTCTCTATATATCTCAACAGTATAGTGCCAGCAGATGGCACTCCAGCATATGCAACACAACTCATGGCTCCGCAGGCCTCCACTGGCAGCCTCTTACATCAGTTATGTCAAAGTCAAGATATTTAGAGAAAGTAGAAGGAGGGCTAATGCCTCCACAGAGCAAAAATACCTCCCAGCACTGGCTGATGCATATGCTGGAGCAGATACAAAATTGTCCTCTTGCTTACTTAGTATATCCAAACTATTTTACAAGTCAATACATAAGCAGTAGGAGTCTGATTATCAAATAGCACTTTCTTTTTGACACATGTTGGGAGTTATCTTACCATTTCCTTACAGTCATTAGCTGTTCAGAGCATGGGAACACTTCCAACTCTTCTAAACTTACATGAGGACAGTCAAAATCCAGCCCTTCAGCTTTCAGCCTGTAAACTCAGGGTTAAATAAGGCAAAGGTTTAAACACGAATGTCTGTTAATCCCTACCACAAATGTAACCTGCTTTTTTTTTCATCATAGCACAAGTTTTATTGCTGTCCTATATAAATTCACCAAAGATAGTTTTCTTGCTTTTCATCTTTGAAATATAAGAGTCCTCAAGAGTTATGATGCAGAGAAGAGAATGCATGAAAACAGAATCAGGAAGAATGTAGCTTAGAATGGAACTGATCAAAACTAATAATTTAGCTATATTCTGTTTTTTAAAAAAAGTTCTTTTCCCCAGAAAACAGCTGTATAATACAGAACAGATACATGAACTTTATATGATAAGAAAACTTTAAATGATAACCAAGAGTTCAATAGTCATTTCCTTAGAAGATGTGCTTTACATTTCCATTGATAATATAAATTATAAATATCCTAGTGTATAACATTCCATACCACTTTTTCAATAAAAAAGAAACAAGGCATTCATGACTTATTTAACCTGAAATACTGCATGCCTATGTTTTCCTTAAAAGCTATCACACAAATGTTCAAGATTTTTTTAGACTAACTTGCTTATAAAGATTTATTTCATAAAATACGGGTTATTTCTTCATGAAAGAATATGAGAATAATTGTTACCAAATGAAAAATATAAGAAATATAAATGAGTGTGCTAAGTGTTATCTTAAATAATTATGCTACTGTGTTTGAGCATAAGCCTTAATTGGAACGTTATCACCTGCCCTGAAATATGCAAGAACATTTAACCACCTCCCACAGTGACCATCAAAATACAGAGAATGGTAGTTTAATTAGTAATCCCACAGATACAAGGCAATGTTCAAAAGCTAAAGAACTACCAGCATTATCACTCTGAAGAAAGAAGGACTTGAAATGTTTCAGCCAGTCTATTCAGTCTTAGGCCTCTCCATACAGTTTGCTGTCAAAGATGATAGTGGTGATTATGGTCTGAAATTACCAGATTATTTTATACAGGCCTTTGACAGCAATTCTGTGTCATAATAGAGAAAGGTTTGTTTCCTGCCTCTGCTTCAAATGCCTTATTTTGCTCCATCTCCTATGCAGACTTCACTTAGAGAGTATTTCTCATTTACATGACCTAGATAAAATAATAGTGAGAAAGACGTTCCTTATCTTTTTGTTTTTGTTGGTTTGTTAAATTCTGCTTGGACAAAAACCACAATCATGGGAAACCATTGTTTCTTTTATGTCTGTATTAGGAAGCAATGCAAGATAGTTTTGGGATGGTTCTAGGCAGAAGTCTTGCAATAAATGAACAGAAAGACATGTGGAATAACTTTAGGGATTACATAATTTTGCTTATTTCTTAAAGTTTCTTATTTAGGGACTTTTTAAACTTTGGTTTACTACAGAGTGATGTACAGCTGACAATAACGGTAAGTTAGCTGTAGCTGAACCACTGCTGAACATGGTTTAGCTATAACATATATTTAGAACCATTTCAGCAATAAGGATGATAGCTCAGTGGAATGGCTTATTTCATGATTACTCATTTCAGAGTCATTACCTCAACTGCCATGCTGTACTACCTTTATTAAAAAGTGCTATAAACTGACTTTAACTGTGGTTACTGAATTAGCACGGAACACATCTTGACTACGTTTCCCCTTACCTATTGCTCAGTAGCATCCACTACTGAAATCTGTGGTCAGAAACACGTTCCTTGTCTGATGTAGACAGAGCCTTTTCACGTTTCTGTGACATTCTCATACGACAGGGTATGAGAAATAAAACTTTATTGAACAAACAAAGTAAGAAGCAGAGAAAATACCCAGATGCAATCTTCCACAGGACTGTCAGAATGAACATATCCGTGAGATAAGTTGAACGAGCATTTGTCTAGGTTTATAATGACTACTGGCAAAATACAGCTATGCTCACCAATCTATGCAACAGATAATGAAGCTGAATATATTAATAAATCATCTGCTGAGGAAGGAGAGCAACAATGTTACCATTTTAAACAACTTTAAATATTCCATTCCAAGAGGTAGTACAAAAAGTAGACAGTTGTCCAAAAGGTGGCAGAAACCTGAAATATAGACAAACTGTGAGTAGTAAAAATAAGGAAAAAGACAGGAGATCTTGACTATTAAGACAAGATCTTTCAGACAAATAGTAGTTACTGCCTGAACTAGCACCGCAGTGGTGCATAACAGCATGAGTCAATGAAAATGCAAGCCATCTTTGAGGTGGGCAGACTCAGTTACAAGACATGAAAAAGTTTTAAATAGTACCCATTCTGAAAATGGAAGTTTTGATTCTAAAATAATAGTTTTGCACCTCTTTTGTCATCCAAGGACAATTAAAATGAATGGAAGTATGCCCACTGACATTGATGGGCTTTGAATTCAGGCTCTATCCTCTTTCAAAAAAATGTCAAAATATACAAAAAATGTCTGCCCAGTCAAGCATGTGTTGGAAATGTGAGACAAAAGGACATTGACAGAATGTCTGTCAAATTACAGGAATTAGGGAAATAGTCCAAGCTATCATGAATTAAGATTATTTCCTGTAATTGTGTCCAGAGACCCAACCCATACACAATATAGTGTTTTTTTCAAGTTCTTCCACACTTGTATTAAACTTAAAAGAATTCAAGAGAGGTGATCATTTAGTAAAAATAATTTGAAGAAATACAGACCTAAAACAAACAGCTTGCACAGTTTTCAATAGCTCACAGAAATATTTATTCTGTGTATCTCAATTCTAGTCCCCTACTACCTAAAAAAAGTATTGTGTATGTGAAACCTTTGCCATTATTATGTCCATTGTAAACAAAACTAAAACTACTGCAAGTGATCTCCCAAAACTCATAGAGGAAGCTGACATGCTGTTCAGCTGGAAACATCCTTCTTGAATTCAGAATTGATGTGAATCCTTTTGAAAGGGGGATCTGGGCTCTGAGCACTCAAAACATATCATAGAATACTAATAACACTACTTTCCAAACCAAAAGGAAAATAAAATAGGATAGAGTGCATCACTGAACTGAGAATGGTACATCTCTTTGGAAACATTTTGGGGAAAAATGAGTCTGCCCACATCCTTATCTATATAGACTTAAAGAAGATTTCTGAAACAGCGTAGCATAAATATCCCATGTCTATTTTATATTCCCTCACATGAGAAAGAGATTTCAGTCTGGGTAAATTTACACAGTTCTAGTGGAGTAAAGGAGACATGGTAATATCATTTTCTTATTCTAATGTGCTGGTGGAACTTGAAGCAGTGCAGGAGGAAAAGGCAAAGATGAAAGATTACTGAAAGGAAAAGTGGAACTGCTTTATTCTCTTTCTTTTTTTCTAGAATCTGAGTTATCTCCTCCAAGATAAAATAGCGGGGCTGCATATCTCAGACAATGGATCAAACAGAAAGCACTCACCTGTTCAACCACATGATGCAGAACACATGCTGCACAAGTGCAAAGAATCACAAAAGGGCCCAAAAAGCACTCTTTGTCACATCTCATTAAAGTGCATCATCTTCATCTTTTGAAAGGGTAGTGAACTTCAGTATTAGGAACATTTAAAACATTTTTTTTTCTCCCTAACAAAATGGAGGGGTTGACTAATGGTCCCACTGCTTTGAATCAAAATACTTGCTATACTTGTCTATATATATTAAAATACTGTAGTAGAAAAAAATTGACTCCAACCTTTTATGCTGTCATTCTTTCACTATAAAAATGAGAAGCTCATAGGGGAAAATATATTGATTCTGAATGTGCCCAGAAAAAAGAGTTTTCTTCTGAGAGTTTTATCTTGGTAAGACTTTCTATACTGTGCTTGACATTCTGAATTACATGATTATATAGTATAAGACTCCAGCAACATTTTGTGTTGTAAAGATGGAGATGCTCAGCATTTTGCCAGATGCCAAGTGATATTCTGATATTTCTATCTTCTCTTTAAACTGAGTGACAGTCAGCATATTCACAATGAAGCCAAGACAATCTGCTATCAAGTTACAGTAGTGATATTTTCCCTGATGAAGATCCTAGAGCTTGTTGGAATAAAGCTCTTTAAAACTCACTGTCTGGAATATCTGGAGCTTGAATTGCTCTCTGTGTAATATAATTTCATATTTGTGCCAGTCTAATAAGTAGATCACCGGGTAGAGGCTTTTTGTAAGTAAGTATATACATACTGCACCATTTCCTGGTTCAGTGTGCTCCAGTGTGTTGCAGGCTGTGTGCAGTGGGGGAGGTGCCAGAGCTGATCAAGCAGTGTAATTTTATACATTACTGAATCAGTGCAGGAGAAACCTGGAGGGACAAAGCATCATCTTGTCTTTGGACTGCACTGTAAAATCCTACAGTTTTCTTATCCCAGCCATGCTCTGATACATTTTTCCTCTCCTTTTTCTGATTTTGGTGTGAATGATAAAGTGATCTGATGATGGCTCTCGTTATGGAACCTATTAGCAAGTGGACGCCCAAGCAAGTAGTGGATTGGATGAAAGGTATGATCATTTATTACTATGTATTGTCTGTACTTTGGATCCATGCAATTTACATTTCTGCTACTGTATTCTTTGTTTTGGGAAGAGTTAATTCAGTTTTTTAAATCCATATGCTGCTTTGCACAGTAGTTCTTAAAGACACGACTGAAGAGAGAGGCTGTTTAAGCTGTGCAGCATGCTGTTGGAATTTGGCTGAGAACTGAGTCGTGATCTAATGCATTTGTGGGTAAATGCAGACATAAAGTGTTTGTGTCTTCTGACTCCATTATGCATTGCACAGTGTAATGTTATTATGTTTGGTTTGCTTTAAATTTGCCCTGATTAGCTCTGTTTTGCTCATATCAGGTGATCTGATGCAGTGGCTGTGCAGCACTTGTGCACAGTTTAGGGTAATATAAAGAGCATAAGGTGCTAGTGACTGGACTGTGGAATTCTGATCCTTTAGCAACATGTCCTGATTTGTTCAGGCTTCCCAGCTCCTCTTGCTCGTACCGCTGTTTTGTCTAACGCACGCACGTCCCCGGCAGTCACTAGTACCGTGGACAGTGCAGTCTATGCCATATATGGGGCGTGCAAGGGGAAAGGAGCACGGCTGAGCGCAGCTTCGCTGGGGAAACTCTTCCCGGTAACTTGACAGGAACAGTGATTTCCCTGCTCATTAGCAGTTTCACAAACACAGCCATAAGCTGTGAAATGTTTTGTTTTATATTGCTTGGCTGAGCTACAAACAGGTTGGTTTGGATGGAAGAGTGAAGAACTGTTCACGGTGATAAGTGTTTAAATTTCTCCTGAGTGGAGAAAAATGTGTTTACACAGTAGAATGCATTACTGTTGTTATACGTTGTTTCTGATGAGCTGTCTGTCATAGGGACAAATAATTTCTGCTATAAATAATCTCCACTATATAAGGAAAAGAGGTGCAAATTTTGTTTGTACGTTTTTCGTGGATAAAATTTATGTAATGAGATTATTGAACTTATTGGAGGGATGAACCGGATGCCCATTATAATAGCCTTAAAGCTTTCAGTACGTTATCATTAATTAGGGAATGGTTCTGATTTCATTCTGCTGAGCTACATCTCCATACTTGACTGAAACTGGGCTGCTTAGGTGCTCATCAGAAACATTATAAGCAAACTATTCTTTTACAAGCATAAGGTATTACGAAGCAAATGGCATCTAAGGGACTGTATGTAGTTTGTTTCTCAGGTGTCAACTTAGGTTAACTGAGAGGTCTTAAGCAGGTCATCAGGATGGCTCCTGAAACCATTAGATACACGATTGATACCCATATTCCAATGTCATTACTTGAAATCAGCACCTAGTGTGTGTGCAGAGGAGAGTTTTCTGATCTACACCTGTACTGTCAATACTCAAAGATTTAAAAAGTAGACAGATCATTATGTTATTTTAACTCATAAGTTGAATTATAATGTAAATTAAATCTCAAAGTGTATATAATACTTGTTGCTACATTTAAAAAGACTCCTTGCTACTCTTTTATTCTTTTGATGTAAACTAATTACATCTTTGGTAATATTAGTCCATAACATGTGTACATACTACAGAAAGCAAGAAGATCATAAAAACAAAAGTTTTTTTTAAACGTGGAATTCAAATATTTACTACATCCCTCAGTGTTGAGTTGCCTAACTGTAACATTTCTATACAGAGACTGCATAGTGCATCCATAAGAGAAACTGGAGTAACCAGTATTGTCAGTTTTGTGCCTCTGGGCTTAAGCATAAATAAGTATATTGCAATGAACATTGAAGTAGTCACAAGACAGACATTTTCCTTGGTAACATGAGTGTTACAGACCCACAGACAGTAAAGTTGCACATGTCTGTTTTTAACATAGTAATATTACAAGCCTATGTTTTATCAGAGTGTTTACTTTGCATACTTCAGTTATAGCCAAAGAAAACCTAACAAACCTAAGAAACACAAATGGAAACATGCCAAAATTACTCTAAAATACTTGGAAATCTCTAACTTTATAACAATTGTCCAATCATGGCTACTGTTTACCTTGTAATTTGCTTATTTTCTGTATGTCAGCTTCATTAGCTATTGTAATTCTGCTAAATAACTGTTAATGAATTGGTGAGGTTGAAGTACTGCACAACTAAACATATTCAAGTGATAATGTAGCTTATAAATATAAGTAAGTCATTTATGCTGAAAGGTATACTTCTTTAACAGAAAAGATATTGTAAAGACATTTCAGCAAAATTACCATATTATAAATGTGGACTATTATCTTTGCTACTGAAAGAAACATGTTAAAGAACAATGTATCAAATATTACAAGTGTAATATACCTTATTTTTCCTTAAAAATATGTAGTCAATTAGTTTTATTTGTAAAGGTTATAAATTATAACACATTTTGTAGTAGAATGACAGTGAGATTTATCATAACAATTACTTTAGCTACTGTTACATACTTTTTAAAACTGTCAATAAAGTACGTTTTGAAACTAACTAGTATGGAAATCCTGCAATATCAAATAATTTAAGAGAACATGGGAGAAAGCCACAAAAATGATGTTAATAATTTGAGACCCAGCTACCCAGAATGCATCCTGATTACAGCGTGCTATTATCAGAAGCAGCTGTAGCCTAACCTCCAAACAAGAAGAGACATCCTTCTGTTCTCTTCCTTATGGAAATGTTACTTGCCAAAAAAGTAAAAATTACTAGGCTCTAAGAAATATTATTATGACAAGTTGGCATCTTGTATTTACCCATGCTTCCTTCCTTGGGAATGCATTCAACTAGAATTCAACTTGGGAACTGGATTGCACATTGTGGTCAACCTGAAAAGGCCATGCAAGTCTTTAGAAATTGATTCTTGAGGCTTACAGAGATCTAGAGATCTAGAAATTAAGACTCTACATTTGATTAAAGAAATTGTTGAGTACACAAATATTCTGTAAAGATTTGCAAATACAGAGGAGAAGGCACTGTAGTTTAAAAAAAGGCTTTCAAAGAAGGAGTAGACAATGTGATTTGTGAAGATATTTTTAACAACGGTTTTCAGACACTATTCTTTTTTTTTTCAAATTTTTCAAAAATTTTACATTTCTTCAAATGTTTTTCCTTTCAGAAAATGAGCCTGGTAGGTATCCATTTCTTACTTAATTTAAATGTTTTCCTGGTGATATATACTAAAGACTTAAAAAGTTATTTTAAGAGGAAGGGCTTTACATTGCTTTGCTCAAATTACATTTTTGCACTGTTGGAAAACAAATATTATCCATAAAGCTTGCAAGCATATTAATAATCACAATTGTTTTCCAAATTGTTCTGTTTTTCCTCTGATTAAGTTTAGCATGTTAAAATGAGTACTTGACAAAATACTCTTCAGTACTTGCATCTGGGAGACTTCAGGTGCTTTTAGCCTATGAACCCCTGTACTTACTGTTAAACTCAATGACTTGGCAGTTGCAAACACGTTATCAGAAAGAGCACTGCTAAACCAAAGGCCATCTATTTTTATATGCATGCATGCATCAGGGAAGGCAATCCTGCACAGAATTTTTGGGGATCGGAGGGGCATAGAGGAGGTATGCTATCTTACTCCTGACTCTCTTGCAATTACAATTAGTAAATTCATGATAGCTTGTGTTTTCATTTTGAGTAAAACCTAAAAGGTTTTCTATGTACTTTTAAAATAACAGCATCAAAGATTTTGTATTTCCTAAGTGAAGCAGTTTACAAGTAGTGGGTCATTTAAAATGTGATCTCAGTTACATTTAAGTGACACCTATGAACAAATAAATACTAACCTTTCAAAATGATCTGATGAAATGAAATGAAACACAATGCAACGAAATACAGCTGTGACTTTGAGAGAATGGAATGTTATTGAACAGTTGAAAATTAAAATAGGAAACCAGTTATTTCTTAAATACTTGTAAGTAATAACTCCACATGGAGTCAGTTATTCAAAGTCTTGCTGACTGATAGTAAGGTTTGTCTGCCAAAACAACCTGCAGTAGAGGTTTCTCCCATAATAAATGCTCAGCTTTAGATACTCATTTCACAACTGCAACCAATTTTACCCCCTTTAAATCCAGAATTTCTCCACTCTCAACAGGGGATGCAGACACGAAAAAATAAAAATTAATTCAGTTGGTAAACTGATTAACTGTGCTGCACTGATCCTGTGCAGAATAATTATATGTTTAGCTGAAGGGTTTTCCTTAGCATGTAATTCCCTGATTTCAAGCTGGCTCATAAAAGAGAAAGGAAGGGAGGGAGGGGGGAGCCGAGAGCAGGGAAGCTGATGACGTGAGTGGACTTGTTAGCATTCATATCACACAGGGCTCCGGCAAACCTCTTTTCAGTCTTTTTTTTTGCTTTTCATTAAATCACTACCTGTTCTGTAGCAATATGTCATAAACAGGAAGTCTCCTCTATTTACAGAATGTCATGTATAAAATCTTAGAGTATACTGGAGGCACCACTAAATATTATGATCTACTGCAAAAGTAGCCTTACAGCTACTGAGCTGGATGATACTTAGCTTTCTTGATCCCCTTTTCTGACCTTAGAATCCCATAATGCAAGAATTGTACTTCACAAGATGCAATTTGAAACTTAAGTAGATAACCCAGGTCACATCTTATTTAGAAAAATGTAGGTTTTATAGCATCCTTTCAGTTCTTTCTATAGACAAATAGGTTTGGAAAAGAACTGAGAACCACAAACAGAGTCCTTAGAATTAGCACTGAATTTTCAAGCAGTTCTAAAGCAAAGGTTCCATCGTTTTCATTCTACTCTCACCAATTTCAAAACCAAACCAAATAAACCATTTACAAACAGCCCTTGAATTACTGTGTTCTACTAGTATCACATTTCCAGTTGTCACTGGAAAGAAATTGAATCAGAATTGTCTGCAATTCCTCTCTCACTCTTCTTAAAAGTTTCAAACAGTAATACATTTTTAGTAATAAATTTTGGCAACAACTACTTGGTTGCATGTTGATTTTTAGCCAATCAAAATTATGATATCTTAAAAAATATTTAAACTTAAAATACAGGAAAAGTTACTGCTTATAAATATGAGACTCACAAAGTGAGCTCAAGAGTCTCAACAATAAGCGAACAAACCCCAAGTTTTCCTATAGCGATGAGGGAGTAGCACAGGCTGCCTGTTACAGAAAGGGAAAGAGTCAGGCTGGGTCGTTGGAGGAAGAGCGCCAGAGTCAAGCCTACCACTCCTGCTGCTGCCCTCCTTCCAGCAGTAATTATTGTACTGCGGATTTCAACCCCTACCTAAGCAAGGGAAGCAGCCATGACCTGGATTTCCAGCACTTTGGCATGGCCAACGGCAGCAGTGGGGACCTACGGGTCTCCAGTTTGCAGCAGTCTGCTGCTAAAGGCACTAGTTATTTTCCCTCCACTCAAACTTACCTTGCTCATTTTTGTAGCTAAAATCTTGGTCTCTAAGAACAATTATGTTTCTGAATTATCAGAATTTAATCATAATCACTTCCTCTGTTTTAATAATTTACTCACACAACATGAAGTGTGGAAATAGGAGCATATATGAATATATATGTTCAGCAAGTGTAAGAATGAACTCAGTTTCCCAGCTTTGGATTGTGTATACTGCCAAAGAATCATAATAACAAGCAATAGGAAATACCCATGAGATCCTAATGGTATCTGTAATATCTACTTTATCCTACTATGTATTTAGTTTTTGTTATTTACCTGAGTCAATTACCTAAGAAAAATTGAGTAGAATAGGAATAGAAAATGAGAAGGGACTTCAAAGAAACTGAGGTGAGGTCTGGAGTTTGTAACAGAGACCCAAATCCATGATCACAACTAAAAAGTCTACAAGTACAAGAAAAGACCTCTCTGTGCTAAAATATTTTGTTAAAAAGGGCCAGCAGAGTACATCTCTAAGTTGATTACTTTGCGGTATGGGAGATTTGAGACTAGATTTCAAGAAACAGCTAATAGTAGGTACAATTAAATGTTGGAACACGCTGCCCAGGCAGGTTTGGACATTTCCACTGTTGAACATATCTAAGAGGAGATTAGAGAGACATCTGTCTGGAACGGTTTATAGATCCAGCCTGTTGTAGCAGAATGGTCTAATCTCTTCTCAAGGCTTTTTCCAGTTCAAACAAGATCTTGTGGTGGTCTCTTGCATATGTATGACCCTCACCTCTGATACATATGAAATGGTCTAGAATAGATTATAGCTCTAACTTCCTTCTGGATATTTCATGATTTAATCTTTCCAGAACACCTGTGTGAGAAGAATATCCTAATGCAGAGATAGGCAGATGCCTGGGATGAATCTGCATTTCAAATACTCTAAGAATTAATGTAGTTGGGAAGAATGGATTGGGGGCAGGCAGCTGCACTTTGCTTAGCACAAAATATGAAAAAAATCATACATGCCGTAATCTCAAAGTTCAAGATCTCAGCTCACTGTTTCTTAGAAAGGAAGTCTTGCAGAACTGAGTTGCTCTTTCATGATGAACAAATATGATATGAGGATATATTAGTGTTTTCTTTAACCTCTTTCTTCTTTTTACTGTCTCTTTAAATACTTTCTTTTAATTTATCTTAATTCTCTTAATTCTCTTTAAATTCTCTTTAATTCTCATTTTCTTCTAAAATGTTTGCATATCACTAATCATTAGTATTTCTAAAAGTTGCTGGCCAGAATATCTGGCAAGCATGTCATGGTTTTGTTATCACCTGCTGTATACATGGAAATTGAAAAGAGATGCAGTTCACACTGATTATAAACTACAACTAATAAGACGTATATGAATGATGTGTACACATAGCAGGAAAAATATTTAACTCTAGTTAAAACCTAGCAAAACCATGTCAAAGTATTCAAAAACAAAATCAACGCTCTGTGCCAAATGTCTAAAGTTGAGAAATCTTGACGTTTTATTTTATAAGAAGCTAAAGACACAGCCTCCTGAGAGCAGAAGATGGGACTCATCAGAGTTTCAGCATCAGAAGTAAAAAGACACCCATTCCACACTGGAGCCAAGAGTCCTTTCAGCCTAAGAGTTGAAGATATCATACACAGCTCAGAAGATTGGCAAGATAATTAAGACCCTGTACCTTCAAAGCTTCAAATTATCATCACTTTGAATTCAGTCTGTGTATCACTAGCTGCAAGTACAGAGAGTGGAAGAGCAGCTTTGCTGAGTCTCCTCCTCCATCTTCTGCCTTTCCAATAACCATGTAGCCATATTTTGTGTCATGACAAGCTGATCATTCATGGCTGAGCAGGGTATTGTAATAAGGGAACCATGTCTGAACTCCAACTGTATATTCTATGTAAATTATTCGGCTGAGGTATTCCTGCATCCCTATCACTATTCCTCATTTTTACAAGTACTGTTAGGAGGACCAAATAGAAACCAGTCTATATATTTTCCAAGAACAGACTGCAGATTTGCACTAGCTCCATAAAACATTTCAGCAACACTAGCAATTTGAATGGTCTATATTTAGTATCTGGAGATTCATTGATACATTCTAAAATTTCCTCATTTATAAAACATATACATTCAGACTGTTTGAAATAAATATAATTCTGCTTGCAGAGAAAAGTCTGAGCTGCACGAATGTCTCTCAAGTCACATTTATCAAACATAACTAGTCTTCAAGGATATTATGTAAAGAAATTTGTATTATTGTCTTGAACCTTAATATAGGCAGCCACAGTTATCATGCAGTGCTATACCTTGTAATCTTATGTTTTATTGAGTCACATCATGCAAAATCCCCACCTCTCTTTGAATTCTGACCACTACAGAGAGAACACAGTGGTACTGAAA
Source organism: Apteryx rowi (assembly GCF_003343035.1). Taxonomy (NCBI): domain Eukaryota; kingdom Metazoa; phylum Chordata; class Aves; order Apterygiformes; family Apterygidae; genus Apteryx; species Apteryx rowi. The sequence continues at coordinate 101,357 of NW_020448074.1, forward strand.
TTCAGAAGAGATCACCCTTCTCCATATCTCCATTATTTCAGTGTTTTACACTGAGAAGCAAAGTTTGGAACAAATTGGATCCTGTGGTTGACACTTTCCAATCACATTAAATAAGGCTTTATACTTCAAGAAATTACAAAGATATTGAATGTTGCTGAGCAACAAAATACATTCATCGTTTCTTCCCAAGCATAATCCTGGCAACGCCCTTTTTCCCTCCTAATTCCCGATTCTAACGTTTTCCTTGCAACTGGGTAGGAGAATGTTTTGGCAAGAATGACACCAACACATGTACCATAATGTTGAGAATACTATGCGTAACACCTCAGAGTTATTTTTACAAGCTTATAAAATGTCTAATTCATAGAAAAAAAGCAGAAAAATAATGTATTGCAGTGCTACAATATACCTGGTTACCTAAGTTGGAAAGCAGTTTTCGAAACATTTCACTTTGCAAAAAATACATTGTGAATTGCATTTATATCTGTGTGTCTGCCAGAAAAACACTGTCTAGATGGTGTTCCCATTCCAGCATCTCAAAACCCATGGGAAGGCAACTGCATGCTTTCTGGGAGTGTCCTCAAGATAGTCTCCTAAATACAGGTTATGGATCAGATGAAAGCTTCATGTTTTTGAGTAAAGAAACATTCCTACCTAGCGAAATTTCCATACATCTCTTTCTGACAGGTTTAATCAATGTATTTGTAGTAAAGAAAAAAATGCATGAGGCATAATAAATATTACAACACTTGCATATGCCAGGAAAGCAAAAAGAATGTTACAATTTGTCCTGAGGTATATTGCACATAAATTTTAACATCAGCAATGGGTTTAAAAGCAAAAAAGCAAGAAAGATAAGTACTTTAAACAGCATATCCTTTTAATTCCATTCTTTCTGAGAACAAATGTCCTGCAGTGCTGACAGAAATGGAGGTTGCAGTTCTGCTGGTGAAATTAGTGACACTGATGACACTAAATGAAGAATTGTACTTCAATAAACTACAGTGGTATGGAATATTGCTGAGCAATAATATACATTCATCCTCTCCTCCCAGTATAACTTTGAAGATAACTTCTAAATATCACTTTAGTGGTTTACTTTTTTCACTAAGTCTGAAACTTTCCCCTGATCTCCTGATAACAAGGAGATAACAGGAGATGAAAAATGGGTCTTAGTGAGTTATCATTACAGGATGCAGAGAGAGGAACAAATTGTAAGGTTCTATTTGTGAAGAGCTCTAGTGATGAATCAAAACGAAATTATTCCTGATTAACCAGTACTCAAATGGCTCCCAACAAGTATCCTTGTTGACCTTCTACAGTGATGCATTCAGAAAAGTTCAAGGCCAATGCAACATTTAGTTTTTCCTACTCAAATTCTCCACTAACTGTTTTCCAGTAAAAATGAATTATAAAAGGACTGTGGTGCATTTTATTTATAGTGTGGTTAATTTATTTAAAATAAAACTGTAACAGACAATAATTTTACAAAAACCACTCAGCTCTCTTCCCTACAAACAAGTCCACCTTTTTCATCCTAAGTATCATCCAAAGACTAGAAAAATTTTACAGATTTCAGGAGTTCCTGAAGTAATGTGCTGTGATAGGGATTTTCTAGCTACTTGGATAGCTCAGGATATACTTCTTTTTTCATAATGGTCACTGTTGAATATTCTTTCATTCATAAACCCTGAATTTTAACTCTTAGCTTACAACAAAGATGTCACAGTTGCTAATATGAATCCATTAATAAGTGCCTGCCATACGGAACCATAATATATTTCATCATTATTGTAATGTGTGACTACACTTGTAGTATTTCCTGTAATTTCAATATATCAAAACCAGAGATAGCATGTCATAAAACCACCAAAAGCACTGCAGTCTCCATTCTTCAAAATGACATGAGCTGCGTTGCAGGAAGTAGTGGAAGTCCTAAACATGACTGTCCTTATGATCATCTCTAAGCATACATTGAGTATAATTTACCTATTTCTGAAGGATTCAGCTAATTTTGCTGTTTCAGCAAAGTCTTCTGTTTACACCACTGGTGGGAGGGGTTTTGAAGTCAAGATTCTGATACATTTAACTGTGTAATGGTTATCTTTCCAAGTTATTTGTTCCTGAAAGGACCGGCAAATTCTATCCACAAGTGCTATCAACAGTTTTCAAGTTATAATTATAGATGCAAGGACCACCTTACTTCTCTCACCATGATGAACAAAGTTTAATTTTTCTTTATTAGAGTAATCCAGTTTTCCATATGTGACTTTTGCTTCTTCCAGGCATGCCTTGATACAGTTACAACATAAAGTGAACTCTCTATTCCCTGTCTTAAAGATGTTAGAACAACTCCTCTAATAGCTATTCTTCCTTCAAGAGAGATCCACTGATTACTATTCTATAATTTGGATTAYTAAGGAACAAAAAGACTGATCTGTTAGTCATTCAGGTTGTTGCTTAGCACTGACCAGGTTCTAGTAACCTTTTGACATGTTATGTGTATGACTTGATCACCTTTAGTAAAGACAGCGGGAAAAGGTCAAATTGCTTCCAGCTAGTATCTTGTTTTTGTATATTTTTGCATGTTTCCATATAGGTCATCCTTAAAGCCACCCTCCTCAGAAAGCCTATGACCTTTTAGCTCTATAGAAACTAGTTATAAATGCCCTTTAAAAAATATACATTTGTGATGAAATGTGCAAACATTTTTGGAGGAAGAAGAGACTTAATATTCAACATTCTGAGAAAAAATAAGCAACATTGAACATCTATGAAAAGTACCACCAAGTGCCAAAAGACCAGTTAAGAAGTCTTTGTAGTTTGCTCTATAGTCATAAACTAAAATACCAAGGAATAGTTTATGACCAATTCAGTCCCTATATTGACAACAAACAAGCATCAGTATGTCCATTAGAATTGCTTCTGGGAGCAAGCAAAAAGAAGAGAGATTAATCACAACAGGGAATTTCTTCATCTTTGAAAAACTACAAGTTTAAATTAAGCTTAGTTTCTTTGTTTCCCTTTTTTCTCCTTATTTTCAAAATGAGACAGAAATTGTCTTCTGTAACTGTACTGAAACTACTATAACTATACAAGGGATTAATTTGACACATCTGCTTTTTAGTTGATATGGAAAACTACCTCTGCTTGAGTTAAGATGGACAGTAATGTCATCAGCCTGACAACTCAGAGACAGCAATTATCACTTGAATGAAGAGCATGTTATAGCTCTCACTTCAACAGCTTCTTCTGTTTGCTTTTTTTCTCTGTCCTCTTGTTTATTCATTTTTTCTCTGAAAGTATGTTTCCTGCCTTTTTCATAATCAGATGGAGAGTAAGCATCAGTTTGTAAAGTGATTCTTCCATTTAACATTAAAAATTTCTAGCTCTGGCCTTATACATCTTAGGGAGTAGAGGGTTGCAGTGACTTGGAAGTGAGCTGCACTGAAAATCCAGAAGAAAGAAAGGAAGGAAGAGCAATTGGAGAAGAGTGGAAGAAACAAAATGGGAATGATAAAATCCTTTTCTCCCCTTTCCTCAGTTTCTCCAGTCAGTGTGCGGTCTTGGGAGGTTTAACAGTTCTTTGAGTTCATATACACTGCAGTATAGAATTCACTTGATATACTAAATAACACAAAGCTTAGCTGCTGTACCATGCTGTCTGCCTTTTAAATGCAAATATTTCCACTGTTTCTAAACTTTGTTTTCAAAATAACAAAGACATGTCCATACTAAGCATTAGCAGATAACAAAAACCAAGTGACAATATCAACAAGTTTTGACCTCAGACTTGGCAAACCAGGGATGTTTCTGTACGTTGCAAATGTTTGCAACTACATTAAAGTATTCTTTTATAAGCAAAGGACTACTATTTCCACAGCCTCCAATTAATTAGAGCAGGCTGAAAACCACCTGCCTAAAGAGCCCTAGCACAAAGCTCCAGTAGCTTCAAGATGCTGTTAGGAGAAGGCATATATTGATGTTTCACTAACTCTACATTAAAATCCACTGTGAATATTAAGGATGCTTTTAAGTTGTCTTTCAGATGATGAAATTTTGCTTCCCTTGAAGACATGGGGTAGGCCAACAGTGGTATCTACTTATGAAATTCTTTACAATGGTTCAGAACATGTCTTGTAGTAGATAGGAATGTGCTGCAGTGGGTACATACCTAAAAAACTGGAAAGAAACATGTAGGCATGTTATTGAACATCCACCATGAAAAAGGAGCTCATGTTGAAGATGTCCAAAATTAGAAAACACTAAAGAGAGATTTTAATTGTTCATTGTGAAGCCACACTGAAAAAACTACTCTATCATTTAGAGAGAAAAAAGACATATCAAGCAGAGAGAAAACACTTTGAACTATGTATTCTCTAGTTGGGGGGGAACTAGCAGAGTAATGTAAGAGAAGTTTAGAACTAATAGAGAAGTTTAGAATATTAACTACTTGAATTTATCTAAAAAGAAATGGATCCACTTAGTGTAATAGTTCAGAGATACTATATTTCCAGAAAGTAAATTTTGGAGAATGAGCTAGTGAATAATACATCAAAAATAAAACAAATAATTCATCAAACTAATACAACAGAGAAATTAGAACCATAAATAGAGACACAAGGAATTTTCACATGGGCAATAAAAAAGCAAATAAACAGAAAGGCTAAATAATTGGAAATTCAGGGCCTAGTAGCAAATCAAATATAAGTTTGAAATAAAAATCTCTTTGAAAGTATCTGCTAATCTAGAAATCTGAACAAGGCATTAAATTCAAAGGCAGGGATTAAACTATACCTAGCTAGCTAAATATTGGAAGACTCTGAGAAATCATTGGGAGTTCAGTGAAAGAAATGTTCAAATACTGGATGCTAGATACTAAAACTAGATTCTCTATACTTTTCAGCAATTAAAGAGCCAACAGGCAGTACTCCATAAATATTAAATGGAGCAAACGCGGAGAGATAAAAAAGATTCATTGGTTTGTGATTAACAGTAACTGAAGGAAAAATTGTTACTGTAGGAAGATCAACCTCATGCTGATATCAGGCTACAGAACAGTTTTCTAAGAAAAATGGGGGAAAACTATTTCTTTATGCTTTCAAAAGTGGACTTGAAAATACTAGTAAACATGGTGAAGGAAACTGTCATGCACTGAAAGAAAAATGGACTGGGGGATTTAATTAGCTGTTTCCATTTCTTGCCTCTCTGATAATTCTCAGGACAAATTATCAATAGCTTTTGTAGAAACATAGGAAAATCACTTTTTGCATATCAGCAAGTAGGAAATACTTTAACTAGCAACCAAATTGCTAAAATAATCATTCAATAGTGTTTTGATTCAATCTCAAAATCATTCTCAAAGCCATCAATATCACTCAGAACATGAAAAAAGCTTTCCTAGCCCCTGTTTATTGTGAGCTGCTTTTTGCAAGTACTCTCCACTGTTAAGTTCCTTTAAGTATCTGAAGGTAGTTCTGTAGATAATTCTTTTATAAGGCCTCCTCAATGACGTTCTTTAGTGGCACAATAGCATGCTTTATTCTTAAAATATTCTCTGAATTTCCATTTTCTTTTATGAATAACTTTGTCAATAAAAGGATGTTAATATACGATGAATCCTGACATTTGTTATAAATTAATTCCAGATAACACTTAGCATTTTTGAAAGGCATTGGTTTTCAAAAGTATTTAAGTATCTTATGTATGCCTTTGATAGGTCTCCAGTTTCCATGCCATGTGTCCAGGCAGAAATACCACGTGAACCAAAGCTGTATAGTTCTTCCGTGTAATGTCAGACTGGCCTGCTTGTGATTTGCTAGGCATATAAAATATTCACCCTAGCTTTTTTTTGTTTTGTTTTGTTTTTTTGCCATCTAATGTCATAGAGGATTTGAATTCCTGGGATTCTCATAAAATTTATTCTTTCAAATCTCATTAATATACCATCTTTTAGGGGGAAATGGTGGACAATATTTCAATATTTGACTGCAAACTGGTGAGCTGTCATATAAAAGGATGATGTCACCAGCAAAATTAAACCTTACAGCACACTGTTAAGCCATGTAATGCCTTCCTGGTAGCAGCCTGTATTTGTTCTCATAATGAAACAAACAATAATGGTGAAAGAGGAGAGTCAAATAAACTGCCTCCATATTTGACCCAAGTTGCTATTCATGCAAGCTTGAGTTAACTTTCCTTGTGCAAGCCACACCACACCTTGGAGTACAGTTTTTATGCTGTTAGCAAAGTTTAATGAAAATAATTAACAGCACTGCATAATTATATGCAAAATGCATAAAATTCCATAAAATAATGACATAATTATTGCAATTTTCTAACAGTTAAAAATACCAGAATGAATTACAATATATCTATCAGATCATCACTAATTATTATGAAACCAATGGCTTTTTTCACTCCACAGCTACCATCCCCAAAACATAGTATTGAAGTGCCATGACTAAGCATTGCTTAAATGATAACAGAATTTGTAATTTGAGTTCTGGTGCAGAAAAAAAATTAAGAAGGTTTCTTGGACAGAAACAAGCGTTTAGTGGATGTGCTAAAATATTAGCCAACTTCTTACTCTAAAAAAGTACATTTTGAAACAGGAACTGTGATTCTTTGGAGAGTGAAAAATAAACAAGGTTTCTAAATTACATAAAAAAGTACAGAGGAGATTGAAGGTAAATTTATTTCATGTTACTTCAGTCTGAAGGTCAACCTACCTCTTTCAGGAGGCAAGATTATTCAGTAAACTTGATTTACAGGTCTAGATGGCCAATTGTGCTCTGAGATAAATTCATCTGATGCCTCAAAGTTACTGGAAGTTATGTATGTGTACTGAAAAAAGCATGTGGACTTCCTTAATATGAATCCCATAATCTCTTTACCCATTTCAGTCTTAGGAAAGGGGCATTATCTGAGATTTTTACTAAGAAAATAGAAATTCAATTGTATTTATTTAGACTACAGATACACTGTCATCTATGTTGCTTTCAATCTGAATGACAGTTAGTACCACTTGTCCAGTAAAACAGAAAGAGATGAGCAGGTTTTGTTATTAAGTTTTCCACAATTCAACATTCTAAAACTAACTGAAATTGAGTTCATGTTAGTGAATCTCGCATGCAGCTAGACCTGGTCCACAAAAGTCATTCTAGTAAGTGAGAGATAGCCATGTAAAAAAGATATTTTTACAGTGTAGCATTTGTTATTCAGAAGTGTCAGTATATCTTGCAGACTGGGTGTTCTGGGCAAGGTGATAAAACTGATCAAGCAATATAATTAGGAAGCACCTCAGGGACACTTTACATCATAGTCCAGTCATACACTGGTATATTTTCTGTCTACTTTTTCTCATTTTGATTTCAAAGATATAGTCATCTACCAAGAGTTCTCCTGATAGAACCAAGCAGCAACTAACAAAGAAGCAACATGTTCAATTAAAGCTGTGCTTATTTCAAATGTTCATTATCTTCTATTTTGCCTTGATGCAATTTGTGTTTCCAGCTCCTGTGTTTTAACTCATTGGTTTGACTCTAAAAATCAATAAATGGACAAGGAGGATACTAACAGGAGATGAAAAAACCTACCTAGAAATCCATTTGCAGAAGAAACAGGCAGGTATGGGCAAATGCAGGCGTAACTTCTGATATAAAATACATAGGCAATTACATGACTGCAAGTGTTGATGAAAGTGAAAAGGTAACAGATGCACTGACACTGGTTTGCAGATATCTGGTTTCAGTTGAGAAATGCATACATTAATCTAATAAGAGTAAATAAGGATACCAGAAAAGTGACCACTGTCAGTGCTGAAGAAGATGGCATTTATGATTCAGAAAATGATCTTTTTTCTATGTAAATCCATACTGAACCAAGTCATCATGGTGGCTTTTCATATTTATGCTGATGAAAGTACATGCTTATATAACCTAAATTGAGATTCCAAGAGACTGAGGTCATATAAAGTAGAATAAATGCTTTTAAAAACAGTGTTAAAACTTGTACCTTCATCCAATCTCCATCTAAAGCTAAAAGGTAGTTTGCACTATCTGTTCTCACTCTCCTTACCATGTGGTTCACTTCTCTTTTCAACAACAATCACATTTAAGTCCACAGTGGACATTTCAGTTAAGGATAAAATTGTCTTTGTGCAGCTTTTACAATAAAGTTTAAAACTTTTGAGATGGAAGGCATTGTGTAAATATAGAGTTAACATTAGCATCCTGCTGCTTGCGGTCCTTTTTTTTTCCAGACACACACAATTATCATGGAACAAGGCAATATTTATTATCAAAGAGCAATGGTAACCTTATAGATATGCAGTGCTGTTTGTGGACTATTAGGTTTCTTTGAGCCTCTGGTGTCTCCTACATAGTAGCATTTCAATACAAAACTCCACTGTTGCAAGGTTTAAAGCATTTTTGGCTTGTTGAAGAAAGTGCCCACAATGACAGGCAGAGTTGGTAGGGACTGAAAGAGATATGAGAAGTTCAGACTAAGCATGATGAAAATATGGGTTCTGAGCTTTACAGGTAATAACCATTTCAAGGGGAATAATTCTTAATAGTGACAAGGAAGCAGAGTGAAATGCAGAGAAATGGCAGTTATTACAGTTAGCATCTGTACCACATGAAAGTTATAAAATTTCATTTTTGGTGCTTGCACTTTAGAATCACAATAGCTCTTCCAGAATGCAGGGAAACTGCTTCAGGAAATAAGACCTGGCTAGCAATAGCTTCATTGGGGAAATAATGTCTTCAAGACTGAAGTATTTTTCTGCACACATATAGCCTATTAATCAAGGGAAAAAATTGAAGTATATTATTCATCATACTTGCTATGTTTAGATTTGAAGTGATGAGAATTAAAATAATGATCTCAACTATTATTATTAAGCAATATGAAATTGTTCCTCCGAAGGAAAAAATATGATCAGGCTTGTGAAGGTTCAGACATCTGCTACAAGCATATGGGTTGGGAATCATTAGCTAATTGTTACAAAAATACAACAAAAATGTCTTTTTAACGATAGAATTAAGGCCTTCAGGAGCACTAGCTCCATGTGCTCTCCTCTTGAAGAAAAGCTCCTTACTGTCCCTGTTATGCCTCACAGCTCTCTAAAAGCATGGGAACAATCCAACTGCAATGCTTGTCAAGTTACTGAGTTTACTTTTTAAAAACACATTCAAAGTAGAAAATAACTTACATACCCACTGTCAAAATAAATGTGTAATTTTTTTTTTTATGTTGCACTGATTCTTGTGTGATAAATTGTCCTCTCTTCTAAATCTGTGCATCTTCTGGCCTCAGACTGCACTACAAAGTCAAGACTTCGTATGAATACTCAGGTGTGTACTTGGAAGATATAAATGGGTATGTGTCATAACGTAAGCTAAAGAAAAAACAACGGCTACATTGTGTATGTCCAGGAAAAAGTCTAATGAACAGAGAAAGAGGAGAGCTAGGTGCTAGTTTTGGTGTGATCACTGAGCTTCTTTGCTAACTTGAGAGTCATTTCCTGTTGCTGTCGTTTCCATTCCTTCTCCTTTAGAAACTAACCTGTTTTGCTTAAGGGAACTATCTCATATAACAAATTTGTACAGCATGAACATAATGAAACTTCAGTAATAAGTATATCTGGTTATTTTTTGCCTAATGGTACTGTGTTTAGCTACCAGTAAATGCTGTGATGGAGAACCATTTTCTGGTTTCAGGCCAAACAAGCCTTACTGCTATCTTTGACAGGCCACATACTAATCCATGCCTTAGCATTAACCAGAAATCATATATGGAAACAAAATCATGCGGTCAAGTGATCATCAGCCAATAATTTATGAACCACAGCCCCTGGTAAAATATGATAGTAATTCTCTGTTCCTTTTTTTGTATTTTGATTTCATCTTTGATTCTTTTAAGCTAAAACATCTTCATAATTTATTCAACAAATATGACTTGCTGCAATCTTCTTTGTGCTAGTAATTTAAGAAAAAAAAGCCTTGGGCTGCACTGCATTATTAGCATTGGGAATGCCTGCTGTTTCTCAGGTAGCTGTCAGTTTAGCATAAGGAAAAAGTTAATTATCTTAAGCAGGTCAGTCAGGAAGAAATCTGAAATTGCTACACAGGAAATCAGTGTCCATTGACTTAAACCAAAAAAAGCAGGTAAGAAGTATAGAAAACCTTTATAAATAGTTTGCATGGGGAAAAGAGTTTGGAAAACATAAAAGGTAATCAACCAATAATATTGAAAAGTTACACTAAACCTACATAATTAAGATTTCTACCTCTACAGGAAATTTTTATAGGGTATAGAAAGGTTAGTATTATCTACTGAATTGCATAGACTATTTTTAGACATTTGTTTCTGCTTTCTAAAAACATATCTTGTTGTGATCATTACAATTTCTCTATCATTTCTCCATTTTTCTTGGACTTCTGTTAATAAGGGTAGAGTGAGATTATAAACTCTTTCAGGCAGAGATAATCTTTACTTTATTCCATTCAGCACATCAGTCCTTTCCAATTATATTTATAATAAACTAATCTTTCTTCATGTTCCCCTGCTCTCTCAGACCTTTCGTTACAAAAAAAAATACGTCACCACCAATGATATTGCTCCACTAGCAGCTTCTCCTATGAGAAAAAGTTTGTGTTTTTTTCCAAATGCAAGTATCAGAGTTCGTTGTTTTAAGACTGCTCAGTCTCCTCTATTTGGATCTTCCCTGTGTAACTCTTTGAAACTCAGTCAGTTATGTTTTCAACAAGCACAAAATGTTAATATCACAATCATGAAGCTGTGCAAGACCATCATTTGCCACAATCATCAATGTTTGTATTTACCTAAGGTAAGTATAGATACTTTACAGAAAGGGTCATTACTGGAAAGTAAAGTTTGCTAGGATTCTTTGAGTAGTTGTATACTTATGTTTTATATACAACAAATTCAGATTGTCAGACATATGTTAAATAAGAATAAGAAGCTTTTACTGATGCTTGTAATTTATATTAAGTATGATTATAATGTTCAATTGATACTAAGTGTTAACTTCCTCATTCAAATATAAACCCAGCTGATAGGCAGGAGGAGTACAAGAGAGGCTGTAAGTAACAGCATGTAAAAAATACAAGATCCTCTCATGCCTGCTTCATGAGGACCGCTTAATGTCCTTTTCTCAGATGCCAGGCAAGAAAGTAATTATACTATAACATATTCTGTATTCTTGTAAAATATTTATCAATTTAAAAAGGCTTAGATTACACCTGGGGGGGTGTTTATTGCTATAACATGCATGGTGTGTCAAATCCCTTGGTATTCAAAAGCCTTTAAATGCAACAGTCAATTTACTTATGTTAAATAAACACCACTAGATTAAAAACTCAGAAAGTTCTATAAAATTATTAATTTCCTGTATGATGTAGTGCCAACACAACTTTTAGTAATGTGGAAGCATTTTACTATCCAGTATACTTTTTCCACAGTGTTTATTGTTTAGCTTTGCTATTTCATTTATTTTGAAGGATGCAATGGGTTAGGCAATTTTACTTTGCAGCACTGTTTAGTTTAAAAATGCCACAGGGTGAATACCTGAATGCAAAAAAACTTTCTAATTTGAAATTAAAAAATGAAAGCCTTGTTTTAATGGAGACTGAAGTGGTCTGATAGTATAATTTTTTCCATTTATTTTAATAGTGTATGTAAAAATTATTCTAAATACTCAGATATAGTTACCTATTTCCATTGCAGATTAGTCCAAAAGACAAAAATCTCTTTACAGCAACTTTCTCCTATATTAGTAAATGGGGATCCATGATAGTTCAAGATTAAAAGAAAGATTAGTACAAGCTGGGGACTGACCTGCTGTCTGCAGAGAAGGACCTGGGAGTGCTGGTGGACAAGTTGACCATGAGCCAGCAATGTACCCTTGTGGCCAAGAAGGCCAATGGTATCCTGGGCTGCATTAGGAGGAGCGCTGCCAGCAGGTCAAAGGAGATGATCCTCCCCCTCTACTCAGCCCTGGTGAGGCCACATCTGGAGTACTGTGTCCAGTTCTGGGCTTCCCAGTACAAGAGAGATATGGAGCTACTGGAGCGAGTCCAGCAAAGGGCTACTAAGATGATTAAGGGTCTGGAGCGTCTCTCATATGAGAAAAGTGTGAGAGAGCTGGGCTTGTTCAGCCTGGAGAAGAGAAGACTGAGGGGGGATCTTATCAATGCATATAAATATCTTAAGGGAGGGTGTAAAGAGGATGGAGTCAGCCTCTTCTCAGTAGTGCCCAGTGATAGGATGAGAGTCAATGGGCACAAACTGAAACACAGGAAGTTCCGTCTGAACATGAGGAAAAACTTCTTTACGGTGAGGGTAAGAGCACTGGAACAGGTTGCCCAGAGAGGTTGCAGAGTCTCCACCCTTGGAGATACAAATAGGGTCCTGGGCAATGTGCTCTAGGCGACCCTGCTTGAGCGTGGGGGTTGGACTAGATGATCTCCAGAGGTCCCTTCCAACCACAACCATTCTGTGATTCTGTGAAAATGAGTCACATATTTTGGAATAGAAAATCTGTATTAGACTTTGGAACGTTATACTAAAAAGTAGGAAATAGAATGCAAATATTTTGTGATTGTTACCTTTGTGTAGCCAACGAAATTCAACTGAATCTGGAAAATCAACCAGCATAAATCAAATAATTTATTGAGAACACATGGCTGCAAGGCAACAACAGATTCCCAGAAACCCCCATATAAACTCTCAGCATCCTTTACAACTATTTATTGGTGAATTCAGTTTTGGACCATCACTAAGGGGTATACAAGTAGAAGTAGAGATGCAGCCTTGTATTTCAGTAATTAGTATAAGAGACAGCACAGACTAGCAAAACAGAGTGGAGCATACCTACATTCAAAGAAGAATCTTTCCTACATTCCATTGCAGAGCACAGCATCAAGTTAAATCAGCAGTTACATAATATTCTTACATATTAGAGTATACTATAATGGACCATTTAGTAATGACAGTATATCTTTATTAAAAAAACACTTACAGTAAAATGATGCCCCATTCTCCTATCACTCTTACCAGGGTAAATCACTGGCACATTTTCACTGTACATCACTGCATCAAGCTGTCAATGGATTTACGTTGGATTGTTTACAAAAATTACTGCCCACGGTCTTATTTAGAAACAAAAGAAATTCTCTCCTATTAAATGTAAAGAAAATTGCACTTTAATTTCTCTTATCAAATTCTTAAAACTAATTTTTTCTTCCCCAGATAACATCTGAATGTACTGAATGGTCCACTAAAATCAATGGGATGGCCTGCCCAATAAGATGCTATTTAGTATATTAACATGTCTCTGAACAAATAAGCTTAACAAGTAGACAGTGTTTAGTGGAAATGAAGTTCCTCAATGGCAGGAGCACTTTTTCATCTTTTTAGAAAAGGATTAAAGTAAAATCTGTAGCTGTACTGAGCCAAAAGACTTGTTGGCTCTGTGGACCTAGAAGCTATAATGAAGTAAAGCTCTTGTGGTGATCATTTGTCTGTTCCTGTGTACCTTTGGACACCTACAGGCTTAGCTTGGATGTAATCCCATAACTGATTCAAGCAGAAATTCCTTGACTCCATCAAACCCTTATTTAATAGTGGTTTTACAGTTCTACTAAAAACTTTTTCAGTTGAGTTAGTTCTCATTTTCACTGCTGCAAGAGATGAATCAGACCCTCAGAGCTAAATTTCCATGTTAAATATGGATTAGATGTATGCTTTTGTTATTTATATATATATTCCACCTGAACACTTCTATTAGAAAGAATAAACTTGTTTTTTCTTTTGAGTGTACAAAGGGAATATTCCAAACGCAATTACATTTTACATATATTTTGCATTGCCGCAGTCTCAAAAGTGATGCAGATACAGCAAAAAAGAAAAGCTAATTCAGTTAATAAAAATGATTAACTGTGCTGCATTGATTGTGGCTAGACTGATTACACATTTAGTTCAAGGTTTTTCCTTAGCATGCAGTTCCATGGACTCAAGCTGACTTGAAAAAGGAGGGAGAATAGAAAGTACAGCAGGGAAGCTGATGACGTGAATGGGCTTCTTAACATTCACATCACACAGGGCTCTGGCAAACCCCTTTCAATCTTTGTGCTTTTCATTAAATCACTACCTGCTTTGTAGCAGCTTTTCTCGAACAGCGATTCTCTTACATTTACATAACATAAAAGCAAGCAGTGTGCTAAGTACCACTGTGGGATTGACATGCATGCAAGCTTCTTTGATGTTATCCTTAAAAAAAAAATTCGTATCGGCCTCAAATTCAGAAAGGAGGAGCAGGCTGAGGAAGACATCAGCTAAGACAGACAGACAATTCTGGAACATTGTGTTTGAACAGCCAACTCTTTTGGAAAGGTACAGCTGGGTCTTTGCGATTTACTTTGTTACCCTGTAGAAAGCATTGGCCTAGAATATTGATAATTTTCAAAAACAGAAAATGCAAAGATCAAACAAACATCAAAACAAAACAAAACAAAATCTTCCATCAACCAGTATGCACATTAAGCCAAATAAGTTCAGGCATCACAAAAGGAAATTGCATGGTTAGAATGTGGAACACTAACACATTATACCTGATTTATACAATTTTCACTTCAGTTTTGAATTTCTAACAAGCTGATTGATTTTAAGCATTCCATCAGGAGAAAATGAAAGTAAACAATTCAAGAAAAAAAAGTCCTAGGAATGTAGAAAATTTGATTCCATAAGACATTTTTTTGTTTATTTTACACAGATACAGTTGTGAGGGCTAATTTCTCAGTACATTTTGTCTCAGAAGACTGGGTGCTCAAACACAGGAAACAGCTTCCCAGAATACTGCCTAAATGTAGACTGATGAATATGTTCTCTTCCTAAAATGCCTGATCTTGCTCATCCTTAATTCTGTGGCTGCATTCAGTCTCCTATTGAGTTCAGCTGAAGCCGAATCAACTCTTGTAATCATGAGTCCATAAAGCTCTTCAGAAGTATGCACAAGACCAGGGTAAAATCCGGTCAGAGTCACACAGTTTTTCCATTTTCTTAGGCCAAAGCGAGAATGTCATCAAAGGCAAGGTTTGCATGAGAACAAAACCTAATAAATAGATGTGATTATCCTGATAGGTAAATAAATAAATTATAAATGCAATCTCTGCTTTGCGAAAGAGGATTGCTATTATAAGCATCATAAAAGTGACACCACAAAGCTCTAGGGAGCAGCTACAGCAGAAATCAATACATGTGGCAAGTGGGATTTTATGAACCAGGCTGCTAAAAGAAATGACAGAAGGATCACAAGGGGAGGCACAGATAAACAACTGCTATACAAAATAACTTATCTGTACTGAGAATCAGAAAACTGGATTTCAAATGTCAGAGATCACCACCTCTCAGAAATAGTACGGTATCTGGGATACAAGAGTTTGCCTTCTCTGATAGTTCTTTCAGACACTGATACAGACAGTGTGGTTGTCTCTTCTGATAGATGAGAAATACATGAAAGGTCAATTCAGAAAAAATGATAGAATGCACTGTTCTATATAGTTTTTACAAAGATACATCTTCTTCTGAATCTTAAAGGCTCCCAACTGACCATATCATTTATCAATTCCAGAAGAAAAATAGCAGATTTAAAGGTAACCTTCAGTAAATTATAATCCACTCGTATGCTTTGCTGTGAAACACTGGCTGGGAAAAAAGAGAGTATTGCTGTTTACTTGGGCTACATCTGGTGCACAGTAGTGGTCAGCAGCTCTTACTGTGTACCTACAATATGTCTCACTGTGGTGTTAGTTCTTGAATTAATCAGGCTCAATTGGGAAAATTTACAATCCAAAAAAGTATCACTCAGGTAGCAGAGAGGAAGTGTATTAGCAGAACACGATAGCTAATTCATCACTGCATTATTAATGCCAGAAACGTTCAAGTGTCAAACCTACACAGATAGGCTACCTAGCTCTAGTTTGAAATATTTAGTAATCACAGTATTTTCAGCAACTGTGGCAATGATGTTAAACTCTAAAGCAGAATACTACAGTACCATTTTTTGAGAACTCACATATAATCTAGAAATCGTATCTTTCTTTCTATATATCTTATCGGGCATTCAGATCCAAACCGATGAATCTAGGTCCATATACAGCATTGACTGTATTAATACTGCTTTACCAAATAAGGATATTGGGATTGCGTTCTAGCTGATTCTCATGACAGGAATTGTCTGATCCTTTTCACAGCAAGAGATATCAAACAGAACAGGTTAGGAGAAGCTTCCAAGTGTCATGTTATAGTTCAGCATCTTCTCTTGCACTCTACTAAACAATATAGTGGGATGAAGGTTAGGATTATTTAAGAGAAATACTTTCCAGAAGGTCTTACAGCTGAAGTCTTAACGTAAACTGCATCTTTAATTACATTCTGTTTTGACAGGTCAATGTTATGTAATGTATGTTGTCAAGAATATCAGAATTTGTAGAACTGAGAACTTTCATATGTTGTACATTAGTATCTAATTCAAATTGTCCAAAACTAACAATAATCATCAAAATTTTTTCTCCCAATCAGCTAGCTTCCAGCCTTCTGCATCCTGCCAAAATTTCTTACACTTAACTTCACAATATCTTACACTAAACTTCACAAGTACCATTGGGCCAATCTTCGGAATATAGACTTTATCTCTTTGCACCAGCAGATTATGCTTCTTACCAAGAGGACTTTACTCCAAAGAAATACCTGTGATACAATATTCCCTTGCGATATTTGGCTTATCTGCCTGGAAAACTAAAACTGGTTTTACTTACAACTTAGATTCCCAAAGTTATTACATTACCCATTTAGCAGTTTGATCACTTTCACTGAATTCATTTCCATCTCCAAAAGAATCTTTTTTCCTGACTTTACAAGCTCATTCCTTAGAAAGATTTTTGAATAAGGCTGTTGGCAAGAATACAGCAATGCTTCAGCCATTACTGATTATTTTTTAAATAAGTTTTTCCTTTAGGAAAGATTTTTGGAGGTACATCTCACTGCTTAAACATTATAGGTCCACATGTTAAGTATGACAGCTGAAAGATCTCTTTTTTAGTTTTACTCAGTTTAAATTTAAAAACTCTAGATGGTTCTTGAACAGTTAATTTGTCTTGACGGCTCTCAGGGTCACATTCAGTTTATCCCCATAGGTGCCTTTTTCTGTAGGATAATAAATCACATTTGTCTCATCCACTTACCTCTGATTTCCATGTTTGTGTGAATAATTTCAAAATTGTAAGAATCATACGGAATAGTCTTAAATAAAATGGTTGTATTTCCCTAAAGTGTTACCTGAAAGATCACATGGTGGGCAAGAAGACCACTGAGTATATAAAATGCAGACAACTTCTGACCTTATTGCCTTCTTCAAGAAGGAACTTACATTCCTTTACTTTATAATCAGTCTCAAATATTTTCAGATAAATATTTACATTATGCTATTGGAACATCTGTATTTGGGTTACTTTTTGAATTTGCCTAAAAGCATGTTACTCCTAGAAAGCATAACAGGACATCACATTTGTGTCAAGGAACAAAGTCAGAATACACGTAGACTAAGAGCAATCCAGTTTAAATTTGTGTAGGCAGAAAGTGTTATGCTTGCCCTTTAAAAAAAAAAATCAAAAGCCAAACTAAACTACATATAAAGTCATAGAAAATCTATGAAAAAACAAAAGGCACATAAAGGTATCATATTCTAATATTACAGCTATTTGTAAAGTAAAAGCAAATAATAGGTAGAGGTACATGAATCCACGTTTCTCATGAAGCTTGTGGCAAATAAAAAAGAGTGACTGGAATGGATAGGTCCATCATGGTAAATTTGTAAATATATCCATATATTGATTAAAAACAGAACAAAACATACTAAACTTACAGTTCAAAACCGCATGGGATTTTTCATACAGTGTATACGGAGGTACTCAGTCACTGTACAGTGCAGTCTTTGCTACTGCATTCAGCTATATTCTTCTATCTACAAAGAAGAATATTTCCCTATGACAGGAAACTGCACATCAGCACATGCTGTGTAAATCACATCCACTTGAAAATCCTTCTCTATGTATACGAATATTCAGCAAATCATCTCTCTTAAGGACAATCAGTTCTTACTAAGATCTCCACAGCAAGCAAACTGTCCAGACTGTATACCTGTATGTGTTAATGGGAAAAAAATACAGACTACAGATGATATATGTATCTGACAGTTTTCAGGAATAAAGAATTTAATAAAAACAGCAACATTTGCGAAAAAATGAGAACATTAGATAAGTATTAAGAGAATTAAAAGCAAAAGAAGCAGACGCAGAATGCCTGACAGTGAAAGTTGGGAAGCTAAAACAGTGGAACATTAATCAATCAGATACTGAAAGAGTTGGCTGTAAAGGACAAAAAAAAAAAAAGTACATCA
This sequence comes from Apteryx rowi, assembly GCF_003343035.1. Classification (NCBI taxonomy): domain Eukaryota; kingdom Metazoa; phylum Chordata; class Aves; order Apterygiformes; family Apterygidae; genus Apteryx; species Apteryx rowi. The sequence goes on from NW_020448074.1 coordinate 119,841, forward strand.
TAAGGGCAAGATCTCAGCAATGCACCTAGAAGATTTTAACAGGATAATATTTGCAACTGGAGAAGAACATACATAAGGTTAAGCTGTTAATGTCTAAAATTATACTGCTGCATTGTTACCAGCCTCTGAATTGAGAAAACAATTATATGCACAATACTGAAGGAGATCAAAGAGACAGCTAGATTTAATAAAGCAGTAATAAAGCTGACAATATCTGCCTGCATAGATTGGTACTGTTTTATCAAGATAAAATTTAAAGAAAATATGTCTCAGCATTTCAGTCCATTGTTTCTTAGAATGAATATAGAACCATATGGAGAAGTTATCCCAGCTCAGAATTTGGTAACATTCAGGAATGAACTGGAGAACTAAAATTCACTCACGAAGGGATATCATATCAATATGCCAACTAAAGAGGAGTACAATTTTCCACAAGAAGCTATATATCTTCAGAATCAGTTCCAGAATCAGTTACAGTTCCTGAAAGTCAGTTGTGAAAATTATCTGGATTAGTTTAAACACTTTGAATGGTAGGCTTTTTAACCAGGAGTATTTTGACACAGTTTAGTTAGGGAAAAACTACATGCATGCTTCTACTTAGAGATCTGATGGGGGAAGGATGAGTAATCCCTGACACAGGGCAAAGAAACATGATGAAAAGCTGTAGGCTGGGTGGAGTGGATCCCTCTTAATATGACACTGAAACAGCCAGAAAAGCAGATCTTACTGTGGGCTAGGATCCTAATTCATTTGGATGGTTTTGGAATCTTCCCTTGCTTTTCTTCTAGCCAGTCTTTAGGCTTGAAGACTATTTACAAGCTTTCTCCTAATGATACTAACACTGGAGGCACCTGATCTTGGTGATAAAAGCTCGAAATCCGACAAGCATAGTCCCTAGAAAATAATAAGGTCTTTTGGTTCATTTGTCTTGTACATTAGTGGAGACAGAGAATTATTGCAGTCAATGACTCAAAAGAGTTATAGACAGTTGTAATATTTACATAAAATATCAAAGGGAGGTATGGAAACCCACAAAAAAGGAAGGGAGGAGGTGGAGCTGATGGAGTCTTCACTCATCTTTTATGTCAGCTTTCCAGGGAGAGTCAGTTAACAAATTCTGAACAATCTTGAGCTCAGCAGAGAAATGACTCATTGCGCTCTCTTAAAACCACAAAAAGAAAAGCATGCAGGCTGGCTTTTCAAGCACATTTTCATCATAGATGCTATGCACAAATTATATGAAGACATATCTACTAAACTTCATTTGGCTCCTTCAGTCAAACTTGATAAAGTGCATCTGTTTAGATAGCTTTCACAGGTTATTTAAATTCAGTCCAGTGGGCTACATACGAAAACTGCTTACAACAGGCCTGTCACATCATAGTGGCTCAGCAGCCGGTCTCAAAATGTAGGTATTGACTAGCAACCAGTAAGTTGACCAGGGATCTATGCCTGAAACGTACTTTACAGCTTGTACTAACACTGTTACGTATTTATACCATCAGCTCTTCATGACTTACCAAATTATCAGATTATTCAAATTAACTTTTCAAAATTAGGTTTCAATGTTCTTAGTCATCTAATATCTTGTCAGCATTTCCAAAGTCCTCAGTGAATGCTTTGCTAACTTGATAAATGAATGTAAAAAGAAGAGGAACTACAAAACGCACCTTTAAAACATTTAATATTATGTATCACCATGAAATAAAGGCAGATTAGACATACCTCCTAAAAGAGAAGTTGCCAGAAGTGTATTCCTCTAAATAAACTATATTTTTTAGTATAAGATACAATTTTCATATATATAATATCAATATCAAATACATGCACTGTATATTATATAGCGTATTATTATAAAAAGAATATAAAACAAATCATGTATCATAAATTACATATTACACATAGTAACACACTATATATAGATCATATTATGTGATAATATAATTTAATTTACAACTAATACTATGTTACATAATACAATGCAATACTCTATACTAATACTGGAGACTGTATTATCTATTATAAAGTGTGTCACGCTTTGTTTCCATAGTATAAAGATGTTTCTTTAAAATTTCTAAACATCAGTAATTTATGCTTGCTCCAAAATATAGGAAAGAAATGGATCAATTATTTTCTTGCATACTTTATTGGCTTCAACCATGTTTCCCTTGGTTTATAAGAGAATTAATGAAGAGAGTGGTGTAGGTGCTATGAAATGCAAATTCACATGCACACATGAATAGTTATATATGGGCCTATTTCCAAAGCTGAAGCAGAAGTTAGCAAAAGAAAAATTTGGATTCATAATGATGCCACAATAGTAAGTCCCAGCTAGTTAATTGTTTTATAGTTTAAAAAGCCATTGTCTTCTACAATTATGAAACACAGAAATATTCTGAAATATAATAATATATCTTGTAAAATATATTGTTGACAAAATAATATAGTTTTCAAAAGATTTTATTTCCTTCCTTTGTACCAATAAAATGATCCTCTAATAATAGCAAGTACATTGTTTACATGTTGTACTAGTTTTGGGCCTAAATCTACAATCCTGCATTTGAATAGATCTTCTTAGTTGACAGAGCTGTAGACAGTACACCTTGCAGGACCTTAGTTACTACAGTTAAAAGAACAGCATTATTTGCCATATCCTAATGAATAACAGTAGAAAACATTAGGAAGAAATGATAATTTAAGTGTGCAACAAAGAGATGGCCTGAGGGAAGAAGTAGGACTAAGAAGAGTAAAGTGAAATAATATATTGAATTAACCTGATTGCTAGCTTCAAATTTTTATGTAATACTTTTGTAAAATAGTGCCAGGATCTATACAAAGATTTTCATATTTGATCTGATAAACAAAATAGCTGCTGCAATGTGATAATCAGGCCAATTTCTTTTAGTCAATAACTGCTGAAATTTACGACTAAACAAGAGTAATTCCCTTAAATAATGCTGAAGTAAGAAACACCTTCCCTGGGTTAAATTAGCTTTATAGAATGGGGTAGAGATAATGATGAAAATTATTACTATAATTTTTATTCTGAGTCAAATAATTCTTGCTTCTGTTAAATGTGGAAAAAAGTTTGGTGAAAAAGTAGGACTCTTGCTTTGATTTATATGCAAATAGTTACCCAGCTCATACTGGCTAATAATGCTGAAGATATGGAATTAAAAATATTGGGTTTTTTTAACATCAGACTGACACTACACAGCAGCAGTAATGCAATAAACAGTCGGAGGTCAGTTTTCAGACAGTGGCCTTACTTCATGCAGTTGCAAGTAACTGGAGGCATAAAATTATACATATAATTATCTTCGACCACAAAAAATGAGACTGAGCTAAGGGCAGGGTGAAACCCTGGCCCAGTGATAAATTCTATAATCTGCAGTTCTCATATATATGAATTTATGGAACTTGAAAAGCAAATTAGTCCTAAAGAGTAATGCTCAATTTAAACATGACGAAACAGCTGACAGTTCTCTAACATGATTTTCCTTTTTTGAATTCTTGTTTCTTTACAATTAGCTGTTTATTTTTATAGTGCACTGGTTCAGGTTTCTATTGACACATACATAGAGTAGAAAAGGGAAGTCAAAGAACAAGAACATCGTTTAAGTAACATACCTACATTTAAAACTACCTATTTACAATTTAATCCTAGCTATCTTTTTCTAAAAAAATAAACAAACATAAAATCCCTCTGTATGTACATATTTCATTTACTTCTGTATATATGTATCTCTCTTCTCCACTTATTTTGACCTAATTAATCATCTAAGCAGTTTGTACTTCTATAAGACTTCAAAAAATCTCTTTTCATCAAGAAATATTACATTTTCTACAGGAAATTTGCTTTCAAATTTAAGTAGGAAAACACAAATTCCATGATAGATATGCTGTTAAATAACCTAATTTTTAGTAATATAAAAAATAAAGATCAAACTATTCATCTACATTTCACACATACACAGTATAGATTAATACCTCATTCATTATTCTTTGGAATAAAAAAATATCAGAGGTGAATCTCATTTATATGAATGAAGAAAATAGTCATTTAATACCGTGTCACATTGCATCCAGTCATCACAAGTATAGTATTGATACTGTTAGTTTAAGATCAGACTTAAAAAAAAAATCTGTTCATTTCTCATCTTGAAACTAAAATTTAATCTTATGCAACAGTGTAATTTAGAAGAGAACCCACAACATTTTGGTAAACAGGTAGAGAATTTTTCAGTGCCCAGTCAGCATAAAATGGCTTCTGGGAGCAATAACATTACCCTCTGGTAGAAAGATTGGTTCTTCTTTTTTTTTTAACCATTCTCCAAAAATGTGAACTTCAAATTTTAGGCCTTCAGTTATAACCATAGGAGTATATGTGCAAGGGAGAAGACATATGGATAATATGGCAGTGACTATGTGAAATGTTCCATGTAAAAATAAAACAATAATTGTGAAATTGTTTGTCTCGCTGCTTGGAAGATACTGTTATCCTAAACTGCTTTCTGCAGACTTCTTGGCCATGGAAAACCTGTCAAACTTATTTAGCAGATGATGTCTTTTTTCATAAAACTATTGCAGAAGTATTGAATATTGAAGATTTCTCTACTATTGTTGATAATGTCAGTTACTATTCCATCTTGCTACTCCTGACAGCATATAAATATTTAATAGCACTCAAAAGGTAAGTTGTCTGGAAAGAAGAACTAATGTTTAATAAATGTATAAGCATTAAACTGAACATGAATCTATTCAGTCTTTGGAAAAGACTACCAATAAACCTAATTCAGTCATCAAGAAGGCATGATTGCATTAACTAACTTGCATAGTTATCTCCATATTAGTGACTGCATTAATATCCTTACAGTTGGGGCAACCAAAGGACATATTTCTTGGATTGCTGCAAAGATATGTGTGCGTGTGCATTTTCATATCTCAGTGGGGTCATACATATGTGTGTTGACATAGATCAATACACATATTCTTGTTATATGATAATGTCAGTTGTTTTATCTTCTTGCTTTTAAATTAGGCAAATGCAATTATAGACATGCTAGCATAACCTGAACCAGCCCAAAGACAAATACATTTGTATTTGTCCAAGTTACTCATCATCATCTATAGCATGCAAGAGTAATGACTATTTTCAGTTCTTACCTCTCTCTCTCTCTCTCTCTCTCTCCAGTACAGCTCTTGCACATAAGGCAGATGGGACGTCTACTTGCTTCTGTCTTTTCCTTTTTTGTGTATGTTCTTGATAAATTCTTTTATTCTGAGCTTCCTTTTCCCAATATAATCTGAAAGCAAATGAAACAAAACAGGTGAAACATGAAAACAGTTTATAGGTTTCTATCTTATTTGCCAATCTCTATTTTCTGTACTTGTATATTTTTATGCTTTTAAACAGTATTTCAGTAGTTTAAGGAAAAGAAAATCTGTGTCAAGAGTCTGACAGCTTTTCTGCACTAGGCTGAAGTAGGTTGCTGAATGGTACTCACCCATCAGCCATTAAACTTCCATAAATCTGTCTACGGTATCTACCGAGCATGTCGTAAAAGTTACAGTTGGACAAATCATAATTATAAAGCCTTGATTATTTATTCAGTGATTACTGTCTTCTCAGAAATAGATTTTGTGTTGATTCTCTCAGGTATTTGAAGTCTATGTCCAAATAGTACTTTTTTAAATACACAAACAATTATTTGGCTCCAACAAACCTTGTTTTCATGAATGTGTTTGCCCAACAGGTCCTACAGCAACACTGAGCTGCATTTAGGAAATATGAGTAATCTGCCGTTGAGGTATTTTTCCCCTCAAGATCCCATATCCTGGGCATGTAGAAACATTTAGCTGCAAGAGCAGAAGGGATCCTGACAATTATCAACCAGTTCTTCTGGCATCCAGAAAGCTGCTCTGAAAAAGGATCAAAAACCTCTTTGATCTCCAATAGAGGGAACAATCTGTGAGAGGACAGTTCTGCAAAATTCTGTTTGTTTCACTGCCAACACTAACCTTTCCCTCCCCCACAAAAGAAACAGTAGTCATCAGCAATCAGCTTAATGACATAACCAGCTTACCTGGTGTGTATATAATAAGGCTATTCATGGAACAAACACTGGTGTAAGCTAAGTGCTACATACATCAATAAAACAGTGTCACTTTGCACTAGTGTTTTACAGTAGTTTTTTACAAATTCCTTTTAGCAGAACATGTAGTTAATTCTCAGAAAAAAAAAGTTTGTTGTGATGCAACCTGCTGCCCTTCAATCAATTTATACATGTTAAAACAAAAAAAAGCAGAAAAACAGCAAAATAGTGAAATTAACAAGCTATAAAAAGCTGTGTTGCATTCTTTTTTCTTTTGTGCCTTTTGCACTTGTTTAGTATACATATAAAAATAACAGAAGGTGAGCATGAAACCCACATAAAAGCTTGGAAATTGTTGCAGCACAACTTTTCCCTCATGTACTCTGGAAAATGTTTTCTGCAACATCAGTCTCTGGCTTGAATATCAAATCTTGGAACTGTACAGCCCCACATTTTGTGATTCAGCATTTCCCCAGACTATTGACGCAATTTGACTGTGTTGACAGTTGAGATTTCCAGAAGATGACTCCAAATCATAACCAGAATAATACATAAGTGAGTTCAACAGAAATCTCCTGTTTATTCCACCTTATAGACTTATCCACAATCACATTCAGTTTTAATAATTATCTAACAAAATGCTGACATAGGCATCTCTACTGACTAACTAGGACAAAATTTGCCTCTCCCTTTAAAGAGTGGCATGTCTGAGGGTGACAGGACAAAGAAAGATATAAAACACACATGGACATTTAGTTAATTGTCAACACAATAAACAAATCTCTTCAGTAACACTTACTCCAGATATTTTATATGGACATTAGGAATAAAATAGAGTGGGCATTTTTGGTGTATTTAAAAGATAATTCTTATTAAATAATCTGCAATTTTAAATTAATGACAGTATCGCACACTGAATAATGTTATGCTTAAAACAGGGAGATCATGTCAGGAAAAGACACTTAAATACATGAATATGATTTTTCCCTATGCCCTCAGCATGCTTTTCCTAAAGATTTCCATTCCTGAACGACGTATTAATTCAAGCAACCTGATACCACTTTTCTTTAAATAAAGGCAAATTAGAACATGTACATTTTTTGCCATGCTACAGTATACTGCATACTACATGGAAAATACAATATACAGTATACTTAAAAAAAAAAAAAGCTATTTAAAAATTTGTTAGCTCAATAAGCAATTCCTTCCTTCTACAACTAGATTTCCCTATTTAAAGAAAAAGGACTAATGAAGAAATTCCGCAAAGCAAACATGGCAATATTCCTGTACCTTGTCCTATTTAGGACGTGGAAAAACTGAGGCAAGGAGTTTTACTAGTCCGAATCCACGCAGGCAGAAATGAAATTAGAGGGCTCCTTACTGCTAAGCCTACCTGCACGGTGTGATATGCGTCTCCAAGTACTGACACCTTATGCAGGATTTGGGAAGAGGCATTGCAGCCACACGCTGCCGTGGAGCAGAAGCTGTGCAGGTGTCAGGAAACAAGCAGGAATAATGAACAAAGTAGGAAATACAGAAATTACAGCTCTGGTGCTGTAACACTGGACTGAAGACGTCGTCATGCAGTTTTCGCTTTGTTTCCTTTTTTATAAAAGCAAATGAACTGAAATCCTGTTTCTCCTGCAAATACATTAAAAAAGCAGTTAGATAAACTCCTAAAAACCAAAACTAGCCAAACCACGGTGACGGTTTGAAACGCTCCCTACGTACCAGTGGGTGTCTCTGGGCTTTCCACGCGCACCTCGCAGGGGCCTTCCTGTTGCTCCTGCACCTCAGGGCCTCGGCACGCACTTGAGTGCCAGCTAGCGCCTCCGCTGGCCCCTGCTAGCCCCAGACGGGGGCTGAGGCCTGCCTGGCCCTCAGGGCCGCCGCCGGCCAGCGCAGGCCCTCAGGGCACTGCTGCCCGGCAGCCAGGTGGAGGCGGCGACGCAGCCATTTTGCGGAGCCCCACAGCAGGGCAGCCCGCCAGAACATGGCTGCCGTGGTTCGGGGGGGGGCGGAGGAGCGCGGCCTTCCTTAGCCTCAGGGAGGGGAGAGCTGGTGCGGGCTCCGTGGGTGCCACAGTGCGGGGGACAGCAGGCTCGGGGGGCACCATGCGGTGTTGGACCCTCTGGGAGGAGGGTGTAACTTTGGAGTTTCGCTGGGGAATAAAAATAGGAAAACGGGTAGCACGATGCTGGAGGAAAAAAAGAGTAAAAATGGGTTTTTAGGGCTTGCTAGGAACTCTTCTGGCACTTTCCTGTGGTTCTCCTAGTTGTAGTGTGGGGAAGGAAATTCAGATTTGAGTGAGGATGATGATGATGCGCATTTACATTAGCGGAAAGAATGGGAATGAAGCGTTAGGGCACAAACCGTGCACAAAATGAAGGCGGGGACCAGAGACGGAGCAGCTACGTGGAGCACGTTTGGATGTGAGCCTGGAGCATGAGGATGAGCCTCTACCACGAGTAATTTGTATGTATGTGCATATATGTTTACTGTATTAAATAGATTTATGATAGACCCTGCTTAGGATGAAATAATTTTAATAACATGCCGTTTCCAGACGGTAAAGCCAGTGTTTATGTGGAATGAATGCTAGCTGAAACGAGTGGGTGTGAGCAGGACAAACAGATGCAATGTGGTGAGACTACCACATCCATAAATTTGTGTAAATATTTGTAAAATAGAAATTGTTGTTGTTTTCCAAATATAGATGATCTAGTCAGTCACATCTTTTTTTCTGTTTAGTTTCTTGTATTGAGCAAAGAACACAGATTGAGTAAACACTAGACATCAAACAAAAAGAAACCCATGCTAACATCTAAAGCTTCATCTACACCTTGATTTCTTACCATAAACTTCTTCCAAGCAGTTTTATACTCCTTCTTCCAAAAGGAGCGGCTCTCTGACACTGGAGTAATTGTGATTTATCCCTTGGATACTACTGACTAAAAAATACCTATATTCAGCCATGGTATATTCAGTGTGTGTCTGTATGTTCATACATAAAGTATGAATAACTCTATAATTAGCTAATATACTAAGAGAATGTAATTCAGTAAAACTCTAAATCCCATTTTACATATTCCATACTCATTGTAAATTGTGTGTATATATTTTCAAGAAAATGATGAAGTACGTTAAAGTTAAAATCACACTGTTTTTAGCTGTCAAGGAAAGCACTAGCCCATTATTTTCCATCCCTTTCCTAGTTTCTTAAAATCTATATGCACTGCAGTTAGGCTTTTGTGATAAATAGCTCTGCAGAGAGTAAAAGCTTGCTCATTTTCTTTGATTTCAACTGCAATCAGCTCACGGTCGTGGAGGCCGCAGGTGCAGCGGTGTGGAGCTGGTCCCGCCACGCCGCACGGGCATGAAGCGGGGCTGCCACCCGCCACCCCGACTCTGTGACTGGAGTGGCTGCGGGTGGCACGCGCTGTGGTGGCTCTGCAACCACGCAGGCTCCGCTTTGTGTAACTGCTGCCTGTTTTGCTTCATTGGTGTCACCAGTTCTCTCCGTTTACTTTGGGCGGTTGCAAGTCGGTTGTGCTTGGTGTTCTGGCCGCATGGTGTGGTTTTGGAACTCGTGTCTCAGTCGCTTTTGGCTGGAAAGCTAATGACAGCCCTCACAAATATAGGGGCTGTTGCACAGAAGTTTTGAGGGAATTGAGCTAGAATCTATGTCAAAAACAGGCCAGCAGTTCAGTTTCGCCCCTTTTTTCAGTTTCAGTGTTTTGCTCAGATAAATTTGATCATAGTCGATGTATGTTGCCATTCTTGCTTCACAAATGGGTTCTTGCTTCCAAGCTGGATTTTTTTTTCCTTGAAAAGAAATGAAATATACCCCGAACGTCAAAATTTAGGAAACGGCCATTTGTCAAAAAACACATATATTTAAAATACTTTGGATGTTAATAAACAGACCTGAATCCCGTTTTAACTGTAACAAGTAATACAAATGTTCTAGGACTGACTCATACTTTGAGAGCTTGCCAAGAATGACGTGAGTAAACAGCTCCCAAAGCCAGCTCTTTTGCAGTAGACTATTGTTAGCTGGTGTTTGATATGTTACAGCCGCACTGATCACAACTCTTCAGATAGGGTTCAGTCAGGATTCCAGTTATATTTCTTATTTCACATTTTTTTCAGTTTTTTTCAAACTCTCATTCAGATTTGTTTACAAACTATAACACTTGACACAGAATGAAAGAGTGAATTTCAGGAAAATTGGTAATTATAGATGTAAGAAGTCCTTAATCCACTTAAAGTGTATGGGTTTTAACATTTTTCTACAGTCTCATGATATTGTCAGCCTATATACATCAGTAGTGGTGTGTTTTTGAAGCTCTGGATGGCATACAGGTTGAAAATAAGTTTACATCGTATATAAACTCCAGAAGGTATTTTGGGAGCACTTGTACTACTATTCTTAGATGTATTTGGTTTCCAGGAGCTAATGCTAGGGTGGGATTTATTACAAGGTCTGACTAAGACGCTAGTTGGTAGAGGCTTTTTGGGCAAAATGAATGAAGCTGCATGTTTTGAGTTCTATTCAGCTTTTAGCATTAAGGGGAGCACAACAGAATTTCTAAAGACTAAGTTCCAGTTTCAACATTTGTAGCCTGTTGTAGCTAATACAATGCTCTAGTAATTTTTTAGGTAAATTTTTGGCTGAATATCACTGAAAAACACTTGATAGAAAGTGAAAGCAAGACCTTTGTAACTTCTGTTCAGGATTACAATATACATCTTTTTTTGTAATTTGAGAACAAGTAGTTTTTATTTTGAGCAATCGTTAAATTTAAAGAAAGTTGGCAACAGAATGCTGGCATGTGAATATAAAATATCAGAATATTATATATAATTCTTTCAAAATTCTGCTGTTTGCTGTTATTTCATAAGAGAAAAAGATGGTAAATCCTACTGAACCCTGCAAACCATGATGTCAGGTTCTGACTCCCGCAGTTACTACAGCAGGTTTTCAGATCTCCGGGCACCAGACAAGGAGCTCTTCTTTGAATCTCAAAAGCGATAGCTTTACAGCTGAGATGTGCCTTGAAGCTGGAACATTTATTCATGGATCAATGGGTGGCATTGCTTGAGAGAAGCTAGCAGCCTTGCAGTCTTCTTCCTGTCAGTATGTTTTGATGTTAGACTGGAGGAGATTTGTCTAACACTTGAAAGGAGTCTTGGGATGGAAAGAAAAAAAGCGAAACAAGATCAAACAAAGGCTTGATAACATATTGTTTAAATAGGAGCTTCCAGTGCATATATATTGCAGTTTTTTAATATTAAACTTAGCTTCATTACTTTTTCTGTCTAAGTAAAAAAATTATACTTTTATAAGTATATGAGCATGCAGTGGTCAGAATGAGCAAGGCGAAGGCCTGGTAGGCAAGCTGTTAATTTGATATTCGTGCAGGGGGAAAAAGGGCTGTTAATACCATACACCTTGGAATTTCCAAGGGATGTATTATATTGGTCCAGTTTACATCCTGGTTAGACCTAGAAGTTATTCCTTTTGGTAGGGACAACATTATCTGGATATAATTTTTTTGTCATACTAGTGTAGAAAGAGGAATATGGAACTCAAGGGTGAGCACTTTTATAACAAAATACCTACTCCAGGGGTTGCACTAGCAGAAGTGTTTTCAGTGTAAAATTGTGCTCTTAACTGAAATTAGTAATTAGCCCAAAATTATTGCCTATATCAGAGCATGTGCTAGAAGTTCTGCCAAGAATTATTTTCAGATTTTTTTTTTAATTGGAGAAAGTGTATAACCTTTAACTGATCAGATTAAATGTTGTTCAGAAAGTATTTCCAGATTTTGCTGTGGTAAAATCTTCCAAATGTAGCTTAATGTAGTACTCTTACTGAATCTCTTACCATGCTGCTCAAGGATATAGCCCTTACAAACCAATCTTAAATGGAATGCAAACTCTAAAACTAAAAGAGACAAATTAACACAAAATGCCAGAAAAGGTCTTGCTACTGTATTTACTTCTGATCGTTTCATCTTAAACATCCTGTTTTTCTGAGATTGGTCTTGAAATTAGAGATTTCTTTTGTCTTTTTTAGCTTAAAAATGTTCTTGTTTTGTTTTTTAGCATACAGAAATGGGTCTGTACAAAAAGCGTTTTAATTATTCACTATGTTCTAGAAGCTAAGAGACTTAGTCAAATCTATATTTGGAAGCCTAAAACTCATTTTTTTATTTTAAGAACCAAATGCATCTGGGGATAAGCACTTTGAAAACTTCCTAGTTTTATCAAATAATTAGTTATGTCCAGTTTATTCCTTCATAGTAATAAGGGTCACAACATTGGCCCAAGAATTATATTCATAAAGCTTAGCAAAATTCATTTCCAAATAGCTGATTTATCTATTGTGGGATTTGGGGGGGTGTGGGGATAGTCTGTAATGTACTCAAGTGAAGGATAGGTTAGCTGAATATAAACAATATACTTAGTGCTGCATGATACATACAGCAGCAGTCCCAGATGACAAACCCGTTTTAAAACATTAACTGATGGAAGCTTTGTCAAGTAAGAATCTGAATGACAGATGCTGACCTATATATATTCCAAAAGATCTCTAAAACTCACTTCCAGTTAGGAGATGGTCAGGCTGCCTTAATGGCTCTGTGATTCTAAGAGTTATTCATGCTCCAGTTTTTCCTCTGTGTTCATGCCAGCAATGTAGGATTAGTATTCTGTGAAGGGGGGGTTTCAACAACAAAATTTGTATAAATGTAGGTGTGTTTGAAGCAGAGCTCTATTACAACAGCTTAAACAGGAAAAACTGTGTAATCTTTATTTTGTTTTTTAATTTTCTCAAAAGATATAAACAGAATGATTCCTAAAATTTAAATTCAATTTGCATGAATTATGTTATTTTATATACAAGTATATTAAAGTAACAGGAGAAAAGGTTCAGGTTCGAGTAATTATGTGATTGTTCCTGTTGATATATTTATAGACATATTTACAGGGAAATTCTAAATTAAATGTAACTTTAATCTCTTTTGCAAAACATTATTATTTTATTAAACCTTAAGTGTCATTTATAAATGAGAAGTGTATTTTAAAAGGGAATATACTTTGCACTGCTTTGTGATAGGTAGAATTTTAGATCACCTAAAGCTCAATTCACTTGCTTTTTCAATGTGTAGGATTTTAGAGTCTTGGTCTGACATTTATATAACACAAAGCAAATTCATTATAATAATGTAATTTCTATCTTTGATTTTTTTCCATCTTTATATTTCTGATTATTGTTAATTTCTGTATGCTTCCAAGCAAGTGGAATATAATAGGTATATAACAGGTGGGTATCTATTTTAAACAAGAAATATTTTAAGAAATAAGGTGTATTTCAGAACTAGTTGTGTTATAATCAGTAAGGTAAAAAAAAAAGTAATTTAAATTTGTATTTTGGAAATCTTTCTTTGATTTCAATACAGTAAATTTGCCCCTTCTGTTTTACTTTCAGTTTCTTATTTGAGCAAACTTTTAACCTATGTTAGATTTAACATCCTGATAAAGCAGAAACCAAAAATTTAAATTTTAAAATATGTTACAAAACATTTCAAGTATGTGTTGGCTTGAATCTGAAAGGCCATAAAGGAGAATGAGTGCATGTTTGCTGATAACACTTTTAACTGTAACCATCATCAGTCTCTGCTCCCAATTGGAAAAGTTGCTAGTTAAAAACATATGTTTAAAGATCCCTTGACCTCTTGCATTTTAGCAGTTTGGATAGAAACCTTCTAACTCTATAAATATACCAGTATTCGAGTTGCTTGTAACTCATTTACTATACTTCTTCATTTTTTTAAAATACAATTTTAGGATATAAAATAAATCTTTGCAAATTTTTATCATTGGGCTGATTAATGTACATTATTTAGTGTCCTGTGGAAACAGAAAAATTAAATGCTTTAATTTTGCTGGTGGCTGACTTAGAAGCAGAAAAGCGTAGTTGTAAAAGATGGATTTCTTAATGAAAATTTCTGTTGGCTTTTTGTAACCAGGCAAGTGATGCAATACTAGATTTTCACATGGTAAAATAATTATAAACTAATACATACCACTGCATGGCATTTATAGTTCATACATTTCCATGTTTGTGATCAAGATGTTAGAACTGGAAAGGTGAACATTCTTGAAGAAAATGTCATTCCTAATATGTAATTGGAGTTGCATGCATTTATATTTAATTCTATCTAAATGCAGCAAATTATAATGATTAATAGAGTAATTGCCAACTTTATGTCCCTGGTTGGACCCCTTCTGATGTGAATGAGTAGAGGAAATGACTCAAGGGGGTGCAGACCCCTTGAGTCTGTGAACAGGAAGGCAATCAGGCATACTTTAGGTACTCTCTTTTAAAGAAAAACAAGCCTGTTGTCAATATGTTTAAATTTACCATACAGCATTCCACATCTGTATTGGGAATTTTTTAGAAGTCAGCATATAGAGAAGAAATTGAAATCACTTGGTTAGTATGAAGTCTGTGCAAACTGATAATTTTAGAGAATTTGTGGGATCTGCAAAAAGAATCAGACTAAGAGGCAAGTGTGTAATTCCAGTCAGATATAATGAAAGAATTTAGGAAAAAATAGCTTTTTACAAGGCTAGTGGGAAATTATGAGTGAAAACAACAAAATAGTATAGGGAGCTTTGCCATCTTCTCAAAAGTAGAGAAACATGGGAGTCCTGTGTAATTGATTTTTCATGGCTGCATTAAATACTGTTTTGGATCTAACTTACTGCCTGTTTGCATGGCCAGCAGACATCTGCAGACAATTTTGGCAAATTCTACTGCCTTTTGTGTCCCATATCGGTGGAATTCTGTTGGACCCTAGTTTTAATGCGCAAGCTATAAAGCATTATACTTTGGAGAATTATATGATTATGTTTATGCAGCATTTCCCTCCAAAATAAGGAGCACTATGTATAATTTACCAAGTGCCTCATTATATACTGTATTACTCTTTTCTGTGCTTATTCAGACATGGAACTGGGACTTGATTTTTTTTGAATACAGTAAACTCTCATGTTCCTGCTGAGCTATTGATTATTTATTTTTGAACAAAAAAGATCCCTGGCATATGAACTTAGCTGTAAGGATGTGGCAAAGAGTATCTCAGGTGAAGACTGTAATAAGCTGTTTTTAGAACTCACTGTTAAAAGAAAATATATTCGGGAAGTGTCAATAATCAACTTGCTAATAATAAAACAGGAAATTGCTTCTAAGGTTGATGTACCCATTTCTATTAAAAGTCTGAATATAATTTTTGAAATCCTATTTAATTATGAAAGATAACATACTACTAATAAAATCTCCCTATCAGATCTGCTGGGGAGATTTCAAATATAATGAAAGTAAAGTATTGGCTTTTCTCAGGTGCAGACTTTTGTCACCATTAAGTGGTTCTGTCTGACCCCTCTTTTTGCAGGACCCTTCAAAAGATGAATTTAGCCAACTGCTTAGCCAGCTTATCCACAAAAGAGTGAAAAGTGTGATCATTCCTCAGTAATCACTGGAACTGCTCATGTGTTATCCATTTAACTACTAGCTTAAGCAGTTGCTTAGATAGGCTGGGACCAGAGGATTCGGGGGCTTGGAGTACCAAGCCCTAAGTATTTGTAGTGTGGAAACTTTTTATTTTTTAAGTTGGTTTAAGCACAAAGTGACTTTAGGTGCCAAGAAGCTACTTTGTAAAGGAGTTCCAGAGTTATTTTTTATGTAATACTTTTTAAAATACCTGTTTCACTTTTATAATGCAGAGCACTACATATATATGACCATAAGGAAAGTGCTGTTTAGTTTTAGAATAGTTGGGGAATGCGTTTTATCTTCAGTGGTTGAGCTACAAGCCAGTAACTTACATATAGGCCCACATATGTATACCTAGCTGCTGTGTTTTCAAGAGTGTAGCTCTTCAGGCTCCCTTGGAATTGAATCTTGATTTTTATTTACTTTTTGGTGTGTGTATTTACTCAGATGAGTTCATGAACAGGAGACCTATGATGCACGTTCTCTGAGCATATAGTTCTTGTGATGTTTAAAAATGTTAAATCTTCTACGAGATGTGCACTAGAATTTTCCCTTTCAAATGTTTGCAGTTATGTTTGAGATTCCCAGTTGACAAGTGGGGTAGAGTAATTCCAACAAATATTTTGGAAAAACTGTGAAATAGTACAGTTTATTTTCTGTTAATCACAACGTCAGAGTTGAGTGTTTTATATAGTCTGCATGGATTTTGATAATTTTAATGCATACTAATAATACAGAATTTATCGTTCTTCCTTAAAATTATTGTCTTTTCAGCAGTGTTAACTAGCAACTTTAAAATGCACTGTTTCAATATACTTAATTTCACATACTTATGCCATAGTATTGCCATGCAATAGCAATGCCGTTCTGTTATAGAAAAATCTGTTCCGTAATTTTGAGGTGTGAAATGGATAAATGTTCTTGATCACTTATATTTGAGGATTCATGTATGTTGTATCTCCATTATTTAGTAGTATCTTTAAATAAGAAACTAGCCTTAGTAATACATAAAATCATCTAGTACTGCAATTCAAAACCTTTCAAAAAACTCCTAAGCTTCCAGTTCTCTAAACAAAGTGCTCTGCTGCTTTGTACTTCAGTGATAGTACACGATATTAATTTTTAGTCATCTCTGCTAACTATAGGTTTGTAAAATCTGTTCTTTGATCATATATGATAACCCTTTGATGTTATTGTAACATCAGTGCTCATAGAGAAGATATTTTAAACAACAACTTAGAAATCTTTATAAGTGCCATTGGAAATGTCAGTTTACAAACCAGAGAGACATCTGATTTAATTAGAAATAGAGACTTCATTTTTCCCTGGGCTATATATCACTTGCATCAGTATGACCTTTTTAGCTCAATAACGTATTCCACATCCAGCTATTGCGGGGGGTGGGGTGGAGCGCTGCTTTCTTTTTTTTTCTTTTTTCTTTTTTTTTTCCAACCTGAGCACTCCTAACTTATTCTGGTGATTCACTATGTGACTTTTGTGGTTCATTTAACAATTAGTAGTAACAAAGGGGTCCATACATTATGGCTGAAATACAAAACACTCAGCTGCTGTACTTTTCATAAATTTGCCGTTATGGTTTAGATTGTATAAAGAAAGTCTTACTGTAATGTGATTTTACTGACAATAATATCTCAGAAGGAGGTTATGACTATTGATGCTTTAGTTAAGGAGCTTAGATCGTAAAGGATTTTATCATATACCTATTAAGTTTAATATTTTTTGAAAACACGAGTGACTAAATTTTTGCATTATTTAATTAAATGGAATAATTATTTCCATAATTCAAAAACTGGGAACTCAAAGTTTAGCTTTTTTACAAAAATCCAGTCAGTAACAAAAGTATGGCCATGCTCCGTTTATGTTATATTTAGTACTTACTGTAATGTATTGATTTTTTAGCATATGCATTAGTATAATGTTTGCATAGAGAGCAGAGATCATTATTTTACTGCTGAATGAAAAGACAGAATATGGTTTCATATACATTTACATGAATCTAATTTAACATATGCCCATCTCTGTGGTTGTGCTGATAGCAAGTGTATGTGGGGCTTTGCTGTGAAAGGAATCACTGAAATTGTTTCAGCTAAAAATGCCTCCTCCCTTTTTTTTTCCTTTCTACAGAGTTGCTTTTAATGTAGATCATATCATTAATCCAGTTTACAACATGGCTCCATGCACACTTTTACTGGCTCAGTAGATGGGTAACGAATCCTGCAAAGAGGGTAGGGACCTGTTTGAGTGGTTTTGCTGATGGTCAAAAAGTTACATACAATCTCACATTGGGGGAAATATTTTTCAGAGCATTTCATATTTGTTGTTATGACAATACTGGTTAAAAAAATTTTTTTTTCATTATTTATCAATTGTGGAACTATAGATAGATGCGCGCAACTCAGACCTGCCCAGATCCCTAACTGTCAGGACAAATGTTTAGCTTAATGTAAAATTATCCGAAAGGGAAGATAACTGACTCAAGTAATAAAATACCCAAGAACTTTTTTTAGTCCTAAATCTCTGTGTGGATAGATAGTATGGTCTGGACTTCTCGAAGAAATATTTAAAGTACAGCAGAATTTACTTTGATCTCATAGCACTGTAACATTTGCTTCTTTTTGCCAATGATGTGAATTGCCATGCATAGTTCTGCTTGTCAGCTTGCTTTCCACAGAATACCTGCAGCCTTAATTAGAGCAAAGTCAACACATTATAAAAACTCTGAATTCTGTAAAATTCTGTGCTTCATCAGCAAATGAAAATTCAAGCTACAGTCTGTTTTTAAAAAGCAAGCTACTGTCCTAACTTGATAGAAAATTCTCTCTGGAAGTGTCATAAAGTTGCAGCACTCTATGTAAATTTATAGTGCTCTCTTCCTGACAAAAATTGTTTCCCCATGCTGCATTCTTGAAACAATTACTTACCATTTCAATAACAGGGAGACTTTGAAGTGGGGGAAAAATGTTCCTAGGATCTTAGAATAAATCCAGATTATACTGGAAAAGCAATGAGGAGAGTTTTATTATTGTAATACTAAGAGAATTTTAAGCCCTCCCACCCCTTTAATACCATGCTGATGTATAAAAACTCATTCTCTTATGGTTATTTTTCCTTTTTTCCCCTCTTCCATTTGTTTCTTCAAAAACAAATTACAGATAGAGTATGCTGAGTAGAAGCTGGATTGTTCTGATTCTTTATCTATACAACCTTTTAAATCATGCTAAATTGCAGGATATCTACATGGACACTGAAAACCCGTAGTCTGGTAGTATTTAAACAGCACAAACTCATTGTTCAGAGTCCTAATATTTACTCTGGCATTTGAAAATTATCTGAACTAGTAGTGATAAAGATGGTGGAGTATTAAGGTCCCTCTAATGTCCCTTCTTTCAAACCAGAAAGCTGCTTTTTGACATTTAAGACTCCTGTGGGGTTTAGCTAAGTACCTTAGTGTGCTGGGTGTTTTGCACAGTTCAGAGTCTACTACCCAAGGCGGGAGGTTTTTTTTTACATTGAAGAGCATTGCTGAAAGTGTAGATTAGAATCAAGAAAATGATTGACATCTTAAGTCAGGGAAGAAGAGGTAGAGATTCTTGGCTGAGCAAGGTAACATGTTCATAAAAGTAAAAACACAATCCCACAGAATCTATATAGCACGAGTAAAAGCACACCAATTACTTTTTGACTCTTTCCTTATATGCTTTATGCATTTTCTACCTTCTTTTTGTTTTCTCCCATTCTTTACCTTTTCTAAGCATTTTTTCTAAGTTTTTCAGGAGTGGATTTCATCTTGCATGTCTGGAGTGACAACTGAAAGTGATAGCTACATGTAGTATTTAAAAATAGTAATGACTAATAAAATAATAATTATGTAAGCAATAAATTATGAAAAGTACAGCTGATGGAGTAACAACTCTAGTAAAGGTATTGTGAGATGACTGCTAATGCTTGTAGCTACATAAAATCTTGTACCCATTTGCAAAGTACTGTGCCTAGTAACTTAGTTTAGTAAAACAGATTTTCCAGAAAGGTACATTTGAAAATATTGAGAAATGGAATAGCCATCATTTCTCTAGGATGCTTGTTCTTCTGTTTAATAACATTCAATGATAGGTATTCTGTGTTTTTTGTTTGTTTGTTTTTGAAAGCACCTAATTTTTATATTTTTGTCTAGCTTTAACTTTCCCGGCTAAATTGAAATGCTTTCGTTCCTGATATTTCCTTTCTTTGTATAGATTTATTTGTATAGATTTATACATTGTTGCTGTATCACTTAAGTCTTATTTTTGATAAGTTAAACAAATTGGGATGAATATCTCACAGTGTTTCTTTAACTCCTTTACCATATTATGCTTCTTTTCTGCATCATGTCTGATTTTTACATCCTTTTAAAATTGTGGACATCAAAATATTTAAGTACCACTTCACCAGTGGTATATCTGGAGGTAAAATCATTTCCATATTTCTGTCAGTACATTCTTATGTATTTATCCAAGGATCAAGCTATGTCTTTCATCATTGCATGGTATCCTGGGGCTCATATTAGGTTACTGGACCATCTCAGGTCTTCTTCAGAGTATCTGGTTTCCCTGATGTGTGCCCCTGTTCTGAAAGTATGCCCTGCAGTCTTTATTCCTGAATGTGTAAAATGTATTTGGCTGTTTTTAAAATGTACTCTCTTTGGATGGGTCAAACTATTAAATGATCCAGAGCATGCTGTACAATTGCCCTGACTTCATCATTATTTACAGTTTTACCAATCTTTCTGTAGTCTGTCCAACTTATTTGCACTGATCTTATATTTAATACCAGCTGAGATTTAATGAAGGCTAGAATGAAATTGTGGTCAGAAGTGCTCATCAGAAAAGAACAACTTGCCAATGGATGGGAATAATGAAGATTTGTAAAAACCCAGTTCAAAGGAAACAATGAAAAAAGAAGATTGAGAATATTACAATGATACAAGAAAGAAATTAAATGGAGTTCAAGAATGTCTTGCAATGTGAAAATGAGAATTTTTACTCTGTTGCAGAAGGAGAAAAGGTGTAAATACAGTATGCTGGAAAGGGAGAAGGGGTGACACTGTATCTTACATAGATTAAGAGAGCAAAACTGTTATTAAGCCAAGTAACAACTGAGCTTAGACATCCTTTGGCCTGCTTCTCTCTTTTACATATTAATAGAAATGTTACCTTCATATATTATTTTATACATTTCAAATACATTGAAAACGCATTCTTCAGGGATCATAGTTTGGGGATTTTTTATTTGTTTCTTTAGTCCCGTGTACTATTTCCATGACCTTATGTAAGTTAGATTTTTTTTCTGTTAATGAAGGAAGACCATTGGTGATGGCAGCCTTAGCAATGTTGAGTTTCAGCATTTGGAGTGTGGTGAAGTGGCAGGCTACTTATTTTCATAATTGAATGTCAGATAATATTGTCTATAGGTTCAAAGTATTTAATATAGGAACCAGTTTTATCTATGGTGTTTTCCCAATAATAAATTTTTTCCCGGATTTACTTTCATTTTAAAAGCAAAAAAAGACAAACCTTCTCTCCCTCTAACTGATTGATTATATTCTCTTCACGACCAAATTAGAAAGCTTTCTGCATTGCTGGTAAGATGCAATAATGGTTAGACAAGATCGTTTCCTAGAGGTGAAGTTTTGCATAATGTCTCAATAGCGTTATTACTCCACGAGGAATCCCCTGGCTTTCCTTTGGAAGCTAATTAGCGTCTGTGCAGGGAATGAGCCAGGCTGAACCGTATGGCTGAGTGTGTGTGTTGATTACAGAACTGAAGTCATACTCATGGCTTCTCTTAGCCTATTGGTAAAAGCAATTACTGATTGGTATTTTAACAATAAATTTAAAGCTGTGAAATGTTATTTTAGGAAATACTTTGCATAAAATAACAATATGAAAACAACATACACAAAGAAATAGTGGCATTCAGGCTGTTCCATATTTTTGGCTGTGCGTGTTTTGGAGACAGTGACTTCAGGGCCTGTATTTGAGAGAGATTTTCTCTGAAGTTTTAAAAATGACTTCAGTTCTGAAGTGCTGAAAAAGCTTTTTTATATTATAGATCACAGAAAATGGTTCAATGTATTTGTAAACCAAAAGAACTTACCATTTAGAGATACTTGTAGGAAATTATTTGTGCCCTCTTTTATTGAGGCAAGCATTGTGTTTTGACTCCAGAATTTGAGGAGAACAAATTCAGGGATAAAGTGAGCCATGAATTAAAAGAATAAGATTTTTGCTATTTCCTGTCATTCCACCTGAGAAAGCCCAAGGGAAAGCCTTTTTAGGTTCCTGGGTGGCTTTGACTTGCAAAACTTATCAATAAGAGATTGGGATGGAAAGCTGAACATAGAAAGCTTTGGAACTTTTCTCACAGAATGCAGAGTATTTTACAGGAAGGTGAAGATAATCTTCCTATGAAGATTTGGCTCACATTAATAATACTTTAATAACTGTGATAGCTGCACGGTTCTCCCAGATATTATCCAAGGATTTATTATTCCACTGATACCTGTATATTTAAATTTCTATGTGTGGTCATTCTCTTTCAATTTGTTAGTTCCTTTCTTTTATATATCAGCTGTCACCTGCGGTTCAACTATGTTATGTTTATATTTATTAGTATGTGATCAGAATTTTTTCTTGTATATGTATATATTTTCAAAGAAGGTGAACATTTCTCATGATACCATGAATTTACACATTACCACTATGTTTTTCTATTATCAATTGCTTGGCAATTTACCTATTAAAAATTTCTAGTAAGGGTGTGTTTGGTATTATTTGTGCTAGAATTCGACCAACCTTAATATGTCTGAATACTTTTATATGTACAAGTAATCTATAAAATTCTGTCTAACTAATTAGATTAATCAAGAGTTATTTCACTATAATTGTTATGCCTTTATTCAACTCAAAACTCAAAATCCTTTTGATTCATGTTTGAGGATTAATTTTAAGATAAATTGTTGCATCTACTGCGTTAGAAAAGTGTTATCCTTTCTAGCTTTAATCTTTTCTTTAACTTTTTCTATGCAAACCACTTTCATTTCTGTTAAAAATTTTAGATGCTCTAACATTTTAATATTTCAGTAATTTCCTTGCTGTAGCAAGTTGTTTATGTTGAGAGAAAAAGCACAAAAGTCAGAGTGGGGTATTTCAGCATTTTGTAGACAAATATTTTTATTGTCTTTTTTCTAAATACTGAAAACAAAATAACTTTCAGTTCCCTTTAAAAGTCCTTAAAATTCTGAAATGGGCAAAATGTTTTGTTGACTTAAAATGCTATTTTTAAAAATCTTAGTTTCCTGGAAATTCTTGCTTTCCTTCAGAATTTACAGCAATTTACGGAATTTACAGTTTAGACAGTTCTTTCTGGGCTTAGATTTTTATTCTATCATGTGCTTTTGGAATTGTTATATATGATTTCTTCTAGATACTTAACAAAACCCCAACAAAACTGGATTAGGTTGCAGGGCAATCTGTTTTGTTTCACACCTAAGATCAGGACTACCCCATGAGCTAAATTTCATAAGTGGTATGAAAAATATTACTATTATTAAGACTTGTCATTTGGAATCCAAGTTAAACATAGCTTTAAATAGTTTTAATTCTTACTGTTTTATTACAGTCCTTTCATTTTAATTAAAATGTGTTCTATTCTTGTACTTTTAAACTAGTATGTATAAATAATATATTAAAGTATTCCACATGCTCCATTAAAAGAATCTTAAATTTATGGAGTCAAAGATTCCAAAGTTAAGAAACATCAGAATAAGACTGTGTGACTTTATTTTTGTTTCCTCTGCATGTAATTATTTCTTAAGTGCAGTCACATTTTACTTTTATATCAATAGGACTATAGTTCATGCAAGATATATGTAATTTTGAGAATCAGGAAATTTTAAAAATATTTT
Source organism: Apteryx rowi (assembly GCF_003343035.1). NCBI lineage: Eukaryota > Metazoa > Chordata > Aves > Apterygiformes > Apterygidae > Apteryx > Apteryx rowi. Next base: position 143,464 of record NW_020448074.1, read on the forward strand.
TAAACTTTTCAATTATTGGGGCTTACTCAGGCCGAGTTAGTATTGGAACGTGCTCTTTTTTAATATTATTATTCTTAGGTCTGAGAGAAGAATGCATTCTTTGCTTTGGTAACTTGAAGTATTTCTTGTTTGCTTATTACTGTTGCCTTAGGCTGCCAGTGTTCAGAGCTTTTAGTGTATTCTTCTATCTCTTGAAAGGATGAAAACAATCAACGTAGCTGGAACTTTTGAGAAACACATGGAAGAAATGTCAGACCAGTTAGAGTTCGATTTCAGGATCTGGATCTCACCTTTTGCGTGAATTTAGACATGGGTCCCTTAATTTCTTTTTTGTTTTTAGTTCCTCTGTGAGAAGCAATACACAGCATTTATGAGATGAGTTTATCTTTGGCATTTTTGTATGTTAAGAATCCTGCTTTCTCTTTTATTTTTGTTGATATGTTTACATATTAGAGCTTGTGGCTGAATGATGACAATATCACTGTGAATACCTCTTTGAAGGGAAATATCAATATGCTTGAAGAATAATATATACAACAAACAAGCCATATAATCTTTTGGGCAACAAAATTGTCTTTAATAATTCTTTGCTATACAAGTTGTGTCTGCATGAATGGTTGAAGGTGGCTGTGCATTTGCTTTTCCTGTATTCTGAAGATGGAAATTAGTTATAGTACAGAAGTCATAGTAGTTGTACTAGCTCAGTGCATGCCTGATCTAAAAAGCACTGTTAAGCAGCAACTGCCAGCATCTCTCCATGCAGAACTGTCCAAAATTCTCTCATCCTCATAATCCAGTAAAAAATAAAGCAGAAGGTTTTGATTCAAACGTACTGTCCAGGTGAAAATAGGTGATGAGCATTACATTAGTGTATGAGTCTGTTTTGATGAAAACTGCTGGCAGTTGGCCCTCCAGGATGTCTTATTCCCCTGGTCGCTAATGACATTCCAAGAACCCTTTCCATACTGGCCATACAGGACATTGCTGCTTGCCTCTGGTATTACAGTTGTCTGCACTGGAGTCTCTTTGTGATCCCATCTCCTGCAAGGACTATGCTCAGGCTGTTTCACCAGCCACAAAGCGTGACTCCACAAAGGCTTGATCATGAAAATTCAGCCATGTGGGACAGCAAGAATCACATTTGTACTAGTTATTAAGCAGTGCACACGAGTCTAACTAACCTAGCTTGAACGAAAAAATTACAAACTTACATCCCTTTGAAGAGTTTAATTGTTTTCATTACACTGTGTTGTATTTTCTTTTGGTTATGATCTTATAGCTTGTATCTCTTGGTAATTACATCTTACATACAGTGAGCATTTAATCAAGGTCCAGTCATTATTAACATTAGATTATCAAATGATAAGCAGGGTGAGGTTGTAGCAGAGGTAATTTTTTATTAGATCACCTGGTTTAATCAACAAGCCCTGTTAGTGTAGTGAAAAAATTACCTCTGTCTACAAATTTTGTTCTTCAAATGTCCTTAGACCATCATGGGTGCCTCCTCAGCTCAACCACTAACCATGTTGCTTTCAATGCTATATTTGGACATTTTGCAGTCTGTATATTCTCATTATGTGATACTCTTTCTGTGTTTGAGATGAATCAGGTCACTGGTATCTTGCTATAGTTAGTATGCGATCAGGTATCCAGTCTGGCTACTCCCTGTATTCCTGTTCTGTCCGTTGTTCATTTATAAGCATACCACAGGTACGTAGTATCACTTAGTTCTCAGATAACGTGTGCCTTACACTTAATAATTGGTTAAATCAATATTAGGTGAAAACCAAGAGTTAACATTCCTATTTAGAAGAAGTCATAGACAACACACCAGCAGTAGTGCCAGCCTTGGCCATTGCCTCCTAGTGTTAATGCCTTAATGGCCCTGAGCAGCCTCATATGGGGCCTCCCTCCACCCCTTCCCAGGCCCAGGAGCCCATTTCAGCTCAGCCTGGGGCCATCAGTCCCTATCTGAGCTGCATTGCGGGTGGCTATATTGGTCCGTAGTCTGGCTTCTGGATGGACAGCAAACTTGCCATGGGTAACTTGTCTCCTGGGTGAACCCCTTGGATGTATGCTATATCTTGTCTCTGGTCCTGTCTCTGGGCTTGTCTCCTTTCATTTCTGACTGGACTCCTGGGGCCTGTTTCATCACTTGTCTTGTCTGCAACTAGCAATGGACCCTGTAACCAGCACCTAGTTCTGCCTGTGTGTTCAGGTGCCAGGGCCTGTCGGTGAGGACACTGCCAGCGCTGGGGTCACCCTTGGCTCCCAGCTCACCTTCCCTTAGGGAGCAACAAGCCTTCGCTGCTCCCTGATGCCTAGCCTAGAAAAGGTACAGATCTGAGTCAGAGGGAAGTTGTAGTTTTGTAGCACTTGTGTAGTTATAGTTTAAGGTTTTGAAAACTGCAGAATGATAGATAATTCAGATGAGCTGTTTAAAGTAATCATAACATAGCAGAAGAGCAATGAACTTAACTGACATATCCATGTTTTCTTCACACTACTATGATTCACATCAATGTCAGTCAAGGAGTAATAGGGCATTTTAGGTGCTTTTTCCCTTCTAGAAAAGCATATTTTTTGCCAACACTTTAAGGATTACCCCAGGTTTATATTGGGAGCAGACTATTCCCCCTGAAGTTTCAGCTTAGCTGTACTAGTCCCTACACTGTATGATGTTGCTTCTGCTTGTTCGGTTTGCTTTAGGAAGAAAGCATCTTAGCAACTCTGTAGAGATTTCTTTCCCCCTCTTTCCATGCAATACAGTGTCTTAGCTTCTACTGTAGTTCTTTCATCATGTGATCTAGTACTGGGTCATATTGTCATCATACAGCCTTCTATCTGTGTCACCCTTTCCTGTTTTGCTTGTCATATGATGCAGTTATGGAATCTGTCTCATAAAAGCTGAGTAGCCTGTACAGAGAAATCATGGAGTTTTTATAGGAGATCTGATTTGAGATTGTATTCTTGAGTCTACAATGATTGTATCTTTTCTATGGAAAAAATACTTCATACATATGCGTTGTTTCAAGGCGTTTCCAAATCTGCATAAATCTCTATTGCTTATGCGCTGAGCTAACAGAGAAACAAGTATGTTACAGAGAAGCCTGTATGTTATGATCATGTCCCACATTTTTCATTCTCTGACTTAGTTTCCACGTTGTTACATTGCATATTACTTCAGAACATTACTTGTAAAAGCTCTGAGAGGTGGTGACCAAAAAAAGCTCTGTACTTTGGTTTGCAAAATTCCTGTTTAAAAGTAGGACTCTCTCCTTGCCTGTAGGAAACTCCAGATTTCAAAATAGATTGGTGGAAAGCAGGACCCATATAGTAAGCTAATGTGTTCACTGAAGATTGACATGCTCCATATCGAGTATTGTTATGAGGAGTGTATGCCTGTTAATACTTAAAATCTAGATGTCTTTTTCCCAACCTTCTAACAGCTGAGATTCGTTGAAGAAAACTTGAAATATGGAGAAGCTGTGTGCTATTGCTTTAGTCCTTCTGGGTCCTTCCTCTCTCTTAGTTCTGTCATTAGGACAAAGAATTGCAAAATAAGCTCAGTATAAAGATGGGAACTTCTCTACTGAATGTAAGACTCTGTCCTTCTTTCACTATCTTTTTATTTTCAAACTTTGAAAGTACCTACCTCATCCTTGGACAAAAAGGTTCCAGCTTCCCTCTTTCCCCTTCCCTTTCAGTCTGTTACTCTGATATCACATTCTCTGAAAACAACTAATTCAAAAGTTAAGTTGCATGGCTGAATCCTGAAATTGCTTTAGAGACATGAAAATAAATGCAGGTACAGAATAATTGGTGAGTATATGTTACTTTGAATTAAGTGCTATGGCAGGTGATGACAGGTCACAGATGAGCTGTTATTAGATTTTCCTGCTGCAGTCACTTGATCCACTCATTTTTCATCTGTTAACAAGAGTTGCATTTTTATAACAAGCTTAATTTGTCTGCTAATGATTCATTTTGGTACTTGGATATCTACATCCATTTAGGAAGCTTTTGCCTGTATACAGTACAGGAAAAAACTTGGAAAAAAAGCATGGTTGAGTTTAAGTGCAAGATTCATCACAACTGTTTCACAAGTAATTGTCTAATATGAGCATTATATGCTCCTCTATTAAACTGTATTTTACATACCATCATTTGTCTTTTGTCTGCTGAGTTGAAAATATAATGTAAAATAAATAACCCATCATTATAGAGGAGATCAGGGAGCCACTCTTTACAGAGAATGTGTCTGGCATATCATCTGGAATGGAAGTGTTAACAGACAAAGTTTTTATAGTAAACTTCTAGATGGACAGTAAGAAATTGTCAGTTCACAACGATATTATACTAAAATAATTCTTAAAAAAAAAGGGGGGGGGCACCACAACAAAACCTCAAATGTGAATTTAGTGAGATAACTGGTATGTAACCTTTTACTGAAATCAGCCCTGTACCAGAGGGATAGAAGATGACAAATGGGATGTAAATCTTAAAAGAGGGTTCTTGCATGAGTGTGATATGCTGGAGAAGGAAGTCTGATTGCTGTGCCGGGCAAGTTTGGGAAACACTATTGCTAAAAATTAAAAGTTACATGAATAAAAATGATACACTGGGAAGAATCAATGTGGCTTTTATAAATGGAGTCAAGCATCATAAATCAGAGTACTTTGTGGGAGTCAGTGAGCATGCAGATAAAGGCGTGTTTGATGTAGATGATTGTACTGCACCTACATTCTCAGAAGGCTTCTAGCAAGACTTCTGAAGACATCAAAATATCATGGAAAAGAGGATAAATCCTTTCATGGACCAAGAACTTGTTAAAGGTGAATGTTAGGAATAAATGATCAGGTTTCAGAATTATGGATTATTACCAGCATGGGTCCCTGAGGTTTGTGCTATGTTATTTAACATCATCTACTGGCCACCAGTAGAAAAAGACTAATGGGCTCTGATGGACTTATATTTGGTGTGACAGGTATTTCTTCCATTCTTAGCACAGTAGGAATCTTTTAATAATTTTTATGGAACCTAGATAATTGCAGCTGAATGCTGTTGGAATTTCATCTCACTAAGAAAAGGGCGTAAATTTGATTCCCAGCCTCATTCATCAGAAACGCAAAAGGAGTTTCTTTCCTTTAAAAGATGAGTCTGAAACTTTTATTTCCTGTCTCTTACTGTTTTCAGATGGAGGAGTTGTAAACCATATTTATGTAAAACCTGATACTAAAACTTTACTCCTTGAGGTATATGTTTGAGGATTTTTGTGTGTAACTTGTCATCTTGCTTTTAGGTGAAAAATTTGTTCATTTATAGAAACTAAGTTCAGAGTGTATGGGCAGACTTATGAAATAATACCAGTACTGGATTTGAAAATATTGATGACTTTCTGCAGTTTCAATGCTACTAAGTGTCTTCTGACTAGGATCTCCAGTGTGGATCATGTTACTGGATTATTGCATGCTACCTATGAATGACTTTTGGTACATATTAGAAGAAAAGGAACAGAAAAGTACTGCAGGATGTATGTCATAAAAGAACACTGTAAGACACCTGTGGACTATTGACTATTCCAAATGCTAATAATGCATTTGCCATGAAATAATATCCGGTGCATTCTTGGCTTGAAAATGGAACAGATTCTCATACAAGCCATTCTGTAGGAAAGATCTGAATATGTGTTTACAGATGAATTGCATGGAAATTAATATGCCTGTAATATTTGGGTTACTTCCAACAATTACATACTGCCAAAGAGTCATAACTTATTCTCCTGTTTTCCATTTCATCATCTTCAAGATGACAAAAGGAAAAAAATTATATAGAATGCCCCAGACAGCTTTTAATTAAATAAGTTTTCTCAGATTGTAAGCATCTGATCAGTCAGTTATGCTGGACGTTTTGGATTTCACTAGCAAGTAAAAATAGCTAGAACATGATAATAAAACAATATGTCATCTAAGTATGATGAGACACTGTGCTGCCCTGCATTAACATCTGAGGCCTAAATCTGAGCACCTCCAGCTTGTTAATAAAGTTAAGAACCCAGATCTTGTTGTATGTTGATCCATCATCAACTGCTGAATTATTATTATTGGGAGAAAAAAATGTCAGGAAAAAATTATGGCACCTCGGAACACTCTCAAGCACTGCCTGAGGTGGGAATGGAAACAGACACAAGTGTGGGAGTCTGTGTCTATCTTCATTATCAAACTGAGCTATAGAGTAGATGCATTCTTAGATTAGGAAGAAATAAGATTGCAGTTACCTAGACTGAAAGAACCTTGGTTGAAGAATCCTGCATTTTACTTCATGTATAAGCAGAGGACATAAACTTTGCAAGGGATGATACTTATGTAAATGGCAGTGTGTTATCATAACACTTTGGAGAATGCAGGAACCCAGACTACTTACCACAGAATAAGGGGGCTAAGTATACCATGTCTATTGCAGTTTTTAAATGCAAGGAAGGGTGTGGAAGATATATGGGGAGAATACATAAATGCATTTTATAGTCACTTCAATCTTTTTGAAACTTACACCACCTTGCTTCTTAAGGAAACAATGTTAATTGATGATCTTGCTGTCTGTTATCTGTCTCTTTGGAAAGCGTATTCAGAAACTGAGGCCTGACAAATGTCAAGTGAATTTGACGGATGACTAGAGTTCTTAAAAGTATTAAATTTCTACAGATCTTGTGTTACTCAGTGGGTCAGTATCTGATGGAAATCCAATTCTGCATCTGAGAAGAGAACTGAGTCCCTTTCCTGCCAAGCAGGAAGTCAGTAAGTGGAAAAAATTGGGGGTGGGTAAGAAAAGGCATTGCAGTGATGGATTACACAAGGAGTTGTGATCTAGGTGACCTAGTTTACAAATCCATATGAAAACAGGCTTCAAATTTTTTTTTGCTATTACTCAAGGAATAATCTGTATTTTAAGTGATGGTTAGAACCACTCCAGGCTTCAAATTAATTGAATGGTTATTGAATGTTCTGATGACTTAACCTCTTTATCCTGTGTGTTGCTTGGGTATTCTGTACTCTTGAGAATGTTGATGGAAAGATTCTGCTGAAAATTTTCAAAGTTATAGCCTTCTGCCGCCTTCCTCTTGCTTTCCAAAGTCAGATATGGAGAGATACTCTTGGAGAGAGCAAATTCTTCAGTTTTAAGAGTCAGCAGGCAAATTTTTATTTGTTATGATTCTTAACAGCTCTTTTGGTTAGCAAATCATAAGAAGAAAATCTAAATGGAGTGGATGAACAAGAGAACTAAAGTGAAATACTTGACTGTATTTTCAGACATAAAACCATTCATTGTGGTTACGGCGCTAGAACATGCGTACACCTGAAACACTACAGATATATACATTCTTAATAATAAAAACTCTTCTGAAGTTCAGTTTTCAAATACTGAATGTAAATGCAGTCACACTACAAATCATAAAACCAGTGCTAATGAAAGCTATTTTGTCCCAATCTAAGTCTTCTAAATTTCTCAAGGGTTTTAAACAATTTCTTTCAGTACAAAGGCTTCTATGGAAATGCATTTGATAGTCACTTTTGCAAAGTGGTGTGAAAAACTGCGATATGTTTTAAAGAAACAAGTTTGTAGGAGAGGTAATATTTTTATTAGACTAGTGAATATGATAGGTGAGAACAAAGTTTTAGGCAGAGCCTGAGTCCCTGCACTGGATTTTGTTTGTGCATTACTCTTCCAGCAGTCCTGCTTCTGTTGCGAATTCTGACTGTCATAGCTACAGCAATGGTGCTAATGTATAATTTTTCCATAATGAAAAGAAGGGAGACTTGTTTTTGCTAGTCTCTTATCCTAAAGCTATGTAGTCATGAAAACTCTTTTGAACTGAGACGCTATGTGTCATTGTTTTATCCTTCCTTTCCTGAATGTGTAGTTTAAACCATTGCTCTATTATTTGATGCTGCCAGCATATGTAACCTCTATAACCTGAGAAAAATTTCATTATATTTATCCATTAATTTGGAGAGACTAAGGAGTTTATGAATAGTTTTTTATATGTGAAACAGAATAAATAATGCCAGAAAAGCATTGTCTTTATACCTAACAAAAATTACAGCTGGTTGTTAGATACAGATCAGGCATTACTTCTGCGTATTTAATGATGTTTTGATATATGTCAGCTTTGAAAAGAGTGTACACAGCAGATGCATTCAGTGCAAACAGTATTACAGACTTCCCATCCTGTCATGTCAAAGATGACATGACCCCTCTTCTAATGGGCAGCTTTTACAGATGAGAATCTTCAGGACAGGACTGTTGACCTTTTACAGGAATGTAAGACAAATTAACAGAAAACAGGTAGCCATTAGTTTTGATCATTTGACAAATTAATTTGAATTGATTAGAAAGTGAAAATTTCCTGGTTATTGCTGTTGTCTGAACTGTCTGGTCTCCTTGAGTCACACTTTTATTTTGGGATAAGTGTTAGATTGCATTTATACAGCCAAATGATTAACTGTGCTTGCTGACCTTACACTGGTGTGGTAGCACCGTAATGTCCTGTTAGAGTTTTCCTTAGCATACTGCCTCTTTAACATTGCAAGTGCATGATCAGTGTGGAGGAACAACACTGATGCCTAGAAATGCATGGGATTCATGTCCTTTATGGAGGAGGAAACAAAAGAAGTCTGAGAAGATAGAACAGAACTCCTGAAAGTTTTGGGGGAAGCTACCTGTGCATTTTCTGTTGAGGGCAATGCTGGCCTGTGCATTTTCCTATGTGAATTTCAATTGTTACTGTATTTTGAAAACTTGGCAAGGCATGTTCCCACCCCTGCTCCTACTCATGCGAGACAAGGATTTCTGCAAGTGCTCCTTACAGTACAATGCATTCGCAATGAAAGGAAGACTGTCATAGTGCTAATGATCAAAGCGCCAAATAAATAATCCAAAGTGATTTATTGTGTCTTGTGGGGAATTACCTTTTTGCAATAACATGACTATTACTAAAGCAGACTGCCCTTGAATGTGAAGGTTGGTAAACCAACCACTGATTATGTTAGAAATATCTCTAGTATACTGTATTCTTCTGTAATTGTCCATTATGAAATTCCTTTCAGTCTTTTTGACATAGCTGACAGGAGATTGCTGTCAAGACAATATTTTGGATGAAATTACTGTGGCATAACAAATGAGCATTAATGCCCATTCCCTTTTTGTAGCAGCAGAAATTTTGGTTCATAATGGTCTGGTCTCTACAATTAGTGCCTCATAATCTTCTCAACAGTATAGTCCATTGATCTGCTTTTTCCAAAATTCCTCTGGGCATTCTGTCTTAATGCTGTAGTTTYAGATATCAACTATAAGTTTAATTCTTTGTGTACAGGGGAAAAGAAACCAAGCATCCAAAGTTAAATAAGCTAACAACCAGGTTTGCAAGTGTTTGTGGACTGATTATTTCTTCATGTTTAAGACCTGAAGATATACAAGTTGTCTGCTAAATTGGGAACTCACATTTACATAGCTTTTGACTTTTATTGTCATTAAAAATGTATTTTTTTCTTTCTTCTAATTATTTACATAAATATTTGGTTATTTCCTCCAATTTTTGTTCTTTACGCTTTGAAACTTTAGGGCTTTTTTGCTTTGTTTGCTTTCTTTTCTGCATGACAAAATTGCACACTTGACCATATGGTTTTGTACTTACTTTTACTGCTTTTGTTAATGCATTTGCAGTGTTGATAGTCATAATCACTGTGACGTGAGCATGCACAAAGTTTCATTGGCCTGAAGAAAAGTACATTAAAGTTAAATGAAGTATTAGGCAATAGCAGATAATGTTGTGTTACAAACATTGCAAGTTTACTAGAAAAATGTGCTAATTTGGTAATTTGATAAAATTGAAATTCAAAAATGTGACAATGCTCAGTTTTCATTTCACATTATAAATAGAGTGTAAAAGTGCCCAGTCAACACAGGCTTTGTGCTAGTAACTTACACTAGTAGTTACATATATGCTAAGTTCAACTGCAGTGAATTAAGTATGTCCTAAGGCACTTGAAACTTGATAAAGCAAAGGGTAATTCTTATGAAAACTTGTACAAGCAGATGTAGCCAGAAAAGACAGCTGTCCCCATGGGACACCTTACTTGCTATATACAATACCACTTTATTATTTTTCTTGTGTATAGGTCTGTCATAAAGAAAAACCTGCTGATCAGTAACACCTGAGATTCTGTCATCACATCCTCAGTGCTATTGTTTGTCTTTTTTTAATAAGTTTCTTAGATGTAAAACCTGTAGTTTTCCATCAGCCTTGAATTGAAAACAGAATTGCAGCTAGATGAGCAGAAAGTGAGAGCACCCTGAATACCATACCATTATGTAAGTGTTTGTTGGTTTTTTTTTTGGGGGGGGGGGAATGAGAAAGGGAAAAATACTGACTGAGTATGGTTCACTGCATTAAAAGAAACTAAAAGTAATGCTTGTTATTTTGCTGAATGGTGCTGTCATCAAGTTGTTCTACTGATTCAATTTTGAATGTGAGAATCTTATTGGTTAAATAAATAATGAAATTTCGCACCCGTTTAGCAAAATTAGGTAAGAGACATGAGCTTACAGTAGTCTTTCCGTCAGTGGATATAAGAGTAAGATGCATTCCTTTCTCTGTTTTGGCCAATCTAGGTGATAGCATTATTTTTACTGGGATTAACCATGAGGGGTACCAGAACAAACAAACTGTGATTGTAACTGGAAGCTTTGGAAATGTGGAAGAGTAATACACCTCGTAGGCTTTGAACTCGAAGAGAATCCACTATGGCATTCCAGACTTTTAAAATAAAAAGAGGAAATATAAAATAATGAAGAGAAGCAATCTTTAAAGAGTGTATAGCAAGCTTTTTATAGTTTTGACAAACTCTTAAAAACCATGATTTTGCTCAACATTAATAAAGCTTTTCATTTATGAAACTTTGCCAGCTTTATAAAAGAGAAGGAGAAATTACTGCAACGTCCTTTATTAATTTTGGTATAAGTCAATTGAAATACTAAAAATATACCTCCCAATTCGCTTTAGGTTTATATTTCCCTTCCTCGCAGCCCCCTCTTATTTCTTTCATGAAGTCCTCCTTCACTCACCTAGAGTACTCAGATTCTTCCCTTTTTCTCCTTCTCATTTTTTTTCTGACTAATGAGCTTCCACATAGTAGCAGTAAACTGTTAATAGTTCCCAGATGGCATGACCTTCTGTATTATTATATTTATTTCATTTAATTTCTCGTGATCTAGTTCTCAAAGTTTTACAGTTCTTTTCAGACAGTATTTCAGACTTCATTGACACAGCCTTTTAAGTTTATCATTAATGTGTTTCGTGAGCAAACTCTGACTGTTAGGACTATGCAAATGAAAGGGAGCAGTTTTGATGGAGTGTGAAAGAAGCTTGTATAAAAAAAGCCAGGAGAAAGGACATGTGTGCAGAAGGAAGTGAAACTATGCAATGGGGCTTGGAAGGTAAAGTGGTGGAGGAGCTATAAAGAGCTTGGAGGTGGATTCCCAGAAAGACATCATGTTTGTCAAGAGAGAAGGAAGAAAAAGTGCTTAAGATAAAAAAGGACAGAGTAATTAAAGGATAATGAGGTAAGAGTGAAAGAGAAAAACTATTTGTCCATGTATGAGATAATTAGACTCCCCAAAATGGAATGGGAAGTGGGAGATAAGGGTAAAGTTCTTGATAATTTCTTGTGGGTTTGAAGGAGCTTTTGATCAGTTCCTACCTTTAAGTTCAAGGTAGAACAGCAAAACCAGCAGCATACAAGTAAAACAGCTTTAAAATGTTCTAAGCAGACCTTGCTGTCATCTTTATCATTCAGTAACTATGAGGTGAGCAGGGTGAAGTCTTGCAAATCTCCTGGGAGATGAACGTGGAATGAAGATCCTTTCAGCTGACATCTGATACACTAAAACACATTATAGTGGTATTTCACACCAACAGTTATGTTCTTGCTTGCACTTCTGAAAAGATTGAACTTGCACTAGAGGTGGTGTATCAATTTGAAGACGGGCTCTCTCTCATCAAGATACATGATTAGGGAGAAATTACTGCAGAAGGAAAAGCTTGTATCTGCTCTGCTCATTGCAGTGGGAGAGAACTAGAGATTGCTTCTATTGTAGTCCCTGTTGGTTTTCCATTATGAGGACAATGGTGAAATGCTTCTTTTTTTTTTTTTTTTTGAGAAGTCATATTGTACTGTTTCCTGAAATTTCTCAAAGATCTTTGCTGGAATTAGAAGTTGACTCTTCTGTTGGCCCATCTGCCCTGCCAATTTACTGCAGTAAAAAAAAAAAAAAAAATTGTAGGAGGATTATGAGAACACTTCGGGTTAAAATAATTGAAAACTGAGGGCTGAGCAATTCTTTATGCTAGGGCACAACTAAACTTAGGAGAAATATAGACTGTAATTTATTATTTTTGTTTTATTAACTTGTTAACAAAGTTTTTGTAGGGAATGAATTTTGACATAAAGCATGCTGACTGGGAGAAAGAGGAATGGAACATACTTGCAGTGTGGAATTGAAGTTGTTTAGAAGGGAATAGAGTAGAGTGCAAGAGAGTTGAACTGTAAATTGTAATATGTCCGCATCATTATTGTACTCTCAGCAGCCACTCAGCTGCACATTAGTAGGAAAGGTAATAGAAATTGCAGGTTAGGAATTGGGAGTTAGAGCTGACATGGCAGTATGAGAATGGAATAAATAGAAGAAGGGAAGACTAAAAAACAGAGGTACTGAGGTTGAGAAATGGGAACACAGGACTAAAACAAAAAAGACAAGGTTGTTAAGATAACTTTTGTAAAATGAACAAGAGAAATGTGGGAAAACAAGTAGAGTTAAAGAGCAAGTGACAGAATGTGTGAATACATAACACATAGTCATTTGAATCTTTCGGCATAAAGAATGTGATAAAGATGTGGTAGACCAAGTGAATGTAATTTTCTGTGTCTCATTTGCATTTGGTTGAATTTATTTTGATTATGAACTCTTGTGAAATAAAATTCATTAGAGCAAAATGTGGCTTGAAGAAACAGTCCTTATTGCAAATAATTTTAAATTATTTTCAAAAAACAAAGGGAAAAGTATGTCATAAATTTTTCTTTGCTCTCAAAAACCATGAAGACTTTGTGGCCAAGTAGGTAGTGTGTGTTCCTTTTCACTTCTGGTTAGAGGAAGTTCTAATTTTTCCTAGTTAATTAAGCCCTAGGGAGAAAACCGTGAAGAGGCATGGGGCATCTTTCTAGTTCTCCCACTGCTCTTCAGTGTGATTTGAGGAAAATTGCTTTTACTTCTCTCTAGTTCAGTTTTCCTGCCAGTGAAACAGGGAATTACAATGAGCTCTGCTAACAAAGTGCTACAAGGGTAAAGCATTATTATTAATAAAAATACATAGTAGGTTTATACATCTGTGCTCCTTAAGGATTTGTATGTTAAGTGGCCAGATCTAACCTTAGAGCATCTCTGAAAAGTAGGTTGCAAATTTAGCAGCTTTGCACGAGGCACCTGGTGGTGCAGATTCACCATCAGTTGAAGCTGATTGCACACTGTGCTGCCACAGATAGCAGTGGTGTTGTTGTTATCTTGGCAATATGCTGCCCTGTAAGAGGGTTAAAAAAAATTATTTTCCATCACATCAGTGAGCTGTTACAACTCGCTGCACAGCTTAGCAATTGTGAGTGCTGATGTAGGAGAAGGGATCAGAGTGTGCAGCCAAGAATTAGAGACCAGGACCACCTTTTCCAGCAGGAATGTGATCGTGACTGCAAAATGGAATGCTGCAGTTTAGAAAATTTTGGTCTGTGGGTTTTTTGGTGTTTTTCTCCCTGCCCTTGAGGTGAAGTTGACCCCCCCCCCCCTTTTTTTTTTCTGTTGGCCAAGCTTCAAAAAAAATAGTTGTCACTTCTGCTAGGTTTAAAAACATTAATTAAAAACTCTCTACACAAATGCTTCTGCCTGTCACTGACTTACCAGAAGAATTTTGTCAGGATTGTCTGGAAGAAATTTAAAAGTATTGGAAATACTTTGATCAATATTAGACTTTGAACAGAAACAGTTTTCTCAGAAGCTTGTGGAACTATGTGCTTGCTTTGCTAGAAAATCACATCATATATACGTATTCATTACAGGCTTCAAGATGAGACATGAGATCCTTAGCAAGCAGTGAGCTCTCTGTGAATTCTGGCCCTGCCCCTGCATAGCTTGTTACAGGATCAGTGGTTCACTTTAATTGTCTTGCATTTTTAACTAAAATTCTAAGATTCTCTCTAAAATAAATTTCTGTATTCTCAAAGGGACTTGTACTTCAATTTGAAAATGCTCCCCCAGAGTGGCGTGCTTAGATGTTTCCATGCAGTAACAATTCAGGGTTTGGAGTAGCTTTGGAACAAGAAGCCATGTGCTGCAACCATAGAAGCCAATATTCAATTCCATCCACTCAACAAATAGAGACAAAATCAAGAGAACAAGAGGCATCACCTTCCTGATTGCAGCTCTGTTTCTAGTCCTCTGGAATGAGATTACCCTTCCTTATTTGGCATAGCCATACAGTACAATTTCACACAGATTTTCTTTCTCTAACACGAAGTCAGGTTCAGCTTTGTTAAGTATGAGAGCAGTTCCATTGACTGTCTCTTTTCCTTTATAAGCAAGGGCTAAATTCAGTTCTTTGGGTTAAAAATGAATAGTGCAAGAACGTGGCATATGGTCGTTTGCCTAAGAAACTGTGTCTTGTGTTTACTGAAAGAAATTGTAATGTGTTGGCATTCATTGTAATTCAGCTTAACTGGGAGGCTGCCAGAATCATATCAAAATGTGTTCACAGTATATCCAAAATATGGTACAAGTGCCAAGTTTGTAGTAGCAAGATGCAAAAATCAGTTTCAGAATAAAACATGAAAATTTCCTAGTATGCAAAATAAACCCATTACATGTAGTTCAATCTAGTTATCACACACTTGTTTTTAAATAAACTATCTGAATAGAACTTTAAGTGGCATGGTGATACTCCTTTCAAGACCATTTGTACAAAAAATATTGTTTGGTTATGGCTAGGAGGAGAAAGAATTTGCCTTAACTTGTCCCATGGAAAGCTACAGCATTGGATTGTTTATTCAAATACATGGTTGACCACTTTTCAGTGGGTCTACCAGATCTAGAGGAGCTATTAAATGTAGATCAGTATTATAGGGTGCCTTCTCTGCTGGCATAGCGAACAGATATCCTGTCTTTGATTGAATAGCATGAGTGAGAGTCCACAAGTCTGTTGTAACTAGGCTGCCTCTGTGTCACAGGCAACCAGAAAAGGAATTTCTTTTTGCCCTAGCAATATCCAAATAGCATGTTTATCTAAAACATCAATACATAGCTCACAGTGTACTCTGTATCTCAACTTCCTCTCAGCTGCCTTGTAGTTATGGTATTAGTGCTGTTGTACTACCAATCGCAGTTCCTGCTTTGATAAACTCATGTTGCTGGAATATTTGTTTTGAGCCACTGATGGATCTCTCCCCCTGTGTTTCTGGATTACTTTGCAAGGTTCCTATCACACAAATACAACGTGCGAAGAGAACAAATGGCTTTCCCTTCACTCAGCCAGCACTGTCTTCATTAAAAGTTATTGCAACAAGAAAAGATGAGATGGCTTAAGAATAAAATGAAAAGCTGCAAACACTGAGACTCTTCTGGACCACGTGTATATCTGACAGTTTTTCTGTCATTCAAGCTCAACAATTATCAAACCATATTCAAAAATGTACAAACATGGATTTATATAAAGGACAGGTGATGTTGAGGAGATGATATTTACTGATGCAACAAGACTGATGCTAGAAGATTTTGTTTGTTTGTTTATTCTATCAGAGAGTTTTGTGCTGGAACATCTCTCTCCAAGCTCCCACACTGCTACTTAGACAGCTGTCTGGTAGCAATAACCAATGGTATTCAAAAAACAGCATCTTCTAGCCTTAAAAGGAGAGGTGGGCATAGCAGAGTACCTGTTTTCTGAGGGGTCTAAATGTGCTTAATGATAAAACTAATGAAGAGAACATTCATTTAAGTACCATCGCTCTGGCCTCCAGAAACTTTTCTTTTGACCCTTGAAAAAAAAGTCTCAATCTGACCCTTTCTATCTTGCCTTGTGTAGGGCCGTGCCTCTTTGGTTTTGATTCGGGCTCAGTATACATGCCATCATGATCCTGGAGAGAGAGAGAGAGAGACTTGCTTGGGGAAAATGCAAGTAGTCATTTCTTCCCTGTCTGTATCTCACACCTAAGTCCCTAGGCAGAGCTCTGAGAGTCAGGCAAAACAAACCACTTCTGCTTCAGCTGGCTCCTCACTGGACACGGTTCTTCAGAAATGACCAAACCCCTTCAGCTGCTCATGCTATGGGGAATTTTTTCTTGTCATACCTTCTCATAACCACTATCCTTACTTTATTGACTTAATCCACTGTTTGCTTGTTTTGTGCACTCTGAATTTTTCATAGTCACCTGGAAAGCCATGACTTTCAATCTCTGAAAGGTTATATAGTATTTTCTTACTTAAATTAATATTTGCATACAATTTTAAAGGCCTTATAATAAAGTTTTCAAAGTATTGTTAAAAAGTTATGATTAAGGAAGGCAATATATAGATTTTATTTAATGTTTTATTTAATGGTTATTTCTTTTTCTGGAACCTACAACATACTGATACTGAAAGGATGTAATCACTATACAAATAAATGTTGTTTAAGTCGAGTCACTGCATGTTCTAGAGTGGAAGGGATATCAAGTGGTGCAATTGGAAGTACTAGAAGATGTAGTTATGCTACCAAAAGCCATCTTTCCTGAGGAAATTAGCATACATATACCAGTAAGTATCGTGGGAAAAGTTAATTCTTGTACAGGATTTTTCAAAACAGAGTAAGATTTAAGTGAGGTATAACTTTTCCGTGTTATGTCCTTCCACAAAGATGTGGATTTCGATCCATGAAATTGAATAGGACAATCTCCAAACCTTTGGCAGTCATGGGCTCAATCATGCAATGTTCAATGCACTCTGGCTCTGCTCCAGCAATTTGAATCTTGTGAATATTCCTGTGCAAATAAATTGGAGAATTAGCAACATACACGGAAGTGAGGAAGGCACTTAAGTTCTTTGCTGGATCAAGGCCATATTCGCACAAATAATCACCAAAGTGCTTCCTATATTGAGTAATTACTGGTACCAAGAAAAGGACCCTTCAGGATCAGGCCAGAATTCATCAAGACTTATTTTTTAAATAACTGTGTGTGCCTGGTGAATTTTTGTGGGGGTTTTTTTGTTTTTTTGTTTTGTAATAGGAACTTTAATACTTTAATTTCCACAGGCTTATTGAAAACAAATATTTGTCAAACATCAAGCTGAAGCTAGGTCTAATTAGATTTCTATTTTAAAAGAAAATGTGCTTAATTTGGTGAGTTATACAGTCTTACTGCTGTTTCAGTTATGAAACTAAACACAAGATACATTCTAACAAGATTTCCTGTATTGTCAAAGATTTAATTGATGATTTCTTAATTCTTAATGCAACATACCAAAATAAACCTTGTACCATATTCCAGTTTTATTGACCTAATCTTCACTTTCCCTCTCTTTTTCATCATAATATTTACATAAAAAGGACAACCTGTCCTATCAGAGATACTTGGGACTAAAACTTATATTTGCGCCCATTGAAAAAGTGAAAAATTTTTGCACTCTGTTTTTACTACATTTTTAAAAAATCTGCTACAGTAAATTCTAGCAGTTTTGTACATCAGAATGATCTTTCTCTTTAAAACTTTATCATAAGGGTGTAGTTGATCAAACACCTCTTTTTGTGGCAGTCCTGGTTTAAGCAGTTTTTGCTCCACAGACCTGTTTCTGCCTCCATGCTCCCCACAGCCCTGGAATTCCCCCTTGCTCCATCTCCTGCTCTCTGCTGACTCAACTGTTTGTGGGTCTGTATTGGAAACTGGACTGGAGAGTACCTTCCAGCCAAACAATAACCTTTCTTTTTTCTTTTTTTCTGGGCTATTGTTCAGCTGGATCAGTTCCCCAGGTCAGTTCAACATGCAGCCACAAAGACATTTGAAGGCAGCAGCAAGTGGTGAGGGGCAGAGAGGAGCAGGAAATGACTGCTTTAGCATCTGAATATTCAAACAAAAGTTGTTTCGCATGCTGGTGACAAAAAAGGTTGAGCTTCCCTTCACCTTTTGCATGCTTCACCTTTAGTTTGCTGGAACTGGCTGATGTGATTCACTGCACTGCACTAAAATTACTAATGCCAATAAGAGAGAGGAGGTGGGAACATCAATAGAGGTGGGAGGGAAAGTTGTGGTTTTCTCTTTTGGCAGCAGCATGGTATTAAATTAGTTCAAGCCCATTATGGAACTGCACCTTTAGTGATATTTTTTTAACCTGAAAAGATAGGAAATACATAATGTTTAAAAGTATAGTTGACGCATCAGATATTTGCAAAGTAAGAGCTGCCAAGAGGTAATAAATAATGTAGTGCTTCAGTACTAAAGTAGAAATATAAAGCAGAAGTCTTGCAAGAGAACAGAGAGAATAACAAAGACTCTTTATAGTGCAAAGCTATCTCAGATGATCAGCGAACTCTTTATTAGTGTGTGAATTCTTTAGTGAATTGGGAACTTGGTTATCAAGACTGTAACAATGTAGGCTTAGAAAAAAGAAAAAAATGAAAATAATAGTTTATTTAGTATATGGTTATAGTATATGCATGGTGTTAGAATGTGGCTTATTAAATTACAAAATATTAGTATTAGAATACCCTTCAAAGAAAAGACTGATTCTGCATATGGAGGAATATTCCAAGAAAACATAAAGTCAAATTTGATTAATTTCAGCATTCCTAGTAAAGATAATCATGTAACAAATCCTCATCTCATTTTTTGGTTTCTTATAGTTCGACTGGTAAATGAGACATTACCTATGATAGGATCATCAGAGTATTATCTTTTCACTTACTAATCATGATTTTTCCAAGCAGGAGCAATCAGAAGCTTTTCTGACCCCTAGTAGTGCAGCCACTTACTGAAATACAACTTGGATGACTTGTGAAATAATGTAGACCCTGAAGCCCTCTAGAGGAAATACTGATTTTTCATCCTGTCACTGAAAATTACTAAAATAAGTCAAGGACATTTAATTTTTGTAAATCATTTTAACATGGTTGCTGGTACCTGGTTTGATTTTAAGATCTGCAAATTGATAGTAGTGAGCAAATAACATCATTAGATGTGCCTTAAAGAATATTATAAACTGAGTTTTCCCTGTCCCATTGATATATTTGTAGGGAAAAGAAACACTGTGTATTGTAGTTCCAACTGATCTACACTATTAAGTTACTTAACAAGTTACATTGTCAAATGTAAAAAGTAGTTTACCTGACAAAAGAGTAGTAAAGGAAAAATCCAAATTCAGTCTTATCATACACCTACTGTATTTTTGCTTCTGAAACTTGTTCAGGTGTACATCATGCTTAGTTCTCTTACTTGCATGTTCTAAGAGACTATGAAGTAGTGGATATGATGGTAGAGATGTTTTATTTAAAAAAAAAAGGAGTCATCTTTAAAGCATTTAAAAATGAGTCATAATATATTATATGTATAATACATAAAATATATACGTTTTCAAGTTAATATGAAACTATTTTGTGTTTATTTCCACAAAAAAGACATATTTAGCATTTAGCTTTTAAACCCAGTTAGGATTCAACTTGTAAGATTAATTTCTGTTGCTTGCTTTTTTGTTTTTTTAATCCATGCTGAGCTGAACTGGGAAGTTGTGCGTCATCTGGAAAAGCATACAATTACAGTGCAACTATAACTAAAACTACTAATCAGATCTTCTTATCTTGTAAAAATGTGTGTATACTTCCGGTTAAAGTGAAGATGCAAGTTGTCACCCTTACCTATACAATCCTCTTAACATAGGTGTATTGGGCTTCCCTTTCCAGGTAATGAAGAAGTAAATTGTAATTCACTGTTTGCTAAATCCTCTTAGTGATGAAGCAGTCTGAAATTCTGCTGTGGTCTGTAGAATTAGCAACTAAGTTGCATTTGCTCTTTGCCTTCTCTTTTGAGTGAATATGCAGTAGGCTTTTGTGTAATTAAATAGCCTGCACATTTAGCACTTTTCTGAGTCCACAATTACTGTACTATATGGCATTTGTAAGCACCTATTCCTTACTTGGGGGCTGGGCCCCTTTGTTATAAATGACAACATTTTCTTTATGGATTAGGTATTATAACACTCATGTAAAAGCTTTTGGTGTTTTTGCTTTTATTAATGTATAAAATTAGGGAAGAGAAATGACATAAACTGGATCCAGAATGGATTGGACTTTTTCCGTATTTGCTGAGAGAGGTTGGAGCAGTAGGATTTACCTATTAATTTATGGAGTGACATCACAGGAAAGAAATTGCAGGTACAAGTGACACAAGGCATTTTCACTGAGAATCAGTAATCTCCTGAGAGACAAAGTTATCTGTGTTTCATGCCATGTTTTAGAAGCTCAGAACAATGACAATTTAGAAATAGCTAATCACTCAACAATTTAAAGAATGAATGTTTAACAAATAGAGAAGTTGCATCTAGCTCACTCTTCTGGCCTTTTCGGATTCTCTTGGTTTCACTTTCCTGCTTTTTTTCTGGTCACTACTGTTTTCCCTGACATACAAACCTGTAATTCTTTAATTTATTTGCATGCTCCCTCTTCCCGGTAGCTTACTGCTCTGTGTTACTCTTTGCATAACCTGGTTGTGCTGGGGCTGCTCAGCCGTGTGACCTCGTGGCACGCTCAGAGGCAACAGAGCTCCTGCCCGAGACGGTGATACCAGCTGTGGCTGGAGAGCACAGTAACAAYAGGGAGCCGTTTCCTAAGTGGGACTTAGGAGCTGATTAACGTCATTCAAGCCCCACTGATCTTCTGATGTCTTTCCATGTTTATTTCCCTGACACATGTGAAAAATGTAACAGAATGAACCAGAAAAGACTAGTCCTCTTCCCGCCCCCCCCCCAAGATTTTACTGGGGAATGACTTATTTTAGGGAGCTGTCTGCTCCCTAAAAAAACATGTGGAATGTCCCCAGAAGTGTTATTTCACACTGTGCTACTTTTGCTGATATAAAAGAACTAATTTATCCTGCTCAGTTAATACAGTGCATTTCTCCAGGTTGTTGGGTCTGTATTGTTAATCATTGAACACCCTTACCTTTTGGCCAGCAGTTGTAATTTGAGGATTCATGGACAGCCTTAGCTACTGGCACATTACCATGGGGTAATGCTGTTCTCCTGCCTGATATCTCGAGAAAACAGGTCCCAAACTGTTCCTAGTTATTTTTCTGTTCTTCATAAGTAAACAGTGCAAATTATGTTCTGTTTCTCTCAGTTTATCCTTTGGCACTAGTAGGCTCTATAGCTGCAACAGTTTTTAGCTTTAGCTGGAAATTGTGTAGTACTTTCAGTCTGACAGTTCAGTGTTAGAGATTTAAATTTCAGGTGCTAGGTTTGTCCTATCTTCATTTTTTGCCTGCTGCCATGTAAAACATTTAATTATCCTAAGCACATGAAAAAGTTATATTTCAAACATCTTAGTGTGTGTTATTGTATGGTTTTGAAAGGTTTTGTAATCACTTGGGTTTACCTTTTTTTTTTTTTAACTGAATTACGAATAGCTTTATTGCTTCACTGGGCAGAATAGAATTTTTTATACTTTTTTGAGCTGTAATCAAATTTTATTCATGGGCTCCTGGCTATGTAGTTCTTTCAGATATGCAGTTCTTTCTGCTAATTTCATGTTACTTCATACAAGTCTTTAATCTTGGTTAAGCTATAGCCAGATCAAATAGTAAAAAAGTTATAATTCAGAATTAAAACACAAAATAATAGTGATTTAAGATGTAGTAATATTTTTCATCATGTAGTTGAAGCTTAATCTATCTTAATCTGATATTGCATGAAAAGTGGTAGTCAGTAAAAACTGCTAGCTCTTATTCTATTCAAGAACAACCTTAATAACTTTGTCTAAAATTGCCATATTTTAAATAAGTAGAATAAAAATGGGTAAACATAAAGAGAAAAGCTTTTTTCTTCCTAGATACTGTTTGATTTATCTTCCTTTTGGAATTTCTTCCTGTTTCTTTAGTTTTGCTAGTTTCACACGATTTTAATGAATAAAAGTAATAATTCCAAGCTTGGGAATTTCCTGACAATTAATAAGGGTTAGGGAAGTCCTGGCTTTTAACTGAGCTAATCACTGATTGTTAGAGCTAATTCCTCCAAACTGCTTAAGAGCCTAATTTAAGATTATCCAGGTTCTGGAGCTCTTTTAATGATTTGTACTGTCAACAGAATCACATGAACAAGGGCTGTGGTGCTGATCCTTATGTCTCCATGTTTCGTGGAGATAAACAGAAGGAGAAGGGACATGCGTGTGGAATCAGGTTAACTGATTTGGAGCTTTTGCTAAACAGTTGCCATCAATAGAGTTGCTGAGCATCCATGAAAAAAATTGAATTCTAGCCTTTTCTTTACCTCTTTGAAGTAAAGAAAGTAGCTTCTCAGTGATTTTCAGCAACTATGTGAAGAACAGTGTGAGGAATTGCCAAGCCCACCTTCTGCTTCTAGGATTTGCATCTTAGAGGTGTTTAAAATATTACTTGTGAATTAGGTGCTAGACATATAGTTCTTGAAGAAATTATGTTGAGCAGAAATCTTACTTGACTTGGCTTTTCACTAGAAGTGCATAAACAGGATTTGGCTGTTCTTTTGGTATCTAGGATTTTTAGTAAAAGGTGTCAATGAAATCAAAACAAAGATTAATATATTGTGGCACTGAAACATCTGTAGCACTTTTAATTCATCTATGTCAGCTCTTTTATCATTACCCTTTGCAAATGTTAGCACTTGCTGACAGAGAATGTGATTTGGGGATTCTCGCCATCCTGTTACAAGTTTGTTTTGTTTTATTGATAACTTGTTGCAACAATATATATGCTTCAGAATAAGATACCTGAATTTTCATTTTCTTTATACTTATTTTAGCTGGGAGCTGTTAATCTAAAGCATCTGTGACATTATGCCTAGATGTTTTTGAATATGAATATAAACTGAATTTCATATAGAGCCTTACTGCAGGTTTATTATAGATACTTTTAGGGTAGGATTCCACTGATCTAACTTTAAATGTCTGCCTTAAAATTATATGAATTTTGTCCAACAAGTTCCTGTTTCTCTCTATTGATTATCTCAGACAGACTTCTTTTATTTATCTCTTCTTGGGTTTTTCTTTGGGTTTGAGGTATGGATGACAAGTGGGGTGTATCTCACTCCTACTTATAAAAAAGGTTTTTTTGGCATGACTGGGTTGTTTTTGTATGATATCAAACTGTCAGTGTTTTCAAGGTCAACCTGTGATTAAGGCTTTCTTGTGGGAAATGGAAAACAGATAAAACCCTTGAAGCTGGAGAAAGAAGTCTTCAAATAATTATTTTTTTAATCAGTTATAATTTTTATTATAATATTCTTGCTTTTAAGGTCAGCCCTTGCATGCAAGAACATTTAATGCCATTCCTTTCTTACAAGAATAAGTTCCTACTGTTCTTGACAGAAAGGAGTCTGGGAAGACCACATTACTGACTTCTCTAAAATGGAGAACCTGTGTTGTAGCATGGCCAGAGGTTAGCTCACCTTCGTTTGGGTTTGGGCTGTGGTGAAGGAAGTTGCATTAGATTTCCTAATATTTTTCTTTCCGCCTGTTTTTTTTTGGTTCCTCTTCTTCTTCCTCTTCTTCTTCCTCTTCTTCTTCTTCTTTTCCTGTTATCTTGGGCAGCAGGTTAATGGTTACTGTGAACACCATCATCTTAGAAATACAGAATTGGAAGACACCTCTGAATCACCTATTCCAGTCTGCTCCGGAAGGAAGATGAGATGATAATCTTTGACACTTATTTCAACCAGGAGAGAGAGAAAACCTGATCACATCAATTATCCATTTTAAGTGACACTAGCCCTCACACCTGCAGAGTAGATGTTACTTCTCTTAACTGTTCTTACAACTATCTAGAGATATTCAGACATCACCAGAATTGTTAGAGAGAACTTCAGTCTTTTATGACTGTGTAAAGAAAATCCAGGATTTACTTGTACTGGTTCTACATTTTTGTTTGAGTATAAATCAAAATGGTAGCTGAAGGGTCTTCTAAATATGGATCTGTTTATCACAGAATCACAGAATCACAGAATCGCTGAGGTTGGAAGGACCTCTGGAGATCATCTAGTCCAACCCCCCTGCTCAAGCAGGGTCACCTAGAGCAAGTTGCACAGGATTGCATCCAGGCGGGTTTTGAATATCTCCAGAGAAGGAGACTCCACAACCTCTCTGGGAAACCTGTTCCAGTGCGCTGTCACCCTCACAGTGAAAAAGTATTTCCTCATGTTCAGATGGAATTGTCTGTGTTTCAGTTTGTGCCCGTTGCCTCGCGTCCTGTCACTGGGCACCACTGAAAAGAGTCTGGTCCCATCCTCTCGACACCCTCCCTTCAGATACTTGTACACGTTGATAAGATCTCCTCTCAGCCTTCTCTTCTCCAAGCTAAACAGGCCCAGCTCTCTCAGTCTTTCCTCATAAGAGAGATGTTCCAGTCCCCTAATCATCTTTGTAGCCCTTCACTGGACTTGCTCCAGCAGTGCCACATCCCTCTTGTACTGGGGAGCCCAGAACTGGACGCAGTACTCCAGATGTGGCCTCAGCAGGGCTGAGTAGAGGGGGAGAATCACCTCCCTTGACCTGCTGGCAACACTCTTCCTGATGCATCTCAGGATACCATTGGCCTTCTTGGCCACAAGGGCACATTGCTGCCTCATGGTTAACTTGGTGTCCACCAGCACTCCCAGGTCCTTCTCTGCAGAGCTGCTTTCCAGCAGGTCAACCCCAACCTGTCCTGGTGCCTGGGGTTATTCCTCCCCAGGTGCAGGACCCTGCACTTGCCTTTGTTGAACTTCATGAGGTTCCTCTCCGCCCACCTCTCCAGCCTGGCCAGGTCTCTCTGAATGGCAGCACAGCCCTCTGGTGTATCAGCCACTCCTCCCAGTTTTGTATCATCAGCAAACTTGCTGAGGGTGCACTCTGTGCCTTCATCCAGGTCATTGATGAAGAAGTTGAACAAGACTGGAGCCAGTACTGACCCCTGGGGGACACCGCTAGCTACAGGCCTCCAACTAGACTCTGCGCCGCTGATCACAACCCTCTGAGCTCTGCCATTCAGCCAGTTCTCAATCCACCTCACTGTCCACTCATCTAGCCCACACTTCTGGAGCTTGTCTATGAGGATGTTATGGGAGACAGTGTCAAAAGCCTTGCTGAAGTCAAGGTAGACAACATCCACTGCTCTCCCCTCATCTACCCAGCCAGTCATTCCATCATAGAAGGCTATCAGATTGGTTAGGCATGATTTCCCCTTGATGAAGCCATGCTGACTACTCCTGATCACTTTCTTGTCCTCCACATGCTTGGAGATGGCCTCCAGGATGAGCTGCTCCATCACCTTTCCAGGGATGGAGGTGAGGCTGACTGGCCTGTAGTTCCCTGGGTCCTCCTTCTTGCCCTTTTTGAAGACTGGGGTGATGCTGGCTTTCTTCCAGTCTTCAGGCACCTCTCCTGTTCTCCATGACCTTTCAAAGATGATGGAGAGTGGCTTAGCAATGACATCCGCCAGCTCCCTCAGCATTCGTGGGTGCATCCCATCAGGGCCCATGGATTTGTGGGTGTCAAGTTTGCTTAAATGATCTCTAACCCAATCCTCCTCGACCAAGGGAAAGTCTTCCTTCCTCCAGACTTTCTCTCTTGCCTCCAGGATCKGGGGTTCCTGAGGGCTGGCCTCAGCAGTAAAGACTGAAGCAAAGAAGGCATTCAGTAACTCTGCCTTCTCTGCATCCTTYGTCACCAGGGCACCCACCCCATTCAGCAAAGGGCCCACATTTTCCCTAGTCTTCCTCTTGCTACTGATTTATTTGCTTAACCCGTTACAATGTGGGTTTTTTTTAGTTCTTAAACAGTTTTCAGCATAAAGATTTCAACATGTAGGCCTAGAAAAATGGCTGGGATGATGGTCATACATTTGCCATCTGGGCAAATAGGAGAGGAAATGAAGTAAAGCAGTATCAATTGTGGCTTTCACATGGTGTAGCTTGAAAAGCATTTGTTTTGGTAGTGGTGCCAGCTTAAGCAGCTCTTCCTTCATCCACTGATGTTTACGATCTCATTCATGCCAGTTAAAAATAGCAAGTAATGAAAAGGGATAAAGTTAATTTAGAGCAGTTTCTGACCTAGTTCACTGCATCGCCGCATATACAGTTGTACCAAGCACAAAGAGCAGGATGTATAAGTGGATACCAGTCTGTGCTGGAACTGGCACTTCTGCCAGAAGAGATTCTCATCAAACTGTGCCTCTAAAAGGTAAAGCAATATATTACATGAGTCCAACACAGCAGATAGATAGAAGTATTTGCCTTGCATTTGGACAAAGCATTTTTCTTAAAAATAAATGTAATGAGACAGATACAGTGTCCAAGTATTCTCAGCTTAGTCACACTGGAATATGAAAGCATATAATCAAATAAATGGGGATATGAATCTGCTGGCTTTTAGAGATTTGCTAGCACTTCCGGGTCATTCTTCAGCCATACTGCTTCAAAAATGACTGGAGGCTGCCGTTAAATCTTTATCAAGGAGAAAATTAATGAGACTAAGGAAAGATGTAAACTTTTATTAGCACAGAGAGCTAAGAAAGCCTCTTCTTTTATCACATTTATGGAAAGTTCATCAGTAACAGCACCGGTGACATATCTCAAGGTTAAGACTGCTGTGAAATGTGACAGCAAGGAGCATGGTCTTATGTCTGAAAACGTGATACATTTTGTGAGTTTGACACTTTTCTTCCAGAAACATCTTTAAGGTCAGGTCTAGTTACAGCAAGCTTCTTGCAAATGCTGTTTATTACTACTCTGATTATGCCCAATGCCTGTCATTTTCAGGGTAAAAAAACAGAATGTCTTCACAGCCCATTATTCAGTCATAGGTAATGAAGGCAGAACTAAATATTAAGTCATTTACTTCATATACACAAATGTCAATTTAAGGGTGATGGCGTATTGTTGCATCAAATTTTGTAAGTGGAGCAGTATGTATCATTTATTATTAATATTGCCCGATACATCTCCTTATAAAACCCTCTTTTCAGGTGCTCTTAATACTTAAAATATTAATAATTTCAATACAGCTTTTGTCTTGATACTGTAGTTATCTCAGAAAGGTATAGCTGCCAAAAAGAGCTTGCTGGTATAGACACTGAGATTATGGGAAAGCCATGCTAAAAAACAAAAAAACCCCACACATTACAGTGCTGATGTATTATTCCCATTGCACACGGGATAGAATTGGGATAGAATTTGGAGAGGATTTTTTTTTGTCTCAGATGTGCTCTTGGTGGGAGGACCATAACATTTGCCCATATTCACAAAGGAGAACCCTTGTGGAAAAAAAATCAGTTTTCATATGCTTAGAAACTTGCTACAATTTCTAAACTTCTTGAGGATATTGTCCCTCTTATAGAAGATACCTGTGGCTGAACAGATATGTCATTTTAAGTGAAGGTCTGACTTATTCAGGGGAGCAAAAGGAACTGAGGTCAGAAGCTGGCACCTCCCATCCAGGTTGTGCTCTCAGTAGCACCCTCTGCTCTGGTGGTGCAGAGGAGAGGAAGCTGTCTGATTCATGCATAGAAAGTACAAGCATAGGGACTGTCTACAAACAGTAAAACATGGCACATATGGAAATGGAAGCTGGCAGTAAAGGAAGGGAGTTGTAGGTATATAGGACTTGGCTGGGGAAAAAGTGGAATTTTGTGATAATTAACTAGGAGCTGAGAGAATGCTTGTAACCTGTGACTACTGAGCCAGTTGGATGGTGCGTGGGTTGTAAGTGAGGAATAAGGAGGGAATGAAAGGCCAAGAGCAGGCAAACGAGTGTGACTGGACGAGCACTCGCCAAGCTGGCAGGGTGCAGGCCCTCGCGCGGTTTGTGGAGGGCTCTGCAGGGGCAGAGATGAGCCTGACTACGTGAGGAGCGGAGGAGAGGAGTGAGAGAAGTAGCCTGAGGAACTGCACATTGTTAGCCGGAGGACTGGGAGAACTAGAAGAGTTTATGCCTGGGAAAGGTCAATCCCCTCTGAAGCCTGGAGTGGAAGTCGACATTTTCTGTGTCAGTCAGTATCTGAGAAACATTCATTCAAAGTGCTCATCCTGCTCTAGTTCCTGTTCATGCAGATGATGGCTCTGGAAGTTCAAGTAGCAGAAGTCTGCCTGTATTTGCATCTAAATCATCCATCTGTATCTGTGTGAATGTTACTATAATGAGGCAGAGGAAACTCATCTGGGAAGCAACATTTAAACACGTTATACTTGCACAGTCAAGCTTTTAAAGGTTAGATAATGTCAGAATTAAAAGTTTTTTGCAGAACCTTAATTCTTTCATTTTTATGTTTATTTCAGTCTTAGCTTTTTAGAAAATTTTGCAGTCTTGATACTATGTTACTAGAGATCAGACTGGTTTAAAAAAAAAAAGAGCTTGAAGATACAGAATACTGCATGAGACTCTAATTTTCAGTTAAACTTTCCTAAAGTTAAGAATCTAGGTCTGAAATGTTTCAGGCTTGGTGTTGGATATTCCCTTTGTCCTTTTTTGAATTGTGGAGATAAAATCCTTTTTCCATTTCCAAGCCTCTAACCAAATTTTTTTCCTCCTGAAAAAGCTTAAGAACAAACAGCTGAAATTTGATGAATAGTGAGCCTAGTGTAAACACAATCCTGAGGACTATACTTTCCCTTTATTTGTCCTGAATAATTCTTTAAAAGCTTTAGTGTTGTCAACCAAAAAAATGTACCTGATGTTTTTCATTGTTAGAAGTTATGCAAATACTGGAAAAGATCTGCTGCACCGAAGCCCAATGTAATAAATAATAGATTTTGACCAAAAAGTCCATGAATTAATGTGTGTATTCAATGAATGTACATTTAAAAAAAGACCTGCATTTTCCATTTCTCTCTATCCATTGGCCAACTACTCAAGTTCTTCCAGAACTTTCTAGTTAGCTGCTAAAAATTGCTTTACATAAACAATGCCTGTTGATTTAAAACAAAACCAAAACCTTTTTTACTTTCTATAATTGCTACTTGTTGAACTGAGCTGCTAGATTTTGTTAGGCACTGGATGTATTCAAGCAGATGCAAACTAAAGGTTATGGTAAGAGCAGGAAGGCTGTGCTGCCTTCCCCAATTAATTGATTTCCAGCACGGAAATAAGACTGTCATTTTTTGCCAGTAGAGATTAGCTAATTTTCTGGTTTTGCATGTCGCTTTGGCAGGAGGAGAAGCCGTTGATGGACTCAGGCGAGGTGTCTGTTTATTTGCAAGGTCACTTGTAACCGCAGTGGGAATCAAACCTTTCTTTCATTGTGGTTCCAAAGCTCCCACAGCAGTGTATGCAGCAGGTGTTGTCTCTATGCCTCTTCTCCAAGCAGATGCTGTTTCTGGTTTTCTTTTGCTTTTTCTGTTCTCTTCTTCGCAGTGTTTCTGTCCTTTATTTATTTTTATCCTTGTCACCCCTGTATAGTTTCAGTACAATCAGTTCTCTTTGAATTATTAGCTGACCTTTGGCAGCACACAGCTAAGTTCATTCTCCTGAGATGTGTGTGCTGGTGCGGGCATATTCCTGCGGTGCACTGTGGCACCTATCTGCCTTCACAGAGAATCTCCGTCACCATTTGCATTTATCCTGAATGAAGGACGCAAGCATTAATGGGTTTCTTCCAACACCCAGCATAGCAGGATTTTAAAACTGAATTTGTGTCTGTTTAAAACACTTTTTCACTTTCTGATATATTGACTTTTTGCAAGTCACCATTCGGTAATGACAGATATGACTGTTGTATAGCTTTTATTAGTCTAATGAGCTACATAAATGGGAATATTAAATTGTTGCTTCCACATTAAAGGTATACCAAACTTCTAAAGAAACTGAGATCCATTCCCTTGACAGGCTTTGTCCTTTAGACCCTGATTCCACTAACATTTGTGTCTATAATTCAAGCACGATTGTGATTTTAGTATTCTGCTATGTCATTTTTATTTTAAAATTTATTTTATTTGGAAAAATGCCAAATGCTTTCCCAGATCCTTACTGAAAGCATTTCTAGCTCCTTTTTTGCCAACTTCACAGGGCTCTATGATCTGAACCGACACATCTGGAACATGGGTTTTCTTTCAGAATTCTGAGTTTCTTTAAGAAGCATGAAAATGTATCCAGTTTATGTTTCTATCAACCAGAGGCTGGTTTATTTTAAAGCACAGGGACAATAATTGTAGAGATATCACAAGTACACATTTGTTTCAGTGAACAGTGGCTGTCCAGTGGTAAAGCTGCACAGCTTCAATGTGTAGGTAGCTCAGCATTTCACTAAAATAGTGGGTGTGACCGTCAAGGCAATTTTGTTCCAAGTACTGTGTTACTGGTCACGCTCTTTTGTACCCACTGCTGCTACGGGCTTAGAAGCTGTAATTGCACTCTAATACTTCCTTGCATCAGTGCTGAACTGCAGAAGTCAGGAGTGGTAAATGCATTTCCACTGAACTGTTTTCCTTCTCTTTCATCCTAGACCCTGAAAGCAGAATAAGCAACGTTGCATTTTTATAACAGAGCGTATCGTTTTGTATAGCCTCTTCTGTCAGAAGAATCACCTCCTGAGAGCAGTCATGTTTGTGACAAGCTGAGCTGGCAAGGAGCCCGGCTGCCTGCACTCCCTGTAACCTCTCCATTTCACAGCCCATGCTCCGTTGTTTTAGCCAGCTGCCTTATATTTTCCTCTGGGAATAATGATGTAGCACAAACAAAACTATCATTTGGTCAGGTATTACTAGGACAAATTACAAAAATGGCATAATTTACAATAAGTAATAAAAATATTCCATTATAATATCTGTAAAAGGAGAAGAATGTAATTTATGGAGAGATTTATGAAAATTTGCAAATGACACACTTCTTAACTTATTTTCTTTTGTGATGGATCACAGTTTTCTAAGTTATTGTTACCACATTTCTCCCTGTGAGAGCTGCCCTGTCTCCATAATTTGACTTCCTGCACAGAAGGCAACAATTTGTGCTCTTCCTTCATTTATTTTTGTCATAATTTTTTTTCAATATCCCTGCCTAATGCCAGAGAGAAAAGGACAGGTCTTTAGGTAACATGGGAACTATATTTGTGCTTTTTATGTGAGATAAATCTGATGTTTGTTGAAATCAATGGAAAAATTCATTTTAATCTCAATGGGTCTTTTGGCCCACAATATGGAGTGTCCCTTTGGTATTGCTGGCTTGGAGTTAACACTTAAATCTAGCTTTAGCTGGCCTATAGAGAATTTTCCTATAACACGTTATTTTGCTTTGTTGTTTTAATGGTGTGCAGTTCTGGAAATAAACATTTTAAAGCAAACTGGCTCTTCTTTTCCCTGTCCTTTCTCCCTTTTTTCCCCCTCCTTTCTCTTCCTTGTTTCCTTGATTGGCAGTTTACTACCTGCCTTCATTTCAAAATCATATTTTTCATTAAACATATCAGAGAGAGAATGCTGTTCTGCAGACTCTACTCTTTGGAGATAAAGTTTTCCTAGTCCATGTGCATGGAATAAGCTTTCTTGCACTTAGAAAAGGAAAGAGACAATATAGCAGATTTCTCATCATGGGCATTAGTCTCAGCTTTAACATAAAGCATACGCATTTAAAACATTTTCCTTGAATTATTTTATTTTACTATGAGGAATATTTTGGCTAGTTCCAAACTGTACCCAAAAATACAAGAATGTGCAAAAACAGAACTTCAAGCCTCTGTGTTTCTTGCCTAACTCTGACACTGATTAGTGTGTAACTTGGGGATAGTGGTTTAACTTTATTTACCTACATAGAAAATGGGGTTAATGCCCATTATTTCTTTGGAGTTATGAGTCTTAACTAATATAAATCTAATCTGTAAACAGAAATTATATTGAGAAAACTTCATAAAGAGTACTAACGAGGCCTAAGTGGCTTGAGGAAATAAATATTCCATTTGGCTCTGATGAGTCAAAATGTTCTCATTCTGCACTCTTTGTAATTGCATCTTCATTATTTTCATACTTTGGAAAAAAAAACAATTATAGCCATGATAATAGAGAATGAAATTACTGCTAGTTAAATTCCTATTTTTTAAGACCTCATACTTATCAAACACAAAACTTTTTATCACAACAGAAGGAAAAATGGAATACAATACCTAGTTCCTAGGTAGACAGGAAAAGCAGCAATGGACGCATTTCTTTTTTGTCTGTATTTATTAGATGCTGGCATGCTATGAGACAGCCCGGTCCGTTAATGATGTATTTCTGTATTCTATTGTCAAATGCCATACTGTTTGCACCATTAAGTAAACGTCTTCTAAAGATGCCCTGGGGAGCTATTACAGAGCAGTATGAATAACACAAATTTCAGATTTTGCTCTTCTGTCATAGGTTGTATCTGGCACAAAGGCACATTCAATACATCTGGCTACTCAGTTTTTGTAGGATGTCACATTCGTGTGGTTTCTAAATCTTTCTGAATACTGCAACTGCTTATTTGTGGCCGCTGATAGCAACTTTTAAAATAAATTTGCTTCAACCTTGTTCAAAATTGTTTCATTTTTGGTGGCAGTTTTCAGTGACTTCTCTTTCTGATTAGTTTGTTTATAGAAAGGAATTTTAGGAAAGTATTCACTAAAAGCAAATCTGAAATGTGAGGGGTTTAGAATTCACTCTGAAATGTGTTTCTAAGAATTATTCTCAAACAACCAGCGAACAGAATAGTATAATGACTCTGAATTTTAATTATCAAATAATGAATGCAGAACTTGCAGTGACCAGTTTTTAACCAATGCAACCTCAAATATACTTATATTAAAAACATTAATTAAATAATTTAAAACCATGAACAGCTGCATAGAAATGTGTTCTGCTTGCAGAACATTCTAGAGAAAAAAGAGCTTAGGTATTTGTTACAAAGAGATTGCTGATTTGAGTGTTAACTGTTCTGTTTTCTTGTCAGTGAAGGATTAAAATTGTACATTTTTTTTCGTGACCACTGAATGAAGATCTAATTTTAATCCTAACAGTCTTTAGTAAACTGTGCGCAGTCAGTTTCATCCCAAACTTTGTACAGTAACTTTTGTTTATCGCGATTCAGTAGGGAGCTTTCAGTAGGAGCATTAAAGGCATGGTGGCATTTCTACCCAAGGTATCTGCTTTGACACAGTGTATTCTGTAACTTAAAATAGATTTTTCAGATATGAAAACTCATGAAAACTCAAAGCTATCGATCTCAGGAAGACTCATTATTGATCTAAGATCTCTTAGATATGGCACTTCTAGTTAGTTACCACTGGATTGTGTCTTGGGAGTGAAGAACACGAGAAGAGGTGAGGGCAGCATCAGCAGAGACATTCAGTTCCTGCACCAGTATCCTGCGAAATACTGGTTGAATCCTGTAGACTTCTCTGTTCTTTAGTTTCCTCATTTCCCAAATGCGCACAATACCTATTTCACAGTGATGCTATGAACATTATAAATGTTATGTGAAGCATTATGATTTGTTTAGATTTCAGTTCTCATCTGAGAGGGGCTTTGTAATTTCCATCAGTTTTCCCTGGCCTGATACATGCCGTTCCCTGGCCTCCTCTCTTCTGACCACTAGTGACCCTTTTTCACCACGAGCCAAAAGGAAGGGAGGTTTCTAAGCAGTCCTCTCCCTGTGATTCGGTGGTATCACAGGGCGCCTTTTTCCTCTTTGTAGAGGGTGATGGAAATGTCTGTTACTTGCTGGCATTTTCTAACTTCTTAGCACAGTTTGATACTATTTAGCATTCTCTTATTGTGTGGATTGCTATTAATGACCACACAGAGAAAAGCATACATAATTTCATCAAGAAACAGTTGGAGAAGAGTACATTGCAATGATTGCACTTTTCCCTTAAAATGACCGATTAATGAACATAACAACTAACACAGATAATATTATAAACTGAAATACAATTATAGAAATAATGTATAAAAGTGTTTGTAGGAGTTAAGCAAAATCCATGTCATATTTGCAAATAACAATATACACTATGGAATTTTATATCTCTAAACTCAGCTTGCATAGGATGCTAACATAATTGATTTTAATGTTTTTCATTATTATACTGAAGAAACTGTACCAGTCTTTCCCAATTTTCAGTTTTGGACTTCCTTTTTTAATTTTTCAGTATGAGGAGGCAGTGAAATTATACATAAAGGAAGAAATACAAAAACATATGTTTTGCCTTCAGACAATTGCTCATAACATTTAGCCTTCTCTTTTGTATTGCTTTATAGTAGGCAAAGTTATTGCCCTATTATTGGGGAGGCAGGGTGAAGAAATTTGACGTTTGTTATGCCCATGGAAAAAATGGTATTTTCATGATCATCCGCTTAAATGAGGTATACGCAATAAGACTGATTAAATTTGTCATAAAATCTATATGAGTCTAACAGCTTTTCTTCTGTGTATTCTGAAAGATCTTCTATTCCAAAATAGCTATGATGAAAACTGGTGTCTGACTGGCAAAGTGGTCCTGTTCATTTAAAGGCATATATATATATGTACTAGTGACTACGAAGCTATGCACATTGTTTGATTAATGATTATTCAGCATTATAACATAATTTAAAAAGAACTGTGAGTTTATAGAGTAAGATACTCATTGAATAATTTTGAAAGACAAATTCATTGAAGGAAACTGCAAAATATCCCTTGTATTTCAGAAACAGAAAGACTAAAGTAGGCAAATACATTGTTTGGTTTTATTCAGGTCCTGCATCATCACAGTCCTTTTATCTCAGCTGAATTACTTTGGCTTAATTAAGACAATGAGGTGAAATTCCACATCCCCTATACAAGGTGTCAGATCTAACGTTGTCAGATGCTCTGTTTAAAAACCTGAGAGCAGGAAAGCATGGAGAATATCAGTTATTTTTGTCTAGAGAATAGTTTTAAATATCATGTTTTCTGAGGTCAGTTTTCAGAAGCTTTTGTTGCCTCAGAACGTTGTTTGGATGTTCTCACCGCATGCTCCTACAGCTGGTTTAGAAGTTTGTCTCTGGAAGCAAGCCAGCCCTCACCTTCAGGCAGGCTGGGCTCTCCATGTTCGTACGGTGTTTGGCTAACATTTTCTATCACAAGGAAATAGACCTTAGTAGGAATGTATTTTATTAAATGTAATAAAATCACTTAATGTTATTTAGGGTGTGTGCTTATAAATAGAGCAATGGATAGTAATATAGTTTTTAAGGATTTTTCAGTGAACTTCCTTAATCCTATTGTTTAACTCATTTAGCATTACGATGCTAATTTAGAGGAATAGATTTCTCTGTTTATCACTGCCTAAATGTGTCATCTGGTTACTTAAAGGAGCTCTGTGCTTGAATAAAAGTTAAAATAAGTAAAAATTACTCTTTATGTGATAAGATCCTCTATTTCTTTACATTAATAAATCAGGAGCTGAAGAAAATTTTTACTTTTGCTTTTTTTCTGTTTGTATTGCATTTGTGAGAAAATCTAGATAAACAAAAAACATGAGCAGCCATATGCCTTGTTTTCCTTTTCTTTATACACACAGTGTTTTCTTAATGCTTGCACAAACATTCTTTCTCCTTAATTTAACTATACCGGTAACTTTGTGTATTATATGGAAGGCTGTGCAGTGAAATGTTGATGCAAAGCTCTAGCTTCCTTAAATGCCCAAGTTAAATATTTCCATGGCTTTTGGATGACTGTACTTTTCAGGGGTCTTGGGTTTACCTGTTTCACCGTAGGATGAATACTTGAGAATCAAACCCTACTCTACTTAGTAGATAAAATTATTGAAGCTGAATTTTTGTAGGTCTCCAGAATTCTTTCTCTAAGAGGCTATCAGGTTTCCACTGAATATAGTACATTTCTAGACAAAGATCTTGAGGAAACTCTGTGTAACTTTGCATAGCTTTCACTAGTAAAGAATCATACTTGTGTAGAACAGCTTGTTACGCAGTCCCATCTCTAGTCTGGGAGATAGACTAGCCTGGCAGCTATGAAGTCTGTTATTCTGTGAATGGGCAAAACTGTGTAATTAATCTAAGYTTTGGGGTGTAACAATACTATTTATATGTTGTTGAGTTTCAGAAAGTTGGGTAGTTGGTCTTGAAAAAAGAAACTGTAAACACTGTGTGCAGCATAGTCAATGTCTAGGTGAGTGAGAAGGCCGGAAAAACATTCT
Source organism: Apteryx rowi (assembly GCF_003343035.1). Lineage (NCBI taxonomy): Eukaryota > Metazoa > Chordata > Aves > Apterygiformes > Apterygidae > Apteryx > Apteryx rowi. The sequence goes on from NW_020448074.1 coordinate 179,916, forward strand.
TCCTAATTACAATCATTATCACACCATAAGACTTGGACAAGACTCCTAGAAAAGGGATCCTGAGAAGAATATGCTCCTTATCCTAAGCTAAACTTATACTTAGGACTTATTGATATCATAAGAAAAATGTTTTCTACAATGTCACTCTCTGGCTTCTTTATTCTTCTCTCTGTCTCTCTAGTAAGTACAGTGGACATTTTTAATTAATATTAAAATGTTTAAGAATGTTGAAAATAGTGTCAGTAATGGAAAGTTTGTTCTTGAGTATTATAGTGCATACCACAATGTAAATGAAATCAACTTGTATTTGTTTTGCACATTTTCCCTAATAGATCCTAACAAGGTACTGTACTTGTATTCCCAAGAAATTTATATATTTGTAAATTACAGAATTATTATTGTTTGTGTTCTCTGAATATGCATTCTTGTTTTTTGTTTTTTTTTTTAATAGGCCTTGATGATTGCCTCCAGCAATACATAAAAAACTTTGAAAGGGAAAAGATCAATGGGGAACAGCTGCTACACATCACTCATCAAGAGCTTGAGGAACTGGGAGTCACTCGCATTGGCCACCAAGAACTGATACTGGAAGCAGTTGATCTGCTGTGTGCATTGGTAAGTGATTTCTTGGATCACTCAACTTAATAATGTAGGTTTATAAATTTTCAAACCAAAAGTAAAATAATATAGACTGCACTCTACAACTACATGCTGGTATAAACACTGTTGCTTTGCTTCATTAAAGGACAGACAAGTAGAGGTCTCTCTCAACTCTAAAGAAACTAACTATATCCATTTTATGATTATGTATGATGGTCTTTTACTGCTCTTCCTCTAACTTGCTCAGTCCTATATTCACATGCAGTTGACTATCAGTGCTGGCATCCATATGGCTCTGTGATTATATGCCATATGCCCTCATTTCACTGATGTTCACCACACTATACAAAACCAAGTAGACCTGAATGTTTCAACTCATTACCAGAAGGTAATGTTAATTAGACTAGAAGATTGTTTAAAGTTACCTTTAAGACACAGTTGGAATGGTAAAATCAACTTTGTCTTAAACATAGGCACCTGTGTCCCTTTTTTTAGTAACCTAGAAAAATTAAAGTCTGGAAGAAAACTAGTCTTCCATTTAACGAGTTTTGTTAGCCTCTGAACAAAGCACTTGATATAAGAAAAGGTTGTTTTCTTTGTCTCAAATTTAACTCCTAATAACAGGTAATAAAATGAAATTATTAACTTAATTCTAAAGAAAAAAAAATTTGCTTTTTCTTATGTAAGTAAACAGCTGAAAGGATATTAAAAATATAAAATGTAGAACAGTAAAATTAAGTAGGTAAATTACATGTGATAATCTCAGCATTTTACTTCTTTACCAGGAGTTCTACATAGATTTTGATATGAAAAATTGTCTCCAACAGGGAAACTGGCATTTAAACTGACAGTAAAACAGAAATAAATCTGGAAATATTCACTTGATAATATAAAAGAAACAGTATGAAGTACCTTCTGATATGCATCTATGCTTCTTGTAGGCATGTCTAATCACAAAATATACTTGATTTAGCTTGAGATACACTTTTGCAAATTGAATAAAATGTATGTCAAAGCAGAGAAATGCTTTTGGTCTTGATGCAAACATACTTGTAAACTGGTGCATACTGCATGACCGGAAATTTTTTGTGTTTTGGAAACATTAAAAATCAACTTAGAGTTTTTTTTATTTGAATCATTGCTTTCCACATAAAAGGAATCTAAATATCACACAATGTTATATTATCTAATGAACAAAACAGTGCTATGCCCAGTCAGAAATAACAGTCACAAGAAATTTCCTCTGGAAAAAGAAAGCCCTTCAGTCAAGTGCGCCTATTAAGAGGACCCTTGCTGATTTTTTTTAACAAAGAAACTGTACCTCTTAAATGTTGGCCCCATTGCTGGTGAATAGTGCAGCTCTTCCCTTACAGTGCCATCTCATGACCTTGTTATTTTCTCTTTTATAGCAGGGATGGGGATTTTCCAGCTCCTGGTATCATTTGTTTAGCCTCCTGCCTTTAAGCCCTTATCCTTCCTTCCCCACTCTGTCTCTAAAACTTCTGTATTCTTTTTCCCTGCTTCTAATTCTTTATTTTCCTTCCCATTTGCTGTGCTTTCTGCTGAGTGAGTCTCTGCTGCCTGCAGCTCTGCCCACGGGGGTATTCTCTTGCTTCTGACGTTTCTCCCTTGCTGCCATGTACTACGCATTCTTCAATCCCTGAAGCTTCTTACTGAGCAAGGATCATAAGTAAAAGTTTTACAAGACTAAGTATTATATCTATTTTAAACTTTAATATTTTTTAGGAATTTAATCTCTATAACCGAAAGCATCATTAAGAATTTCTCTTAATCTAAATAATGGCAACAATTTAATGGTAGGATATCTGATGCTGCCTTCACTAACATCTGAAATTCACTTCTAAAATGTTACAATTATCTTCTGATTCTGTGCTAAATCCTGAAACATGAATAGATAATTGCGCTAAAATTTGTTAGCTGATGATGGCTTTGCTAGGTGATCAATGAGAATTGTGAATTGGAGTTCATAGCTGTAATGGATCTTTAATATAGCAGGTAGTCTAAAAAACAGAAAAGACCTGATGAAGAAAGAAGAGAGATCTGTATCTTGTTCATGCCACTACAATCAACTAACATATGAAATGATTTGAATTAGAATGTCTCAGGGACTGTTACATTTCAGCCCTAAATTCCTGAGTTATCCTATCAAGCAAAAACTTAGGTTTATGTGCAGCTAGAATACAGACTCAACCAGTAAGATGATAATACAGTAATGCATTGTGTATGTGTTTGTATATATGTACAGTGTATATAAAGTACAAATTAAGTATATTTGTAGGTGCATATATACATGTACTTACAAAACAAAAAAGCTTCTCAAAGCTGAAAGCTTGTTGTGAACAAAATTGAGAGGAAATATCAATTAAAAAAATCTGCTCTAAAATTGCATATGTTGAGAGGCAGAGTTGCAGAGAAGCAATAGTTCATCTCCACCCTCCTGCCCTCCCTCCATTAGCACCATTCAGCATGGCACGTATTCCTGGTCATATGCTGGTGGAGCATCCGCAATGCTATGCACACTCTCTTTTCTTCCTGTCTACATCACTGATAGCTGCAGTCCTGTTTACATCCATAAATGTCAGTACAGCTTTGTACTCTGCGTATCATTCACTCACTGGGCCATATCACTTATCATTGATTTTTTTCCGTACATGGAATTCTTAATTGATCCCTGTTTGACAATTGGCAGTGTCCAAGTTACATGACCTATTTCCTACAGGCAGTATTACCATGGTGTTCCCTTCTATCTTAGCCAGGTAGTTTGCAAAATGTTTTAAACAGAAATGTCTCCAAAATACTATAGAAATCTCTCAGATAAACTTAAGCTTAGTGATGCATCAGAAATTTGGCTGCACATTGGTCATAAGTTTGGTTGCAGAGCAGCTATGTTGCTTCAGGAAACAGACAAAAATGTGAGTGTCATAGCTCAGGCTTTCGGAACGCTCTGGAGGGCACGTTGTGATGCCTATTTTCCATATGCACTCCCTAAGGGCTTGGCCACCAGCCCACTGGCTTTGGGGTCTTTTTTCTTGTTTGTTTGTTTGGGGTTACACATCAAAGACTAATGCCTCTGCTTCTATATCTATGATGCAAACTGTTACACATCATATACATAACTAAATACTGGTCTATAATTAGGCTTCTAAGTGCAAGAGTAAAGCAAAAGATAAAGGAGGGGTGTGTTTTCTTTCTTCCTTGCCCTGAACCACCTATTAACTAGACTGTCAAATGCAAATTATTGAAGGCAGGGAAGTTTTGCTTGAATAATCTATTACACATTTTCCCTTGAAATTATTTTATATCCACTCTTCACAAATAAACATGAAAAAATTCTGAGGTAATATCATGTCTGGATTAATTGATTCAAACCATAATAGTATTTCTGAATGAAATCAGAAGAGACATTACTAACATGCACAGTCATGGAATATAATTTCCATTTGTAAACTGAATTCAAAGTTTTCTTTAACTAGGTATTACTTAGGAGAATCCTCCATAGGAAGTATCCTATGTTGAAAGGAGACAAATGAAAGCAAGCAAGCAAGAAATGTAAGAAATGTTAATAGGGAAAAATAGAAGTATTTGATAGGTTCATGCATAATAGAAGTGGCAATATGGTGATTCGGAAGTATACGGATTTTACTTTACAAATTAAATAATTTAAAATGATAGAATAATCTGTTTTTGAAAAAGTAAAATCAAAGGTCAAAAGGTGAGAATGTTTTTCACTGGAGGAGAGCGTATTGGCACTTTCCTGGGTTTGCTGAGGCTTGAACTCTGAAAGCAAAAGTTGTGGGTGAGCCATAATTTCAGTTTCAATTCTTTGACCATTCTAAAAAGACAGCTTTTAAGTGGGCCTTTTAAATTCCAGAATCTTTAGTGGTGTTCTAATTATGAAGATAATTTGGAATGATTCCTGTGGAAAAAAACCTATCTTAAAGATCAAAGTCCTTTCTTGCTAGTGCAGTCAGAAGCTGCTCTGCATTTATTTGAAGTCACCTAAATAACATTTATGGACTTAAAGCTGCATGCCGTTTAGGATTTGGATTGTAATTTTGTTAAAGCTGAAATGCTAATCTGGGTATATATATTGGAGGAGGAGTTTCACAAAGGCATTGGCTGTAAGGAGGATACTCTGAAGAAGAAGTAAAGCCTGGGAAAAATCTGTGATAGACAGTAAAATATATTGGAAATAAGCAAAGAAAGTACTTTGGGGGTCAGCATGGGTTGCTGTTCAAATCTATGCATGTAAATTTAATTTAATTAGGACAGTATTGGAGGTCACTTTGTTGTAAAAGCCTCCACAAATTAAAATATAAATAGTCTAGTAAGGAGGAAGACTTTGATAATGAATTGTAGTAAAATAAATGTAAAAAGAAGAAAAGTATGCTCAAATATAGATTGTATCTAAGGCAATTAAAAGTACTGTTAATTCATAGACTTAAGCTAGTGAAATGAGGCACTGTGCAGTGATAGTATTCAAAGAGAGATTAGAAACTATCTTACCCTGTAGTTAGTGCAAAGGCCATCAATCCAAGCACGATCATTTTTGGGGGTTTATTTTTATTTTTTTATTACTTCTAGAGCATTCCTACCAAATTCATATGAAATATTTTCTAACATATTTCATTATTAGATATCTCTTTCTTTGACAAAAATTACAACAGTAGGAGTATTTTATGTTGGTCCAACTAAAAGCAGTTCGCAGTAATTTATTTTGAAGTATGCCATGCTGAAGAAACAACAGCCAGTCTTTCATAGCTGTCTGTGTGTCTCTCAGTAAGATTATTTCTTCAGAATTAAAATTATTCAAGTTTTGGTTAAATTGATACTACTTTTTAATGGCCATCTCTCTTTAGATCCTTTTCATCTTTTCTTCTGCTGATACCTTTTTTGATTTGTAAATACTGTGAATATATTGGGAAATATTTTTTCTTACTTTACCTGAAATGTAATTGACTTTCATTTTTAGCAAGTCATTGGATATGTCAGATGCTCATTTTCCCCCAATATTTCAAAGCTTAATATAATTATTCTAGAGTGAAATCTTCATTTTTATATGCTGATGCTTAAATAGATAGAAATAAATTTTTCTTCTTTGAAATGGAACTCCCTTTCTCTTGGTGAGAGATGAAGAGATGTTCCATCTCCTCAGTATTATGAGGAAACTGGCATATATATATAATGTATGTTTTTACACACACACACACGTGCAACCAGAGAGCTATATTAATCTCAATAAGAAAAGAAGTTCAACTTTTGGCAGTCCAGTGCTATTCATTATGCTGTGCCAAGTCATTAAACTAATAGTCTTGAATGGGTTATTTAACTATTCTGTGTATTAGGAAGCATGTATCTTTTGCTTAATCTAATTAGTTGTTGGGTTTTTGKTTTTTTTTTTAGACTTTCAAATTACGTGATTTGAAAAATAAACAATTTCAAGGATTGTATGTTGATTTTTACCTCTCATTTCCAAGTGTGTTGCCAATTTCTTGCACTTCTAAAAACTTTTGGTAGATCTTGACATTGAAGGAGGATAATAACTTTTTAGAAACAGCTCTCAATAGGATAAAAGTACTTTTGTTCATAGTAAAGAAGAAACCTGAATGTAGTTCAATATTATTTGTTTTGCCTACTTAGCACACAGAAAGCCTTTAATTTAGAAATTGCCCAGTGTTCCCTTCCCAGAGGTAAATTCAGCTATAAGAATTGATCTAACCAAAGAACAAGGTAGAGAGCAATTTTTCTTGACAGTTGCTCAGTTCTCCCTTCAAGGACCACTGCCCCTACACCCAATGTTCCTTAACAGGAACTAGTAACACCTTGTTTCTGAGATTAACCCCTTGGTCACACGCTAAGAGGATTTGGGATACTGTAGAGGTCCCACCAGTGCTAGTATATAAGTTTAATGGGTAAAATTTTCAGAGGTATCCAAAGGCAGGATTGGCTTAAATGGAATTCAGAACCAAAATGACTTAATAATTTGTGTTTTGTGTTCAGTTACACTAGAAATAAGGGCCTAGGCTCTTTTGAAAATTTTATCCTGTAAGAATTTAGCATTCTTATACAGCAATAATGCCTTATCAGTCAAGGCCACATAACTAACATCTAATGAAGGCACTGAACCCTCTGGTTATCTGATGTCTGCTCATCACGTAGCCAAACACTGACTGGAAGTGGCCCTATTTAGGTGTTACAGTGTGCACATGATCCGTTGCCATACGATGAGGTATGTATAGTAGAAATAGCAGAAGAATGTAGGTAGGCTGCATTTTACTCTGATTTCGTCTACCTGCATTACAGTTCAAGGGGAAAGAGAGCAGCAGTGAGTGGATTGCAGGTCAGGTGAATTCTAATAGACCATATCTAATTCTTTCCCATAAGCAATACACCCAACCTTCATAGGATTAGGCTATTGATTTTCAGATAAATTACTTCAGGCTGTAAATATTTCTGTATTCTTCCTACTTAAGGCTGTTAGTTATGTCAAAGAATTTTTCAGGTAAGATAAAAATATAGTCTTCTTACAAAGTCAATTTGCTGTGTTGATTCCTATTTTGATTCCCTGGATTTATGCATGTCGGTTGCCTGTAACAGCGAGACAATTTTAACCAACTAAAGAGAGGAAATGGATGTTTGTTTTGTCTTGGCTGCTGACATAGTCGAAGGATTTCCTCTGCTCACGCAGTTGTTCTTGGTCACAGCCTACATACAAACATGTTCTCTTCAAAGTGTTAAATCTGTTATAGAGCTTATAATTTTCTTCAGAAAATGCATCTGTTTAAGTACCAATGAGAATGAAGGTCCTAATCTATTACAGATTAAGTTAGTGACAAAGCCACTATAGGATCTACTGCATGTTTCTGAAAAATGATAAATACACTTTTTTTTCCATTTATGCTGACCTAAAACAATCCATTATTGTATTTTGTCTGGTTATATTTCTGGGTAAACTCAGTCAATGAATTTGTATATTCCTTTTCGTATTATGAGTTACTGTTACTCACTGGTAAGAGAACAACACACCACACTAAGTATGGTGAAATTGTATAGCTACTTATTAGGCTAATGCAGGAGCAGAAATTTGTGCAAATGAATAGGTAAGCTGATGATACAGTGCTGAAAAAGCACACACATGTTTATTGGAAGCTGTAGTCCAGGGCAGGAGGGAAAATACTGACTGAATTCAGTCCAGATAGTGTTGGTATACATCATAATTTGTGTATATTCTTTTGCATTTAGTTTGGGGGGTGTTAGTGGTAAATTATTTCTGACATAATTTGGATTTCCTTTGAGGTTTATATTTAATATAAGTAGAACTGGAAGAGAACGTTTTTGTTTATAATTTCAGCCTTAGAGGATGTTCAGTTTCTTCGAGGCTGAAGATCGCGATCGTACTGCTAGGGATCAAGGAATAGAATTATTTTTTCCCCCTTTTGATAAAACAACAGTCTCTATAAAACCACTCTGTTTCACTTCATATTTATTTCTGATGGAACAAGCTGCCTTAACATTGTGTGTTACAGCATTAAGTTAACATTTGTGGCTTCTCTGGCTTTAATTTCTTTGTGTTTCAGAATGCAACCTTTACTCCACAGTAGTCTAGTTTGCCAAAAACAGTGGAGAGCAAAATGCAGTGTAGGCCAGCTCCTGTTTCAGCCTCATTCCCCTGCCACCTTGATCCAATATTCTAAATTGCTCTCTGTAAGCTCTCTTGTGTCCTGCAGACCAGCCAAAATTTGGATACTTGATTTGTCTGCAGCTGTGTGGAGCTATCTTGTGCTCTCCTAAGGATGCTTACCTAGCCTTTGTGGACTAATTAGAACTGACATATCCAGTTAATTTATATGAATTATTGTTTTAACTAGAATTTGAATGTGAAATGTATGGAGTAACCTGCTGGTGACATTATGTATAAGCTGTGCAGAAAAGGATTCGCATTTTCTTTTCTTTCTTTTTCTCTCTACCTTAAAGGAAGAAAAAAGAAAGACCCTTGTAATATTTCTCTGTCCTGGGTCATTTCCTAGCTGATGATGCAATATTATGCTAAATTTCTGCAGTGCTTTTGATAACGTTACAGTGGATTTGATTAAAGCTTTCCACAAAAAGAAATCTTGTAAAAGATTCTTGTGAGTTCTACCACAAACGTTAAACTCTATGAGATAAAGCTACTTTACACCTTCATATTTCTGTATGATATTTGTGGGGGACTTTGAACTGAGTATGCATGCATGTTTTTACAGGGGCTTGAGGAAAGTGTATTTACCTTTTTACAAGTAAAGGCTTTGAGTATACAGTGTTGATCACCTTGAAGTGGTGAAGCTCTAATCAAAATTGTAGTGTGGGATTCTGCACGAGTCAGGCTACCCGTCTTCTATCACTCTGGCTTTTGTTCTGTCATCTATTATGTTATAATACTGGTAGTAATTCTGTCATACAACACCATATTTACAAAACAGGTCAACTGTCCTAGCCTCTGATTTTTGAGAGTTCCTGCTTTTATTTAGAATTTCATAGGCTACAGAATATAATTTCTCTAGTAAATGTGCTTTTTTCATATCAGTATTTTATGCAGTGCTTAACACTAAGCAACTATTTCTTTCATTTGTTTAAAAGGGGGCACTGATTTCGTTCTTTAGAGCTTTATAACTAAAATGTCCTGATTTATATTCATGTAAATGTATATAGCAAAATTAAGTACAGTGAAACTTGTATGAATGGAATGCTATGGAAATAGCATTAATTCTGGATGGTACAGAAATACTGGTCGAAATACATAGCTATAACTTTAGTTAGATGTCCTGTTTTGTGAACTGTATTTAAAGTTTGTTTATTTTTGAAAGGTGCATAAAAGTTTGGAACTGATAAAACTTTCCTGCAGCTGAATACAACACAGCTTGGGCAGTGGGAACCCATCATTCTTCTGCTCTTTACTGACATAAAACATAATTATTGCTTGTTGATGCATATCCACGTGTATTTACTGAGCTCAGATTTCCACATGTGCACTGACTTGTAAAAAGAAAACTCATGTTAGTAGCTTAGTCTTTGTCCTTCCTGTTCGTGGGTTTTTTCTTTTTTTTTTTTTTTTTTTAAATGTGCAAGAGCAGGAAAACTAGCAGCAGTAAAAATGATGGAAGTGCTGATCCAATGCTGGTAACTTTTCAGTTTCATGTTCTGTTGGCTTATGTTATACATACTTATTAAATCCTTTAAAGATATATGCTTCGTATTAAATAATGCTTACTGCTGACTTCAAATCGTTCTGTTATTGAAAATGTGGCTGGAAATTTATTGACCTGTTCTCATCATGAGATTTAAAGAAGTTAGTGCTACATTCAGTAAAGCCTAAAAACACAGATTTTTAAGTACACTGTGGTTTCATGAAAAAGCTAGTAAAACACCATCCTTTTGTATAAAAGAGTTGAACTCAGGAATTTTAAGCAGCAAGAGCTCTTAACTTCTAAAGTGCTCAGTATATCCTCCATTATGAACTTCATTGCAAACACAAGAATAATACTTTAATCAGGATATATTGAAGGAAAAATATTCCTTTGCTAAAATCATGAATTCTGGAATAGAGGGCTTGTATGTTTTCAGTCAGGAACTAGCATGTGGGTTTTTTGTATTGCTACATAACAACACTTAATGGTATGATATCTCATTAAACATTTTAGTATAAAATTTAATTCCATTAGCCTGCTGAAATTGATAGAATCTTTCCATTAACTTCAACTAAGCACAGATCAGGATTTATTTAAAGTCTTTACCGAAGCTGCTTCAATTCCTTATACATATTCTGGTGCAGGAGACATCTAAGTTGCTACAGCTCTGTTCACTGGAGGACTTTGCTGACAATAAGTATTGTAGAGCAGTGTGACTAATTCCCAAAGCAGACGAGATTTTTGTGATTGCGTTGCCCATGTCTGTGCCAGTTCATCCCTGTACCACCCATAACAAGACTTGAAACTTTTAGCCAGTCTCAATCAAACTGGACAGAAAGGTAAGTCTAAAAGATTCGTGCAAGTGCTGTGACAATCAGTAGGTAGGCACGAGGGGCTTATCCTGCAACAGTGACTCCTTGGGGAAAAATGCAGTGGTCAGTCAGCCCTGTAGGTGGGCAGAGAGGCAGCAGCCACGTGCCGGTGGGCAGGGGCACGTGGCAGGGCTGCCAGCTTGGGCGCAGCGCCGCACCGGCTCCCAGAGCGGTGCCATCAGTTGCTATTTGTGTGCAGGTGGCCTGGGAGTAACGTGAAGAAGAGGATACGAGAATGAGCAGGCACAAACCATTGAAAATCAGGCCTTTCCAGTACCACTGCTCGCTGAACAGCTTGCTGTTTCTTACACGGCGTTTTTAAAGCGGCACGTATAAATATCTGAGGATGACTAGTAGTTTCCCAGTATTCCAGTAACTTTTGCCTGTGGTGTGCCAGCAATGAGAACCTCAGAACCAGAACATGCAGGCAATGAAAGTCAATTCATTGATTGACTCCAGCAAATGGAATATTGATTCAGACTTGGGTAATTACATTAAATAGTAGGGGGAAAGTATATTAGATTAAGGAGGTACATAATTCTATTTTTGGAATAAAAAGGAAGAGTGATACACACTGTGACAGCAAGAGATTAACTTTCATCGTTAAATTAGAAAAAAACTGTTCTACTGCTAACATAATATTTAAATTCAATTTCTTAAAAAAAAAGACCTCAATGATGTTATAATTTTTATTTAATTTTTTGATGTAAAATTTTCTCATTTTGTTCATGTGTTCAAGCTTTTAAACATCAAAAAACTGTCTCTGTAACGGTCTGTGCAAAATGCATTGAAAATTCTTATATTTTAATGAAAAAATAACTGCACTACTATCTATATAGTGTTTTAAATAATTATAAACAATATTATGAACATGTAAAATTTGCTTTTGATTTTTTTAAGACTGATGCTTTTTTTGCTGGGAAAGATTTATTTGGTTTCTTGCTTGTGTGTCTCATTTTCAAAATCCTCTTTCCCGTGCAGAAGTCAGTGATTCATTTTTTCTTTAGGAGCCTGATTTGAAAGCCGTACTGAATGATGCAATGAATGTTACATTGCATTGGTAGCACTGTACCAATAGAGATTCTCTATGGGCAGGAAATACAGGGAGTAAATCAGTGCAAGTTGGGCATGATGACTTTTTTCTGATGACAGGAAAGAAAAATGAAAACTAAAAAATTCCTCATTTCTGAGGAGCAATTTGTTTCATAGATATAATTCCACATTAAGTTATTTTTGGTACCACTCACAGAATTTGTTACAATATCAGTTGCTATAAAGCTGTCTTAACTCCTGGGTAATTATTTCTCATCTGTTATTCTTCTAGATAAACTCATATGCATGCAATTCATAGTTGTTGTTGACTGTGAGTTGCTTGTGTGATCTTCAGCATATCCACGATAGAAATAAATTAACTTCATTTGTGTTCGTATCAATGCCAATTCAAAAGGATCTTGTTATGAATTTATTTTTTGTTTGCTTCTCTCTGAATTGTTATATGTAACATATATTACCGGTTCTGCAAGAACCTAAGAGAAAAGCTTCCAAAATACAAAATGAAATATTCAGTGTCAGTATTGGTATTTCCAAAACACAAGACCATCATTTACTCTTTGAAATTTGAATAGTGCCCTGCTGTTTAAAATTCTAATTTGTGTGACATACCATAGCTCTTATCCTCTGTAATGCTGCACTTTGCTGTCGTATAATTCATTTTAAGATGTACTTAAGGAAATTGAAAAGATGAGATTTCCTATGATTGAAGGGTTTGTTCTTCCATAAAATGATGATTATTAGGAAATAAATAGCAACAGTTAATTGGCCACAAGATTTTAGTAAGAAGTAATGATGAAGGATTTGTGGGTATTGCACAGGTTGCTGCATTTGTGTGGCTTTATTAGGTTTTACTGAAAAGGGAGGAGTGCATAAATAAAGATCAAGGAGTACTGGAAGGGTGTAGTATAGGCTTGAGACTTTCTGTCCATGAAATAAAGTCAGTGGAGTTCCCTGATTTTGCAGCAGGAAATTGAAAGTAGAATTTGGGTTTGACTTAGATATTCCTAAATGAGACATACGTACAGGTAATAAACCGCAGCAGTTGCAAAGGGTGGTAACCACTACTGCAGGAAATACTTGGTTATTGTTTTTAAAGGTTAGCAAATCGTGGTCTAATATGTTTTTGGAAGTAATATCTACTAGGTTATCCTTTGGTCTTGTTTATTTATCAGTGTACCCCAATCAGCATATTCTGTATAGCTTGGATTTTATACAAGAGGTCAAGCCATCACAGAGGTCTGGCTTACATATGTTTTTTTAATTGAAACCATATGCAGATCAGGCCTTACTTCATACTGAAGTTACCTAACTGGGAACAATTTATCTTGTGATATTAAAAGAAGTCACAAAACAGATTAACTTCCTTCATCCTCTTGGGTCTCGCTCTTGTGCATATCAGAAGAGAAATGCTGCCACAGCTTTATTTTCCTACTGGTATTTTTTTCTAAGAGTTGACATTGAAGCCATTAAATATGCACAGATGTCAGCTTGATAGAGGACAAATAATGCATGGTTGGTGCAGTACATTCACGGCTTTATGCTAGTATGTTTATGAGATGGTTTAATTATTTCAAACTGCTGCAATATTAAGGTTTTGCTCAAAAATATGAGAAAATATTAATAATTGCACTTTGAAACATAGAAATTTAATTTTTTGTTGAAATGCGTATTCACTTCCAAGCCCTTTGTGAAAGTAGAGTTGAGCAGAAAATATGAATTAGAAATTCAGTGGGTGAGTAGTTATGAACTGCTCAGAGGGATGCAGTTCAAGTTCAAAGGAAAAGCAGTAGAAAGGAAAGGCATTCTCTTTCAGATAAATTATAGTACTATTTTAACCATAGATTAGTTTTAGTCTCTCTTGGTTCTGAAACTGATGGTTCACTGCTTCCACAGAAATAACTCTATTGATGGTCCAGAATTGTAAATGAACATGCTAAGCTTGTCATGGACACTTTGATCTAGAAAAGGAAATGTTTCAAATAGTGCTACTTACCAGCAGCTCATAATGACTTTTAATCCTAAAATAAAATTAAGAGACATTTAAACCATTATTTTCTGAGTTGATAAATGAAAAATATCTAAGGAAATAATCTATCATAAAAGAATCCATGTTAGCAGTTTCCACAATATGAAACTTAGTTTTAGACAAGCTCTACAAGTAAATGCAAGAGTTTGACTGCATATTGCTTAATAGAATCTCAAAACATCATTCTTTCCTACTATTGTTCTACAGTCCCTCGTATGAAGCTCCAGTGTAGGTAACAGTTTTAAATAGTTAATTATTAAACAGAAATTTATATATGACAGATAGCAAAATATAGATATTTAGACAACTATATTTAAAAACAGAAAAAAATCCCAAGTACTTGCTGAATGATTCATCTAAAATTGTGAATAAGAATATAAGAGAAATTTTAGAAGAAAAAAACTCTTCAAAGGGTAGAGGAAATAAAAAGATGGAGAAAAAGACATGGAAAAATAAAATTAAGATACCCCTTGAACGTGGCCAAGAAGCTCAGAAAGGCATCATCCTTAAATACATATTTGGGATGTATTACAATGTGAGCCTTCTGTATGTTTAAAATCTTTTAAGACCAGTGACCTGAGTCATCCGGGACCAAATGTTGTCATCAAGAGGTTTTTACTTGTGTAAAAATATAATCTCTTCATATTTGACATTATTATGGCAATAAACAGTCCCCATAACTGAACAGTAGATTTTATGTTTTTTCAGATTTTAACCAAAAATTACATTGAGAACTGTATGTTAGCTAGATCATGTGTTTTAGGTAATGCACTTTTAAATATCTGAAGACCATGTAGGATGATGAGATGTAATTTACAGCTGAATTTTAAGAAAATAGCATACTTCTCACATTGAGTAGACACACATCCTGAGTAGAGATACTTGTGTATTCTATTTCTCTAGTACTGTAGGATGTTTTTTAATGTCTCAATGTTTTATGTAATGAACTGAATTTTCTAATACCTTTCTGTGTTTCAGGTGCTTCTACCATGGTAATGTATTCTCGCTCTTTCTCTGTAGACAGATATGTGTATATATGTAAACAGAAACATTAAGATGCTCCAGCGTATTCATGCTTACCCAATTAGACAGAGTACTTGAATCTTATGGAATTTATATCACATTGCCTTCATTAGGATTAAGCAGAACAAAAAGGTTTTACACAGTTTGTTCAGAGATCTGTAGCAAGAGCTACAGTGTAAAAGCTACTTAAAAATATTTAGGCAAGAGATCTGAAGGAACGCAGTGAATTCTTGATCATCCTTCTAACCATTTCACAACAGAAACTAGTATTCTGTGCAGTTTTAGCCTGGCATAGAGTGGGTCAAGTCTTGTCATACTTAGTGACTCATCTGAGATCCGTGAACAACAAATCTGCATACTGTATCTGTGGTCTCCTCTTGATCATCTTTCTATACTCATTGCAAGGTCCATTCTAGCCATACATTTTCCATGTCTTCGGAGAAGGTATCCACAGCAATATAACCTCATCTTCTGCTTTTCTCTAACTCAGTTCCTCATAGCAGATGTCCAGTCATTTGACTCCCTCAACACTTAGACATAATTTTACTAATTTATTAAAATGCCATATTCTAAAAAAAATCTGTTTCACAGGCTGGTCGCATGGTCTTTCAAGTCAGATTTTTAAAGGAAAGGCTATCATGTTTTCTAATTCCTATTTGAAATGGAAAACACATGGCTTCTTTTCAATACAGTGACTTTTTCAAGGCACTTTATTATGTTCAATTAGATTATACATACTGATGACAATGGAAATACTAAAGCTTTTTTTGGAAGTAAAAAATATAATTAAAACTTTCACCTTATTTAAAAACTGAATATATTTAATCGTAGCACTATCTACTTAATCAATGTATCTATTTACAAGACAAAAGAAAGGTGTATGAATTGTTTAGAAGCACTGTGACAAGTTCCAAATTATAGTCTCAGGAGGCAAGAGAGAACTGTGACACGATTTGCTTCAGAAAGGCAGGGTAATTATAATGAAAGGGAGCAAAAGGGGAGGAAAGCTACAAATAGAAAAGAATCGAGGTGGTTCATATAATATATTCTAATTTGTATTATGATGTCCCACATTTACATTGTATTACTATAGTTAAATTAATAAATCCTATTACTTTTTATTTCTGTATGAAAAATCATTGTTCTGTATACATAAACTAGGTTATGATACTGCAGATTAACTACCGTAATAAACTGATAGTCAAATATTACTAAAGATAGTGAAAAGTTTTTTTTATTATATATTGCTGCTGTTTTATTGATCTAGAACAAGAAGAGCTTTTTAAAAAAATGCTGAAAGAAATTCAGATAATATTTTCCTTGAGCTACAGTCCTCAGCCATGAAGGTGGAATGCTGCTTTTTTTAAACAGTGGGATTTATTTACTGTTTGCAAAATAACAAGGGCTAGGTTTTTATGTTTTCACAAAATATAAATTATGGAATAATTTAGTTTAGGTAGCATGTGTCCAGAGGTGTCCTCTCTCTATATATACATGCATACATACACATATTATATATATACATACATACATATTATATATACACACACACATTTTTCCCCCAATGCAGAAGAAAGTGAATTCTATTTAGTAAACTAGATTCATGTTGTAATCTGGTAAAACAATCCTAATGTAATTTCAGAATAGGTAAAATTTTGTGTGTTAATATATTTAGGTGCACAGTACAGCATTTCTTTGCTATACAGTAACTGGAATAGCCATTATGATAGTAATTGTACTAGACAGTTACTACAGAAAGATAAGCTAAATTGTGCAGAAGTGGGGTTTCGTGATAAGACATTCCGAGAATTAGGTCATGTTGGGTTCAATTGCCTATTATTCAGATGTCTCATTCCTGAGCTCACAGGGAATGTCATTATGATCATTACCCAATTAAGACACTACTGTGAAGTGACAAGTCTGACACTGTATGAACTACATCTAACACAGGGTTTCCTTAAGAAAACCTTTACTGTTTCTTAGAATTTTTTTAACTTTTCATTAAGCATGTCAAAACTCGCATTTTATTATAATCATTGTGCCATTTTTACCGTTCAGAAAATGTGTCAAGTTTTGTGTTCCAGTCTCTAGACCGGAATCTGCATACTGATTCATATGATACCCGATGTATTTTTTTTAGTTAGTTTTGGATGTAGAACACTCTTTGATGTCACACTAGAAGTTCACTTGCTGATTCTTTTAAGTTCCTAAGTATTTGCTGTGTTAAACAACACCTCGGCTCCAAGGCTTCGGACACTGATAATCAGCAAATGGTCATAGGCAATAAAGCACTACGTTTTCCCCAGGCCCATGCAGGACCAGATATACAATGTATTTAATACAGTGTTTCTTCTTCTTCTTCTTCTTCTTCTTTTTTTTTTTTAATAAGTGATAGGTCAATAAGGGGAAAAAAAAAAAAAGACCCCAGTATACTGTAAGCACTAGTTATACCAAAGGAGTAACTGTTATCAGACTGAGTCAAATAATATTTTTTTCTATCTATATAGCATTCCAGCAGAACTTTATCAAATTCAATATGCTAATTAAAAGCTATCTAATTTATTCTTTCTTTCAGCTCAATTTACATCAGGTCTGCTCACACAGAATACCAGTTTAGATCGTTTAGCACTTTGTCTGCAATCTGTGATAAATACTCAAAATGGGTCATATTCTGTGGGACCAAGGTTTAATACGTAATTTTAGTATTTTAAAAGTAATAGTAAAAACTTACTTGTTCAAATAATTTTGAAGAAAAATGTTCTGCTGAGATTTACATGAAAATTTTTTTACCTCTTCAACTTGCTACTTATATAAAGGAGATTCAGCCTGTAAAATCTTCTTTTAAAAACAGAAAAAAGGATATGCTTCCCTGAAAATATCTTTTGAGCCCATACTATATAGATAACTTTAGTTTTCATTTGTATTGTAATAATATCACTAAAAAAATCTTAACAGCTGATCTTCCTGATGAAATCAAATAAAAATACTAACTGTAGAAATGTTTACAGAGACAAGTATTTTGGAATGAAGTTTGTAATAGGTTTTGTGTTAGGCTCTTAACATTTAAAATATACCTTGATTTCAGAAAGGGAAAAAAAAGTGTATTTTGGGAGTTTCCATTGTATTTAATGGCAGAACTATTTATGCTGGAATTGTAATATGTGATTTTGAATTTTGCTATTATTAAATAGGCTGTTTTGGCCTGTTTTAGCACTGCTTTTACCAGTTTTCATTGAGTAAGTGCTAAATGAATATGTAGTAAAGAAATTCACTGTTCCAAAAGCCTGTACTATCATGGACATTGCGAGGATGTGGCCTTTGCTGGAGTAGCACATACACTGTTTTAGCCCACAGGCATTTGTGGGCCAGATGTAGCCACTGTGTTCTTCTGTGCGGCCCACTGTGTTTTCCCAAGGAGATTCTAGAAGCCCATAGCTGTTTCTTGGGCATTTTCTTTCCTAGCACAATCAGCTTGGAGCCCTGCATCACAGGGAGATGCCTGGGGGCAAGGCTCTCGCTGCTGTATTGCAAGCACACGGGTGCTTGTCCATGGGGAATAGGAGGGCTGGCAGGGGTGGAGCAGGAGCAACCCAGAAGGAAGCAGATCCGCTTTCCAAGCAGAGAAGGGGCAGAGTATCCCTGTAGAGCTGCGTCAGGGGTCGCAGGTCCACAGCAGCAACTTTAGGTCAACTTATGTGTTATCTGAGAATGGGTCTGGTCAAAAAACAGTTTGCGGTGGGGAAGATGCACCAGAAGATTTCTTTTTTCAACAAATTAATTCCCTAATTAAGCTCACTGTATGTCAGTTCTTGGTCTTGGGAAGTGAGCATGGCAGCCAGCATCTTTCTATGCCAGCTCACAAATATGACAGCTTAAAGCAACTGGGATACTGACCCCCAAAGCGTGGAGAGTGCCACGAGTCTGGATCTGCTGCTTTCCGGTGGGTGGGGAGGAGAGCGGGGGAGCAGCCTGCTGCCCTAAGCACGTTTGTGTGTTAGGGACAGGGTGGCACTTGCAGGGGTGAAGGCACAGCTCCTGCATGGGTGTGTTAATAGTCCAGAGTTCTTGCTGTCTAAAACTGAGCTCTGGCAGCTACAGCTACCATAGCCGGACCACACTGATAAATTGTGGAAATTCCTCGGGTTGATGTATGAGGTAGTGGCATTTTAAATGCTGTAGCACGGTGGACTTGTAAGATGCCTGGATTTCAGTCAGCGTTCTGTTGTTTCCTTTAACCTCATCAGTCAGATCTACTGCTCTGACCTTTTCTTTCTCTGAACCTCACAGTTCAGTGAAAATTTTAACATTCTCAAAATATCACCCACAGAAAAAGCTGAATATGCATCCATGTGTTGATGTATACATATTTTGCATTCCCCTCTGCATCTGACAGCATCAGGAAAAACTACTATACTTAATGAAAAAGAAATCTGTTTTTAAGGTTAATATCACTTCTTTGGAATTATACAATATAAACTATTTAACTAAAATTATATCCTGTGTCAAATAAATTTCAATGTGCATGCAATTTTTTTAGTTCCATATATCACAATATAGCAAAACAACTTAATTGTTCTTAGTACCTATAAATATATAATACCTTTTTTCTTTCACAGACAAACTCTTCTTATAATACAGGTATTTCTCACATAGTTTTAATCTTCACGTATCAGTAATTACAAAAAAATTGTTTAACATTAATCACTTCTTCCATTATACTGGTTATTATTTATGTTAATGTTTGCTAAATAGTGTGGCCTATTTTAGCTTAGTAGCTAAAACTTTTACAGATACAGTTATACTAGTGTAAAGTAATAATTTGTGATGTTATTATGTAGATGCAATAAAATAAGAAAACATTCTAAGCTATAGCTGAAGATTTTTTTTTGTTTGGTTTCATTCCATTTCTTTGAGTATGTAAACATAGATGTTATATTGTCAGATGGATAAAAAACTTACACAGTTTTGTCACTTTCAGTTAAGAATTGAACTTTCATACCAGAATGTGTGTACAAAACAAGTGCAATTTTCAGTTGGAATTGTGATACAGGCAGAGAGGGGGAGGGTTCAGCGTTACAGTGCACTCAGTTATTTATGCTTGATTTGGGGTTTATAAGGTGAAAGGATGAAATATATCTTTGGATGTGGATTTCCTATTTTTCAATTTCCAGTATGCATTTTTCATTATATGGAATATTCAAGAACTTTTATCTTACATCATATCATTCACTCTACTTTAAAAGCAGATTAAATCTCACTACTGAAAACTACAGTTTATTTCAAATTGTTCAAAAAACCCTGGTTTTCTCTCCAGTCTTCTGCTGTTCTAGCACTTCTGACAACAGCCACCTGTTTTTTCTGTACTTCAAAAAACCAATCAACTACAAAAGCCCTGGAGGCAATCTGTCTTTTCTCTTCACTCTTTCTATCCTACACTAATCACTAGGAACAACAGTGAAGTGGACATCTCAAACTGAAGAGGAGCAGGGAACGTAGGGGGTAGAGAGGAGCCCTCTTTGATGGATTTGAAAATAAGAGAATTTGTTTGGAGGATGAAATTGCTAAAATTGAAAAATATGTTTTACAGACAACAAGCAGACTTATCCTTAAATCTAAGTCAGTTGTGCAGCTCATTGGCAAGTGTCACTTTAAGCACAGTTCCATCTTGGCCTTATTGCTAATTATATTTTTCTATAATAAGCCAGTCTAGCTCTGATCTCACATTTGCATTTAATTTTCACCTCCTGAAACCCTTCTTTCCAGCTCCTATCATTGGATTTGACATTAGGAATTGCTGAGCTCCAACCTAAAATATACTACTGAATCAGTCTGTCAATGAACAAATCAGATAAGCTTTGTGTAACTTTTTTTTTTTTTTTAATGTGAAGGTAATAATGCTGCCATATATTATACTAAGGGGACATAAAAATTATCTTACTGTTTGAACAGTGCTTTCATGTGAAAAAGCTTAAGTAAACATTTAATAGATTTGCCAGCCACACGTTTTCATGTTCAAGTTTTGTTCTTTCTTTCACCTTTCTTACAGCAGTTACCCCTTCTACAATATAGCTGTCAAGCCCACCTTGCTGAGATGGAGCATGGGAGGTTTTAGTCTACTCCTTTCTATTCTCACTAAGCAGTATTCATGATCCAGATCTTGCCGTAATGTGACAAACTGCGTGGCAGTGTAGTTCTCCTCATAAGACAGTGTTTGGGGTCACACTAATAGTCTGTATTCGTTATCTAAACCCGGTACATCCATTGCCACCAATATAGTATATTTAGTAAGAATGACTATTTAACAACCATAAGCATCATGAAATGAAAATGGAGAATGGTGCAAACCTCAGTGGTGGTATTTTTGTTTTTTGGGGTTTTTTTTCCTACTTCTGGTTTGAAAAATAATCATACATATATTAATAGCACTCTCTTGACCCTTTTAGAGGTTTGGGAGCTCTTTCTAAGATGGGAATTATATCTCGAATTTATCCTTCAGAGAAGGAAATCACCTGCTAGGAGATAGAATTTTACAGGCAGGAGCATACTTTCTGTGGTGTGTCTCACAATAAAACATGTTTAACGCTGAGAGCACAGCTGTGTATGGCTGTAAAAACTGAGGTCTGATGTGGTAACCATGATGATGATTAAATTTGGCAGGTTTGAGACTATCTCAGTTAGCATCATGCACATGAGATGCCTACAGGAATTAGAAGAGATCTAAATACTTGCACTGTCACATATACAGAATGAGATTACCCACCTACTTCCTCATTATCACAAACCACAATTTTACCATCCTTGTCTTCAAGCGCATTCAATGTGCCTGAATAGTGTAAGCAGTTCAAATGTATGTGTGTAACCACCCGTCTACTGCTTTCTCCTCTGGAACAATCTTTTTTTATACCCCATCACCTCATCAATTCAGTTCCTGACTAGGGAGCACTGAAAGGGACCATAGCTTCCTTCAGCAGTTTTATCATGTGCTACTAGAGTGGGGCTTGAAGGGCTTTGTGGCCAGCATGAGGACTCTGCCTGGCAAGCACGTCAGGAGGGAAGCAGGTGGTGGAGAAGCACATGCAGCTGACAGGAGGTGAGCTCTGGTGCAGCAAATCAGAATGAGGTACTTGGAGGTGATACTTTTGACGATTATTTTTAAACATTCCTTTTTCCATTTTATAATTGTTTCTTCTTTTCATTTAAAAATGAAGATCTGAGATATGAGGCAACCTTAAATTTAGGCCAATACAAGAAATAGTCTTCTACAGAGATATTGATTCACTGTCATTTCTGTAATATTTTATCTTTTTCCCTTTGCTGTATCTTATGAAATCTTAGCTAAATCACTGACTTGCATCAGCATTTTTACTGTGCTAAATAATTTCCTTTCATCTCCTGATTATCTTTATGGACATATTTTATCTATGTTTTGCTATATTTTAAATTTTATATTGACACTAATTAAGGTTGCCATCAGCATGTTAATTAAGAAAGGTTAAGATAAAACAACGCGCTCACTAGGTGGATTTCCTCAAACACATTTTCTGTTCAATTTTATGTGTTTTCCAATGACTTAAACAAGAGTGTAAAATTTGCTCCGGTGGCATATGCTACTAGTGTCTAGCCTACATTCCTTGAAATTCAGGCATTTACTCACAGGTAAAGGTATACTCACTTTCAGTAATTGCACGGGTCAGAGCTGTCTCCATTTCTTGCTAGGGTTTTCTAGAAAGTGAACTGACAGGTTCCCAGAGCTTTTATGCAATAAAGAATTATTGGCAGAAACAGTTTCTGCTTGTTACCAAACAAATAAGCAAGTCTGAACTTGGAAATAAAAACAGGACGATCTGGCTTATCATCATTATAATGTGTTGCTGAGTGTACAAGATCGCACTCTTCCTGAGGGGAAACAAAGCTTTGCTTAGTATAGTCTGCTAGCTGGTAAAGGCATCGTGAAACATCCACTTATGCATCATCTTGGCACAAGTAGAACTGAGAGAAAAAAAGGGGGGAGGGAATTCCTTCAGAGCTTTAATAAAAGAAAGTTGTAAATATTAAACAGATGGCATACTAATATGAAGCACAATTTGCTGCTTAACCTTAAGCTTTTCAAAAATAGAATGCCTTACTTTAGTGAAGCTGTTGTTTACTGTATAACACTTGTTTTGGAAAAAAGATGAAGAGAACTGTTCTCATCTGTAGCTAAGCCAATATAACTTTCATTTGCTCCAGTATTCAGTCTTAAGTTTGATGCTTCCAAACCTTATTGACCAACTGTGATGCTTTAGACAAGGTATGTATATAATAATGAAACAAATTAATTCTGTCCCTAGTATTTAAAGTTATTTTAAAACCAAAGTCCCTTGCAGTGAGCTAACCAATAACACAGGAAATTGTTTCCGTTCCTTACAGGCTGAACTCCAAGTTGGGGAAATGGGTTTGATTTTTTTTATTACTATTATTTTTATTGTCTATTTTTATTTCAAAGAGTGAACTTTGATAGGAAGAAGGGCTTGCAGAGAAGGCCTGGATCTACGCAACAGACATAACTGGTTCAAACTTGGAAAACAATTTTACTAAACATTTGTTTCTATTTTGTATAAGTCCATTCAACCAGTTTCATACACTTGCAATCATTCAATACATTTTCCCTTTTTGGTGTTGGAAACAATTCTTCGTTGTACAAATATCCATGTTAGCATTCAGCAAGATTATGTATTGTTTGCTGTTCTTTACTCTCTATTTTGAGAAATAATTTTGGGCAGAAAATTACCATGTGATATTGATGATCAGTCTTCCTCTATAACATATGCATTGTTGAAATTAATAGTGGTCAATCAATGCATAGCCTGAAAGCTGATTTTGTTTAAGTGCTTATGAATAGTAAACTGAATAGTTGGGATTTTATTCTAACTTAAATTTTTGCAAATACTACATGCTGTTGTGGCAGCAAAAGATCTGGATTCAGTTCAGCCTATTTGAGACTTCTGATGTGAATCTGACTGAATTATTTAGTATCTTTGCACTCAAATATCTTTGCATTTGTCACCTATGTCTAAGCGGGGAATTGGCTGGGTGATAAAAGGACATAGAGCCATGGATGAAGAGATATGGATAATGGGAAAAAGAGACTTCAATGTGAAAACTTCTATATAGATTCAAAAAAGCCCATCAGATTTAGAATGATGGAAGAAAATCCATTAAGGACTGCTAAATATGAAGACACTATCACTGGCTGAAGTCTCTGAATCGCTAATAGCTGTTACTACATGCCTGCTCTGTTCTCATTTTCTTCCTTAGGCAGTCGTTGGAGGCAGGAGTACCAGGTCTCTGGTCTGACCTGATTTGACTGTTCTCATCTTATGTTACATTACAGGATAGCTGTTCACCCACAGAAGTAGGGTTCAGGAAGGAATTTTCCCATAAAGGTCTATACAGCTATGGCTATATAAGGTTTTATACCTTATTCACAGCATAAATAAAAGGGAAGTTCTGCTAAAAAGGCTGAGTCTTTACAACTTAGTAGAGGAACTAACACAAGTCTCAGTGAGTGGGATCCAGTGCAGTGGGACTGCCTAAGACCTAATCTTAGAGGTAACAGATACACTAAGTAGTTGGTTAACCTTGAACCGTAGCAAGAAGTATGGGCCTAGTGGACTGCCTCGTCTTCACCTCTTCAAAATGGGAGAGACCCTGAGACCCAGCATATGAGGACACCTTACACTTTACGCTCAGTGACTTTGTTGGACATCAAGGGGTTTGGGGACTGTAAATTTTTGGCACGCTAAAAAGGATGGATGCATCATATATGTTCTAAATAAAGTAGCCTGCTTAGTCTCACACCAGGCACCCATATTATCCTATCCTATCCTATCCTATGCTATCCTATCCTTTGTCCAAGCCAAATAAAATTTAGAATGTTTAACCCTACAGTTTTGTTCACGTTGCTGACAACAAAATATTTCACTTAATTGTGTGTATTCTTCTTTCTCCTCAGAATTATGGTTTGGAGACTGAAAATCTGAGAACACTCTCTCACAAGCTGAATGCCTCAGCCAAAAATCTTCAGAACTTTATAACGGGTAGAAGGAGGAGTGGCCATTATGATGGCAGGGCCTCCAGACGACTGCCAAATGATTTTCTTACCTCTGTAGTTGACCTGATTGGTGCTGCCAAGAACTTACTAGCCTGGCTGGACAGGTAATTTAGTATTCCTTGATCCTTTACACGAGAATAGTGCCTTCTATTTTCTGTATTTCTTCTTTTTCTCTTGTACTGTTTTTTTCTAGTATTAAAATGTCAGGTTTGGAATTCTAACTGCAAGTTCTGGGTTGTAAATTTCTCAAATATTGGCAGTCAAAATGTGCCAGCCTTTCCCAGCAGGAGGATGTTAAAGTTTTCTCTAGTTACTTGTTCAGATTCTTTTCAGTTTGATAGTATTTTGTGCAAAATGAATATTTCTGTGCTATTCCAAGTTGACAAATCACTGCCACAAGTGGTAGCATCATTGGCAATATCAGAAAGGAAGGGAAGGAAGAAAAGGTTATGGAATCTGAACCTTCCTTCACCCAGCAAAAAGATTAAAAAAAGAGAAGCTGGAAGTGAACTAAATCAGTTAAATAGCATTCAAAAGAAATGACAGTACTTGCTTATTCTGAAAATGAAAGGTTTCTTATTAGACTTTTTATCAATAGGTTTGATACATTAGTTACAGTTGTGCTGTTGGTTAATGCTCAATGACTAACTACTGTTTTTTTCATTTATGAATTGAGAATCGGATTACAAGTAATTCTCTGAATAAATGTAGTTAAAATTTTGACTGTAGGAAGCCAGTTTATTTGGTTATAGCAATGGATAGCTTTATCTGGAATCTGAATGCTCTTGGATATATAAATGGCACCTTAGAAATCACAGTTAGAGTAGATCACCCTCCTTCACAGCGTATGTATAATTCTGGTGACATCTTCCTAACCTAATGCCAGCAGTCATATTCTCTTGGGCTATGACCTTGTCAGTTCTTATGAATTCAGATGGGGTCAGAATTCAGGCAGAATTTGAAAAACCTAAAGAAAATCCTCGTATGCAGGAAGCTGTCAGTGGCTAACTAAGCATTACTTTGCTCTCTGAATTAAGGTGCTAACTGCTGCTGAAGAATGATGTCATACTAGAAATGTTGTCTTTTGAAAGAGTCATAAAAATAAAATCGTGACAACTTGCAATTGTTTGGAGCATCCTATTTTACTTTCCACAAGAATGATAACTTTTCGTGTTCTTGCAAAAATCCATTTTATATCCATGCTACCTACTTTGATTCTTGTTTCAAAGGCATACTTTATAAAAACTGTGTAATTTGCTGCTGGAGATTGTCATGATTAGGTGATTTAAATTTCTGCAGTGTAGAACTGATGTCTATATAGCATATACTTTCTACAGTGTTCCTGAAGATTTCAAAAGAATGGTGAGACTGTGTTATTGAAAAATAGATTCATTATTTGGGCATTTTTTTCCCCTGATTAAGCCATAAAACATTTAGCTGACCCTATTAAGTTTGCCTTTATGAAAACAAATTTACTAACCACAAGTCTGTTTAAAAACTACTTATACTGTAAACAGGAATTGTATCCTTAACACTGTACAAATCTGTTCTACCTTTCTGACAGGTCTCCGTTTGTCAGCGTGACAGAATATTCACTGCTGAAAAACAACATTGTTCAACTGTGCCTGGAACTAACAACCATTGTGCAACAGGTAGGAATGGTTTATTTTCTGCTCTTTCCAAGTCTTCTTCATATTGTTGCTGAAAAATCACAATAATAAAAACATTGCTTTCACTTCATCAGCAAAATTGTTTTAGAATTACCTGTTAATTACGTATTCTCTTTCTCTGGGAGTGACGGGAAGAGTTTTGGTCTTTGTCTGCCCTCATATGCCTGGATAGACTGAAGGGTAGTGTATAGATAAAAAATAGTCCACTTAACATCAAACTGTCCATTTAGAAGTTAACAGTCTATCACCATGCAGGTATTAAAAGAAAAAAGCCACAGTGGCAAACAGCTTAATTACTACCATCAATTTATTACAGATTAAAATATGACCAATCAAAAATCTTTCAGGGACCAGTTCTTACAATACCTACAGATACTTTCAGAACCTGTACTATGACTTATTTACTTAAAGGGGAGCCAAACCAGTTGGAAGTTGCATAAAAACTGTTTAGTGACTAACATGAAATATTCATAGCAGTAAACGATTCAAATCTGGAACAAATAAGGGTACTAGTCTTACTGCTATTCATTACTTAATAGTAGTACAGTACACCACAGGTATGTAAAATTCATGTACCAGGTTCTGTCGTGCTATATAGTATACAAATAATGGCAATCTCTGACAGTGTCTGCCCCTGAAATAAGAGGTGAAAGGTACAGAAAGACTGAATGGAAACTAGTTTTGTAAATATTTATGGTAAGCTTCTCTTCTTGTGATTAGATGAAAATATGGATAAGGTAAAATAGTGTTATTGGAACAAGTGAGGAGGTTAGAAGAGAACAGGTTTTGGTATAAAATGAAAGAGGAGGATGAAGACAGTACTGTAGGAAAGGAAGCAAGAAGACAGATCAGCTAATCCTGCAGTTTTGTAAGCACATTAAACTGGCACTGCCTTCAGAAGAAATGTTTCCATTGCCTGCCTCTACCCTGTGCTGGCACAGTTCTTCATGCACCCTCACAGTGAACCAATCACAGAACTCATTTAAATTAAAAAGGCTTCCTGGAGTAGTATTCTTATGTGAACTTTCAGGGTTTTTTTTCTTAATTTATTTTTAGTTCTTGCAAAAAAAAATTTAAACTACCAGATGCATTTGTCCCAGCCTTAATTATTTGTATTTTATGCCATTATCATTACTTTACAATATTCAGCTTTCTTTCCTTTCAGAAATATTGGTGTGTACCTTGTCCTTTATGTGTTTTTGCAGTGCAAAACAAAGATCCTTCTTCTCTTTTTTTGTTTTATAAACTCCTACATAGGCATCTTATTTACGTATCTTTATAAATACCATGTAAGAGAAAGCTTAATAATACCAGGCTATTTTTGATTCACAGACTAAGCAAAACAAACGCCTCTACAGTGTAAAAAGTTTGCATTCTGATTCTGCCCTGCAACACTTTGTAAGAGCTTTGATTTTTCCCTATGGTCTAGGTGGAAATCTTTTAAGTTTGAATTGTCGTTGTTTCTGTCATTTATTCAACTGCTTTTGGCAGAGGAGATTCAGTTCTCCTCTATCAGCAATAGTTTGGCTCTTTTTTCTCAGTTCTTCAACTCCACTCCCAAAGCTGTCCTCTTTTGAGAACTTAAAACCAATCTATCTTTTAGCATAAACTCCGAGACATTTCAAAATGAAAAATGTTTAGTTAATTGTTCAGGTGAGTGACAAATGGAGACAAGTTTTGGCTTTTATCTTATTTTCAGATCTGAGTTGTTTGATAGCCCTCTGTTGATATCTTTTACAGTATATTAAACTCAGAAGCACCAAAAAGAGTAGATAAAACAAAATCATTCATAGAGAGACAGTTTTGCTGTTACTAAATGTGAGGAAAATTGATCTTAATGTGTGAAAGCAGAGATGTCTCACCTAAATCAGAACTGCAGTCTTAACTGTAGCCAAAAATACAAATTGAAAGGCATAACTAATAGAAATCTGGATCCTTTTAGATACTGCTTATGATTTGTTTTACAAATAATGTGAATTTTTACATGTCTAATTTAGAGCAAAAGTAACACTCACGGCGATGTATTTGGCAAGTTTAGTGACAAACCTCTTCAATCTAAAGATTTATTTTGTGCAAAATTAACATGCTTTGTGTACATAACTTACAGCTGGCACTCAAGGTGAAATTATTTCTAAATGGGGGCATCACTGTGTAATGTTGGTTTAATATAGCCAATGCTTATGGATTTTCTCACTAGCATGTACTGTATGCTGTGTGACATATGAGTCATATGAGATTATGAGTGACATAATCTTAGATGTAATAGGGAGGTAAGTTTTCTAGTGTTTTGATCATATTCTCTGTGTGAGTATGAAGATGAGATCTTCATTAAAAATTTAAATGAAATATATGAATTGCAATGTTGTATATTATTATTTACATATAAATGCTATGATGTATAAGCAGTTGCTTGTTGATCTGCGAGTAGTATCTTATTATGCCAGGTGTAAGAGCACTGATCTTCTCTAGTTTTAGAGAATTTTTATACCTGTCCTTGGGAATCTGCTTTATTTTACTCAGTTCTCTTATCCCTCACCATCTCCCCTTCACTAGAAAAAGCAGGGAAACTATAAAAGAATATTATTATGTAGAACACTGCAGAAGCATTGGGGCATCCTGATTTTGAGGTAAGATGTTCCATCAAGATGTGCTGATGGTAAGGTACAAAGACTGCATGATGTTAGATCAGGATCAGACTATTGCAAATGTTCGGGTTTTCCATTGACTTAGTTTCAAAGTATAATGACTCTAGCTTTGAGGCAGACTATCTCTCATTTTGATCTGAAAATGAATCCATCAAACTAACCTCACTGAATTTTGATTTGGTTAAGTTCTAGAGCAAGATTACATTCAGGGAATAGTAACTGGAATAACTGAAGCAGAATAGGATTTAGATTTTGTTCTTAAAACATATCCATTGGTTAATTGTTTCTTAACTTTATGGTAAGAAGAGTTCACTAGTTCTAGAAGTAGATGTTTTTCTGATTGATATTTTTCTGATATATTTAAGATGTTTAAAGCCTGTGATGAAGCCTTTGATATGTGCATTAAACTGCATGGACAAACATTCTTTAAACAAAAGTTTGCCTGTATCAAAGAACATCATTACATCTCAGGCTAATTTATTTTCAACAAAAGCCAAGCACTCTTGCTTGTTGTCATCTTTATTCATGTTTGAATAGCCCTATTGAGATAAACTTAGAGAACGTATCATAGTTGGGTTTTTTTTACCCTGTTTTTAGTTAAATAATTTGTCATTAGGATGAAGTATATGTTTCAGAAGGCTGTCTAGTTCAGATTCCAGCTGATGGAGAATTTTGATGTCTCTTAGTAGTCTCCTGAACCTGGTCTAACTTTGAAATTAGCCTTGCTTTGAGCAGGTGGTCAGGCGAGATAACCTCCAGAGGTCCCTTGCACCTGAATTATTCTGTGATTCAGCAATTGCCTTCATTGTTAAAATCATGGGTGTTATTTTCAGTATGAACTTTGCAGACTTCAGCTTTCAGCACCATAATCTTGTTTTGCCTGTGTTTGCTGAAGAACATTTTGCTATCCAGCATCTGTTCACTGTTTTCTAAATATAGATTGTGATCAAGTTCTTTCCTTAATTAAACTTAGTAAAATGAGTTACTTTATTTTCCAGTCTACATTTAACTAATTTAAAGTAACCTCATTTTTTTTAATGTGTGAATTCCAGAAGTGTGTTTAATGTTGCATACACAAGAAGTATAATTTAAATATCATTTTCTTATATCCACAGTTCAAAGACTGCAGTAGCTCCCAACTGCAGTGTTATATGGGGAAATGGCATTCAACTGGCAAATACCACAAAGTTTTAAGCTCTCTTCGGAGTTGCTCCTTTATAGGATCTCTATTTCTTTTTGGTAGTTGACTCAACTCATGCTGTTTTACTGTTACTAAGTTACTGTAGTAAATATTTTACAGGTATTAGAATTTATATGTTTTCGTTAACTGTTCTTACGATTTGTCATAAATCAATCTTTGATTTGATTGGGATCTGCATACATTTTCAGTAGTACTTGCATTTTTTTCTTTCAGAATTATTGTCTAAAATTATGAATATAGTGTTGGAGAGCACAAGTCCTACTAATCTTTTCTCTTTTTGAATATTTAAAAGTGTGATGTTTTACCACCTCAGAGTTGTGAAGGTGTATAGTGCCTATGAAAGGTAGGATGTTCTGCATAGTGCATAAGCTGGCTTGAATGTAATGCTGTTGCTATTCCTATTTTGTACTTTTTGTATTTTACCATTTTATAGAGGAGAAATAGACTGCAGCTACTAATTTTTTTCAAAGTTTTTAAACTATAAGAAAAAATACACTTTTTAACATGTCATCTGCCAGCGGAAGATGGGGAAAGAATGTCACTATAACTATTATTTATTTTCTAAGAAAAATGGACCAAGATTCTATAAATGTTAATCCTATAAGTTTTTTTAATGAGATCCCTAGTGCATTGCTATGTATCAGAAATAAATAAATCAAAAGAATATGTGACCTACATATCTTAATATTTTTAGTACAATATTGAGAGTGCTTTTAACTTCTCATTTAAACTAGTCTGAGGTATTAAAAAAAAGTTCATGTGCATATATTTTGGAAGGAATTCCAAAACCATTTTTAATGCTAATGTAAACTTGACTATGCAACATAAATACAGTGAAAATTAATTCTGCTCTACAAAACAGTAAAATTCAGTTTTACTATACATGTCTTCTATTCTTTGACCTGAAGTAATTAAGTTTATTCAGAATGAAGCTCACATTGTATTTCTGACACACAAATTAAAGGCATAATTTAGATAGGAGCATTAGCTATGAAGTCAAGCTGTAAGCCCTGCTGTGATCATTTTGTTCTCTTGGTACTTGGAGGGTTAAAAGGAGATGGCAGATATGCTGTTTGAAGTGTGTTAAACTGGCAGAGAAAACTGCCTTAGGCATTGCCAACTAAACTGACTTTTTTTTTTGTGTGTGTGTGTGCTTTAGAAAATAACAGCATGAATACTGAAGAAACATCAAAGGCATACTTGACCATGAAATACTAATATAAATTCTTCTCTGCATTCCTTAGCATTCACAATCTTCTGATTTTAACTTTCATATTCTGTATTTTTAAAAATGTATTCATTTAGAAATTAATTTCTGTACCAAAATGCCGATCCTTCAAAATAAACGTAATGCTTAGCATTGAGGGTGAGTTTATTACCTCTGCTCCAGCCCTATACGCTGGTCTGAATGGCTAGAATAGACTAAAGATACTCTGGAAACCTCAGACCAGCTGAGGGACAAGTTGCTCAAAACAGCACCCAAAGAAAGCAGTAACAAGAGAGCAGAAAATGGCCTCAGTGCCTAGGCCGTGGCAGCAGAGGTGAGCTGCTGGACAAGATGAGCAGATGAGCCAGGTAACTGTGATTTCTCTCGTGAAGAATGCAACAGCCTAAGCTGACCATATGGTCAGCTGATCCACTTCAAGAACAAATGGAATGAGGATGTTAAAATTATTTCATAGAAAGCTTGAATGAATTCACTATTAATGCTATCCAATTAATATCCAAGAAAAAAGAAATCTTGAGAATTGTAGGGAATCTTAAGATACCTTAGGGGAACCTTTTAGGTGTATCAGTAAGTTACATTTTATTCAAAGAAAAAAGACAATAAACAGGATTTTTCCTTCTTATATCCAAATTCTGAAAATGTTTAACCTTACTCTATAGAAAGCTTTTTTTCCAGCTTGTTTTCCATCATATTTGGAGAAGCATTTAGCAATTTCCCAGCATTAACTTTCTGTCGGTAAGTATCAGTCCACTTAAACGTAAACAATGTGTTAGTATGGCATTACAGGTAAATTCCAGAGATAAATCCCAGGTATCCAGTGGGGCCGTTGGCTGCCAGGGGACCATCCAACCCCGCGGCACTCCTCCCCTCTGTCACAGGTTCTCTGGGTCCTGAATGTGGGACTTGCCAGGATACTAGGGGGATTTTTCCAGGGATTTGAAACGTGCACGGAGGTTTATAAAAGAGACTTCGAGGCCCGGGTAGGTGTAGCAGGCCGGGACTCACTGTGTCTGTTTGAAAAGGCGGGGTCTGGCTGCCGTCGGCGCGGCGGCGTCTGCGCACGGGCGGCGGGGCCCTGGCTGGAGCTGCAGGGCCGAGGGCGCGGCGGCGTCTGCGCACGGGCGGCGGGGCCCTGGCTGGAGCTGCAGGGCCGAGGGCGCGGCGGCGTCTGCGCATGCGCGGCGGGGAAGCTTCTGGAACTGCGGGGCCGAGGGCGCAGCGGGGGCGTGGCTGCGGAGCCGCTGCGGCTGGGGCCGGCTTCAGAGGTGGGAGGTTTGGGAGAGTTTGCAGGGGCTTATTGGAGCTTAGGTTTTGCTGCGATTGAGGAAGTTGATGGCAGTTGTTGGGTTGAGAACAAGAGAGACTAAAATCCTAGGTTGCTGGGGGAAGAAGAGAAATTTGTTTTCAGACTTTTTAAATTTCTCTCTGCTAGCATAATTGAGTTTTTTCTATTTTCCTTTTAATTTGTTTTGATAAAATACAGCTTGAGAGCCCCTGTGGTGGTTTGGAGTGCTGGCCTGTGGGAGTAGAGCTGCCTTGGTGCACTTGGGCACTGTCCTGTGGGGAACGGTTAAATCCTGTCTTTAATTGCAGTGACTGCGTCTTACTTTCTGGAGGGCTGTAATGAGGAAATCTTCAAAACATTAAATAGCACTACAGGCAGGAACTGTTGCTTTGCTTCGTTTTCTCTGATCTCAGATGTTGTCCATGGTTCCCTTTAGGAAAGTCCATTGTACAGTTTGTGAAGCATTCATGTGTCCCTTTGTGGTAGTGCTTGCTCTCCAACACAGCTTTCACTGGCCTTGGCTTCCCAGGTTGAGCACATGATGCCTGGCATTGATATGGTATAGCTGGATAGAAACCTGGTCCCTCAGAGGAATACAGAGAGTCAGAGATAGGAAGGCCAGCATTCATTGTCATGGTGATGGATACTTTGCTATAATCTGCAAATTTACAACCTTTTTTTCCCCCTCCTCTAAAGTTTGTTTTCCCTGAGATCTCTTTCAGAAAATCATGGAGTGATTGGCTTAGGGAAGAGCAAGTAGTATTCTAGCACCTATAATGTCATTTACACCTTTAACTCACGTTTTGATTTATGAGTCTTAGCTTATGGAGTGATAAGAGTCATTATTCCTAAAATGGTAACTAAAATGGAAAAATGACTGCTCTAGAATTTTATATGCCTTAAGCAAATAAAGAGGTTGATAAAGAAGGCCTGGAAAAAAAAATCCTTAAATTGGTTAACAGCAACATTGTGACATGGAAAGGTGGGATGGAATTGTTTAAGAAAGTTAAACCTGTTTATTTTGCTGGACAAGTGCATATCATGAGCAAGCCCGTGTCTTTTCCCATCCAGTTTTGGTGTGAGTTGTGCCTTCAGAAGTGCAAGAGAAGAGCAGTTACGTGAATTCTCACCAGAACAGGACTACAGCTGTTTCTTACTCATTGTTGAGACAATTAGGGCCTTGAAGCAAAAGATGAAGTGAACCAAGCTGACAGTGTGGGCACACCATGTTTAGTGTCTTTGTAAGAGTCAGCTTGTCATTTTCCTTCCCATGCTTTACAGTAACACCACCAAAACAATCAAAAAAAGGATAACTTCTAGTGGTGGGTGTGAGACAACTGTCTTCACCACATGCAACTTGTCCAACAGTTGACAGGCATTCTGCCTGATTCAAGGCTAGGCTGCGTATCTCTAGCTCTTGAGTGTCAGTGAATTCCTGACATGCCTGATTAATGATAATCAGTTTTTTCTCACTATCATGAATCTAATCCCTTCCCCCTTTACATTTGTATTGCTGCTAGTCTTTTTGTTCCTGTAAAGGGAAGAATACTTCCCTGAGATTAACCAGCCACAAGTTTCCCAAGAGTGTAGAAACAACATTTTGGGTGGGACAAAAATTAAGAGATCATAGTTTTTACAGGTACATGCCTAAATATATGGGAGAAACTTACCAGCATAAAGCATTCTTTTCTTTCTTAATACGAAAGTAAAAAAATGTGCATTAATTGTTTTTGTTGTTGTTGTTTTATTTTACTACAGGATTGTACAGTGTATGAAACAGAAAATAAAATTCTTCATGTGGTAAGTAATAGCAATATTCTGCTTTGGTATATTCTTAGTCCTAGCCCATTCACTTAAATGTTTTAGAAACTTTTTTAAAAGCTGCTGTAGGACAATAAAATTTCTTGCTACTTGACATAACTTACAATGAATAGCATCAGTTGCTAAAAGCTAAAATTTTCATAAATAAGATCAAATAATTTAAAAAATTAATAGTTAAAACTTATTTTCAAGATCAACATGAGGAGAGAGAAATCAACTTATGTGATCTCTGATGCCCTGAAACCGACTTAATGCAAGTTAGGTGTGCCTCCTACTAGCCAGGTTAATGATTGCCCCAGTAGTCTAGATTTAACACTTCAAAATGTGCTCTTTTTTGCATCAGTATAAAGACATGGAGCAACTCCACCCAAACAATATTAATTAAGATAATTCTTCAGATAGGACAGCTTTTCCTATTTCTCTGAGGCTTAGGGAAGATGCTGTAATTCACTGAAGGAACCACTCCTACGAAGCTTTTATTCTCTTTCCTGAATTGGAGGTTTTTCAAATTTAAGGCTTAAGAATCAGCTTTCTTCTGGTATTTTCCTAACCTGTGCTTGTTTTATATTAGCAGGCACGACCAGACACTCCATCTTACTCTCCACCACTACACAGTTCCCTAGAGTAATACTCTTGTTATACACACGGTTAATTCCAATACTTAATTATTGTTCTTGAGTTGTTTAGAAGCTTCACGGTACTCTGAGACGGTACATTCTTACTAGTATTAAATATTGCTGGCATGGAATCTCAGCAATGGATCCATCAGATAAATTGCATTGCTAGCTTCACTGATTGTCAGATTGAGCATTCTATAAAAGCTTTCAGTACTCAAAAAATGTAATGACTCAAAAATGGAAGAATCTCTTGCAAAGTTATTGATTAGATATTGGTCCTTAAGTGCAAGACTGCAGACTTTATGTTTTCCTGATACTGGCAGAGAAAAGTACTAACGCTGAGATAGGGTTAAATCTCATGGTTAGAGAGAAATCTCAAAGGATTTGCAAGTTCAGATGAGCTTTTGACAAGCTCTAACCTAATGCTTGACTTTTTTTTTTTTTTTTTTTAAAAAAAAAGCCTTTTACACATAATTCTACTTCCAGCAGGGATTAAAATATGTAGTAAATCATTGATGTGCTGTTAAATTCAGAAAGTGTGCAGTGACTTCTAGAAAAAAGGTTACTATTGCAAACCTGATTCTGAAGAAAGACTTCTAAAAGCACCTGAAATCTTCTGGGATTTGGAGTGTGTGTGTCTGTGTGTGCGCATGCGTGAGTGTGTGTACATAATACACACACGCATGTGCACACACATCTTTTAATCCATGACTTAGAATTCTAGCCATATATGCCTTCTAGATAAAGATCTGTAGCAGGAATGTTACTTTTGGTTTTTCTCACCATCCTGGATGGAAGGCTGAAGTGACAGAATAGAAGAGAGAAAAGTGACATGTTTCAGTTTTTAAGTATTCCACAGGGTTTGTCACACTTCCACTTCTGAGTTTAAGAAGTCTGGGTTCTAAAGCAGTGGAACTCACTTTAGCCTGAGTGAAGTCACGTGGAGCTACCTGATGCAGAGCATCCAGTCTCTGAGAATCAACCTGTTAAAAGTCTTTATCATCTAACTGTAGTGAAGTGAGAAGAATCACCATTACTTCTGCCTTGTTTAGCATCATCTGCCTGTTCTTCCGTATTTCCCAGTGGATTCTTTGCATCCAGTCAAAAGCAACACTCCTCTTTATGCATTGCTTTTAAATAATCCAGGATCAGTTATTTCTCC
Organism: Apteryx rowi; assembly: GCF_003343035.1. Classification (NCBI taxonomy): domain Eukaryota; kingdom Metazoa; phylum Chordata; class Aves; order Apterygiformes; family Apterygidae; genus Apteryx; species Apteryx rowi. The sequence continues at coordinate 216,397 of NW_020448074.1, forward strand.
ATCAAAAGCGACTACCACCATCTTCTACTGTATGACTTTTCAGCCTCTTTACAGATACCATCACTTTGGCAACCTTTTGCCCTTTCAAATCTAGTAGTGAAGTGCTGCTTCCTATCCAGAATCCAGCATAGGAAAAGCCTCTGGGAGTAGTATCTCAAAAACTGGCCCCAGAACTGATGTCTCTGAACTGTTTGATGAGCACATACCTTACTGCCTTATCCTGACCTGTCAGATTTCATCGGTAATAAATCCTTTAGGATTTATGGCATTGAATTAAAATTGAACAGAATTCTGTCACTACTTATGGTTATATAAAATTACTGGAGGTGTTTGCTAAATCTCATTGAGTGCTTTAGAGCCATTTGAGGTTGAAAGGCAAAAGAGAACTTGGGGTGAGAACAGCAGAACTAATCACAGAACCGCAGAACCGCAGAATGGCTGAGGTTGGAAGGGACCTCTGGAGATCATCTAGTCCAACCCCCCTGCTCAAGCAGGGTCACATACAGCACGTTGCACAGGATCGCCTCTAGGCGGGTTTGGAATATCTCCAGAGAAGGAGACTCCACAACCTCTCTGGGCAACCTGATCCAGTGCTCTGTCACCGTCACAGTGAAGAAGTTTTTCCTCATGTTCAGATGGAAGTGTCTGTGTTTCAGTTTGTGCCCGTTGCCTCGCGTCCTGTCGCTGGGCACCACTGAAAAGAGTCTGGTCCCATCCTCTCGGCACCCTCCCTTCAGATATTTGTATACACTGTATACATTTCCCTTCTCCAGGCTAAACAGGCCCAGCTCTCTCAGCCTTTCCTCATAAGAGAGATGTTCCAGTCCCCTAATCATCTTTGTAGCCCTCTGCTGGACTTGCTCCAGCAGTGCCACATCCCTCTTGTACTGGRGAGCCCAGAACTGGACGCAGYACTCCAGATGKGGCMTCMCCAGGGCTGAGTAGAGGGGGAGGATCAYCTCCSTCRACCTGCTGGCAACACTCTTCCTGATGCASCCCRGGATACCATTGGCCTTCTTGGCCACAAGGGCACATTGCTGGCTCATGCTTAACTTGGTGTCCACCAGCACTCCCAGGTCCTTCTC
>NW_020448074.1:219086-219415 GCF_003343035.1 Apteryx rowi
TCCATCACCTTTCCAGGGATGGAGGTGAGGCTGACTGGCCTGTAGTTCCCTGGGTCCTCCTTCTTGCCCTTTTTGAAGACTGGGGTGATGCTGGCTTTCTTCAGGCACCTCTCCTGTTCTCCATGACCTTTCAAAAATGATGGAGAGTGGCTGTGCAATAACGTCCGCCAGCTCCCTCAGCACTCGTGGGTGTATCCCAGCAGGTCCCATGGATTTGTGGGTGTCAAGTTTGCCTAAATGATCTCTAACCCAATCCTCCTCGACCAAGGGAAAGTCTTCCTTCCTCCAGACTTTCTCTCTTGCCTCCAGGATCGGGGGTTCCTGAGGGC
>NW_020448074.1:228593-354954 GCF_003343035.1 Apteryx rowi
CTCCAAGTAGGTCCCTGAAGAGGCCAAAGTTTGCTCTCCTGAAGTCCAGGGTTGCGATCCTACTTGGTGCCCTGCTGCCTCCTCACAGGATCCTGAACTCCACCATGACCACCAGGAAGTTTTTTCATATTTCCTTTGTGAACAGAAGGTGCACTGTCATACCTTAGTGTAAATGATGTTATATACAAAATTTTGTCACAGACAAAAAGTACATGGTATATGTTGATCCAATAATTTATTGCTAATCCAATTAAAATAAGGCAAGAGCTATTACTAGTCAAAATAAAATGACAGCCACATACCAGTAATCCAAATTTTTCAATTAAAAAGGCAAGGGGGGAATTATTAAGGTGATTAAAATACTGATATGCAGGCTATACTATCTTCTAATAAGCTCTCTCTTTCAGCTGAGGTTCTTTCTCAACCTTCTGGTTACCTGTAGATTCTGGAGGTTGCTGGCCAGCCTTTGTTAGGTGAAAGGGCTGGGGTGATTGTCACAGCAAGGAGCGTGCTGAGTTCCCTCCAGGGAGAGGGTGGTATTGATGGTGTTGGTTTCTTACCCTTTTTTCCTCAGATTTTGGGATTCTTTTAGAGTTGGTTTTATATATTGCCTGTTGTTGTGCTTCTTTCCCATTAATCTGCCATTCTTTTTTATTATGCTACAGTTTTTGCTTGCTCAGAGGCACTTGCTGCACTTTTGCCCTATCCGGTATGGCTAATTGTTACCATGTATGGTAAAGGATAATGATATTAAACAAATTCCAGGGATTAGGGGTAGTGAATAAGGTCTGTGTTTGACAGTAGAACAACTGGCGACCTTGCAGTCTATGGTTCTTTGATAGTAATAACAACACCTACGTACAGTGCTACAAGGCTGCAGTGGGAGATTTGAATTGGGAAGGCAGATGAGTGAGTTTTCATCAGGTTGTTGTGTTTTATTAAATTAAACTCTTAAATATCACATGGAGTTTTATTTTATTTTTAAAATTAAGCCAAGAGATCAGGAAGGATATTACTTACAGGAGAGAGAGAGAGACTTGTAAAATGATGATCCATGATTGACTTTTTCTTTGGTTACCTGAGAGGTTCATTGAGATGCACGTTTATTTGGAGGAGCTCCACACTAGGGCAGTTTGTGCTCAGATGATGTGATGGCAGGTGTAGAGCTCCCATTCTTTCACTAGTCATATAAGTAGACTGTGTCTACTCTACAATGCGGGTGTTATGGGAAAAGATAAATTATGAAGGAGAAACCTTCAGGATCACTTAACAGACATCACAGAGCACACCTGAGAGTCAGGTTTCTTTGGGTGTCTGATCAGCAGTGTGGTTATCTGGACAGCATCAGTTCTTCATACTAATGTAATACATTTATGCTTTAGAAATGACATGGTAGTAGCTCTTTATCTCTGCTATAAATACAGATAATTGTTCACTTCTAGTCATTGTACAGACATAACAGTGGCTGTCACATTCAAAATACTTTTGTGACCTATTAGCTTGTATGAATTGTTTGAGAGACTTAGTGGTTTCCTAGAGATTCTGCTTTTGTCATGGCCCATTGAGAGAAATACAATAAAATAATTTTAGGTCTTGGACAGCCTGTAAAAACTTATATAGAATCCCTCTGCAGCAGGTACTGAACTCCTTGAAGTACCCATTTTTGTTTTGAGATTTTCTTCACTTTTGTCTAAATGTGGTGATATTGCGCCACCTGGAGAGAATGTACTTTGCTTCTCCGTGGTTTTAGAATTAGTACACAGGAGTCTTTGGTCCTCTCTCAACTTGTTTTTTATGGAAAAATACTTTAACATATGTTAATGTATCTTCTCATATTGATAGTGCTTGATCAAGCAATGTTTCCTGTCACTGTGTTGTTATTCATAAATTCTTCTCAGATGTTCCCACCTCTACAATCTTAGCCTTTGCATTATTTATAACTTGTGTCAGGCCTCTTTTGCATCTGCTGAACTACTTTCAGGCTGGTATTTTTAATTATTCCAATATATTATTCTTGAATATTTCCCCAGTGCTAAAATCCTATAGAGATTTTAATTACCTTTCTGAATCTTGGTGAGATCTTAAAAAATTACAAATTTGCTTGATTGAACGCTTCTTTGCAGTTTATTCAGTTCCAAAGTGTTCTTACTGCAAAAGTATTTACATGTCACAACAGTAAAGATAAAGCGTTACATCAGAAAATAGAAAGTGTTCTCTGGAATTCAGTCTGCATCTAATCTGTGCACATGATATTAAAAATGTGAAGGGGTAGGAAAGGGCGTCAGTTTGAAATCATAATTGAGTTTTGATACAACTGTAATTCAAAAGATAGAAGAAAGCATATGCACAAAGCCATAATCAGCCATGGGTTTGTATGTAAAATAACAGTACAGAACGTTTTTGAGCTAGTTTCCATATCCTTGGTGGGCAAAAATACCTGAAATATTGTTTAGGGGTTCTGTTCCAAAGCCGAAATTGCTAGTAATACTTCTTTTATTTTGGTGACATTAGATGCAGACGTGCATGCCTGATTGTGATACTTTGCATCTTGCAACTGATACAAAAATACATATGCAACATCCAGTACTTCGGACTTGTACTTGGATTTCCAGATGAGTACACTGAATGAGAATATAATCTATAAATTCAGTCAGTTAATTTATTCGTTGTGACAACTTTATTTGTTTAACTTGCATGTATAGTGTCAAATGAGATATTAGAAATCCTCGTGCTTTTGAAAATGCCTGAAATAAAACTTCCCTTAAGGGATTTCACTACCATTTGCTGTAATTAGGGAAAATGACAGTGTAGTCCCTAAAGGAAAATAGATGCATACAGCACAGCTTCAACCAGAAGACCATTCTGAGATTCATTTAAATGAATAGTTTCAGATTAGGTTCATGTATTTTTAGGTCTATTCTTTTTTGAAGGAACAGTTTAAGCAAGACATGCAAATTTGGGAATAAATCTTTACCCATGAAGATTCCTAAGAGTCCGGACCAGTTTCTTTCTGGTACATGGACATACTGTTTGGCTTTGATGAATAGGTTTAATCTGTCTGTATCATTGTTACCATCAATGAAATGGAGTTCCTACTTTAAAGGAGTTTGTGTGGATTGGGATTACCATTTGAGATCCTTAGCTGAAAGGCAGTATAACATAAAATACAATTATTACATAATTACAGTTATTTAGAATATTCATTAAAGGAGGGGTTGAAAGTTCCATGAGAATTTTACCTAAACAGGAAATGAAATAACTAAGGCACTTTTCTGTCAGTCTTATTTTAAGCAGAATTCACCCCATATTATCACAGATGATATGGTTGCTCTCATTATTTGATAGCCAAAAAAGGCTATTAAACTGGTATATAAGGCTTTTTTTTTTTTAATACAAGTTTCACTTGACTTCCGTTTCATTTATGATGATATATTATAAAGACAGGTGAAATGTAGTTCATCAGGCATTTTGTCTAAAAAGTGCATATAGTTGGAGTGGAAGATAATTTAGATATGTAGAGGTTGTCAGTGCACAATGAAATATTTTGGTCAGAATAACTGTACATGCATGTACATTTTTTGTCATAAACAGATTTTTTTTCTTAACATCTTGTTCTTGAGTTTTATATACAACACAACTTAGTTCTTGGCGATCTTTATTTTTTACACTGCTAAGAACTAAAATGATCTGTTTTATTCTCAGGTAGCTCTCGAAATAAGCACTTCATTGCCAATAGTTTCAATTAATATGAGGAATTACATTGACTTCTTTTTCTTTGTAGTGTAAAACTTTGTCTGGAATTTGTGACCACATTATCTCGCTCTCATCTGATTCTCTGGTGTCACAGTCAGCACATCTTGAGGTAGTTCATCTCACAAGCATTATGCCCAGTGAGGGTTTGGTAAGTAGCAAAGCTCTTTTAACTGTTGGAATATTGAATACAAGCCTCAGTTCTTTAAGGTGATTTCTTTCTTAATTTGTCAAGAAATCAAAAGGTATTTTCATGCAGTTTATTTTTTGACAAGCTGAATCTGATTTGAGAGTGGTTTAATTACAGTCTTTTTACAAAAATAAATTTTAATTTTAAACAAAATTTTAAGACCTGTTTACATAGGGCTTCATAATGTTACTGGTAGCCATATGAGCAGCTAAAGTAGAATTTAAAGTCCTGTAATAGTTGTATTACAGTTTTGGAATATATCAAAGCAGTTCATTTTGTTTGTGTATTTATATATTTTAGGATCAAATACAATTAGTTAATGTGCTTTGAAAATGAGTAGTGCATGGTCTGTTTCTTAGGCTTGCATAAAAATAATTACATGCCTCCCTTACGATTCAGTTTTGTTTAAACTTTCAGAAGTATGGTCTTAGAAACAAAATAAATCCCTTAAATTTGTATGTACTTGTTCACTGAACAGAATGAGTAAGAGTCTTTTGTATATCCCAGCTGCTCTGCATTAGTAATGGGTCATACCATTAAAATTATCTGCAGTGTTGATAATGTAATAATTATTGGGTTACTGCTTTTAAATACTGATGTGCTGTTACACTTCTTTGGACAAGAGATTTTCGTGGGGTTTTAGGGGTCAGTGGGTGAAAGTTTCTGTCTCTCCCCTTGCTAGTCCCCTAGTTCACAGCCGTTTTGATATCAGTAGGGTATAGGAGGATTAGGGATTGTGCTTGGAAACTTAAGATCCTAATAAAAGCTAGAGTATAAGGTAGCACTACAAGCACTGGGATGTTCTTGCACGCTCTGCTGAAGAGACAGACCACTTTTCGCAGTGGTCCTGTGTGGCAGGAGCTTTCTTCTGCTTCAGCATTGTCTTGGAGAGAGGAAAGGGTGCCGCTAGTTGAGGTGGGATGGGGGGAGTGAAGTAAAAGCTCTGTGTGGCCTGCGTTTCACAGGCGTGAATTTCACAAACACTTTTTCGCAGTTGTGCCTTTATCTAAGGCTGGGGGGGTGTCAGAGGTTTTGAGATCATGGAGAAAGACAAGGGCAAGAAGCATCTGGTGTACGTGTTGGATTTCTAGGGCTGAGGAGGCAGGATATTAGGAGAGTTGGAAGCAGGGTGTTGTCAGGGAAGCAGGAGTTGAGTATGCTGAGAAGCAGAGGCATTGTGGGAGGAAATGCACATTGTTTCAGAAAATAGGTAATATTAATAGTGTTCCTCTTCCTTACTGTTACTGTAGTTGACGGATATCCAGGAAATACCAGGTCAGTATCATTTGCAGATTGTGTAGTGTCTGTAGTGTAAATGTGTCAGTGCTTTTGACCTGCATTAAGACTATTACGTTCTGCACTCTAGCAGTCTGGATCTATGTCTGACTTTCCATTCTATCCAGAAATGTAGATTTTTCTGCTGATCTACTTAGAGAAAAGTTCACTACTGGTGCTGAAGAGAACATGAACAGCAGGCCTTGGAGTTGGTAGTGTTTTTCCCATTCAATGATAGCTCTAGGTCTAGGAGGGGTGTAGGCTGGGGGAGGACAGGAAGAGTGTAGACTACTACAAAAATGGAGCATTCTGTAGTGAACTGAGAATTAAAACAGTGTCCGGTATTAGGCTGGGGTGTTATATGAGTTTTTGGATGTGAATGGTATACTCTCTAAAAGGCTTATCATTAAGTACAGGAGTACAATTTAAACCCTAAAGACATGGGTGACCAAGATATTGGCTGTATTGTTCTTGCCTGCCATGTGGTCTCTAGCTTGTTCCTGATTGCCTAGTTTTCTGATAGAATATCAAAGGGGAGGGACTGTGCTGTTGTAATGCTTTAGGCTGGGCCCTGTCGCTGGTTGGAAGAACCATAATGTAGTTCTGCTTTGCAATGTACTGATAAGTTTTATAGCCAACACAACTGCAGTAAGTGGGCACTGCTGATGGAGGACACAAGACAAAGAATACTGTAATCAAAATTGCTGGTTAAATATTTTTTTTAGATGAAGTGAAATCACCATGAATGACTGAGTTTACTGTGCCTAATTGTGAAGGCACTGTAACATGGTAGGTTAGAAAGTTCCTTATAATGTTCAATTTTGCTGAGACTATGTTCTGTTTAGAAAAATATATGAAAAAGAACTATAAATGGGAATAAAAGAAAAATCATATGAAAAGAGAAAACAATCGGGATCAAATATAGAACAGAGTAATGAATTACAAATGGCTTTCTCATGACTGCATAGCAATTTTTTCCACAGGATCTGTTCCATTCAAGAGAAAAATGAGTGCTATTCGTTGAATAGAAAGTATTCAGAGTTCCATTTTTATCCTTATCATTCAGTGTAGGGGTGAGGTCTTTTTTACCACATTTCAGCTAAGCTCTGCATTCTCTTGGGTTACTAATTTCATCAAGAGATTTTTTTTTTAATATGGCCTTCTTGAGTGCTTCACAGACAGTAATTAATTCATCCTCTCAAAACACTTGTGAAAATGACACTGAAATTTTAGTTTTATAGATAGGAATCTCATGCACAGAGCAGTGTGTGTCAAAATCATTAGTCTCTTTTTCAGGACCCAACAGGAGATGCTTAGTATATGATTTTTCAGATACTTTGTTACTTTTATAGCGTAAGTTTAAAACACAGTCTGTCTTGGTTTTAATTGTAGCTAAGGTTTGCAGAGCTACCCACAACTCTAGCTCCAGCTTCCTAAAGGGTTGACATCTAGAAGATGAATGCAACTATTTGCCATTCATGAAAAAATCTGCTGTAAATTACTTGCTCAGGTTTATATAAGAATTCAGTTATCCAGAATGATATTCAGCTGCCTACATTAAAGACTTTCTCTATTTGCAGAATTTGCAAAAGAGCTTTTATTATATACCTTCCAATTTCATCAACAAATGAGCTGGAAATCCTATAGACTTTGCATAAACTTGCACATAAACTGAATTAATTTTTAGGCCAAGGTCCATACAGTGACTACACTGAGTCAGGACTTCTGCAGGGATGCGTCTGTGTGTGTAATTGTTTAAATAAATTCTGTATCATAATGCATTTTCACAAAAGTGACTGTATGTCATTTGAATGGGTACCTTCCGTTCTAGCATTTTCTGACTTTCTATTCTTGCATTTTCAAGCTTAATAGTCTTTTCTTTTCCTTTCTAAATTATCTTCTTTTCCAGTCTTCTTTATTTAAAAAGAAAAAAAAAGGAAAAAAAAGAAAGGGGGGGAGGGGCATTGCTTTATCACATGCACTCCTCAGAAGATACTCTTTGCTGTTAGTTTAATGGCTGTTTGCTAGACAGGAGAAGAATTTATGTTGGGAAGAACACATTTTAGGTTCCATTCCAAGTTTTGATGAGGTTTGTGTTTAAATCCTGCTCTCTGTAGCCACATGCTGGCCCCTGCTTTTCTCCACTCTATTCTCATTCCTTCTCAAGCTGTACCTCTCTGGGTGTACCAGTCAAACCAATTTCTCCTTTTCCCTCTTAAGCCACTGAATTTTCATAGGGACAAATACCAGAACACTCTCCATATTTTTTTCCATTACATTTTAAAGTTATTTTCAACATTGCCAAACACTTTCTCCTGAACTGTAGTATTTACAAAGGTTATATTATTTATGTCTGAAGTGTACTTTATGATCAGCCTGAATAAGACAACTGGAATGCAAAACCTTGTTTCAAACTACTGATTTGACAAACCTGGAAGTAATTCTATACTAAAAAACTATTAGGCTGTGGGAAACACTGTAAGGTCTGACCATATTGACAGAGAACATGCATGTGTAAGTTTTTATGAAATAAAATAAAAGCACTGTTTAACCTAATTATTTAAGAAAATGCCTTTCTCTGGCCCTTATTTTTTTCATTCTCTGCTTGAGTTATTTAAATTTTCAGTTGTGGCATGACAAAGGAAATGGGATAATTTTTTTACTTCAAAATGTACGTTTCTTCTTTCTGCTTAAACAAGGATAGGTTTCCATTCTGTTGCATTATAAACTTCCTTTTGAAGTTACAAAAACTTGTGTTAAATGAAACTGCAGTTTTAATTTTTAGAAGCCACGCAACCGCTGAGCATATACTAATCTCACAACAAGGCATGATTTTTTTCTCATTAATGTGATATTTGAAAAATCTGCTCACCTGGTATTTTTTGATCATGCCTCAGAAGTAAGTAGACTAAGTTCTGTCTTTAGGAGTCCCAGAAGTTCTCTTCAGTCATCAGATAAAGATGATGCAGCCGCTCTCTAAAATTTCTTGGGTTGATGGACCCAGTATAACCGCTAGGTTGCAGCCCCTAAGCTTGGCGGTAAATCCTTGTGGTTGAGGGTAGGTGAAAGGCTATGGAAACCTTACCATAAATTATCTTGGGCTATGTCCTGAGCCAGCTTTAATGCAGATTTGCTGTCAGATAAATAAACGCAGTGTATGGGAATCAGTGTTCTAAATGAGGTGATGGATATAGGGACTCTGTGTGGTCATGTGTATGGAGGATTTTTTTGTTTCTTTTTGTTTTTCCATTCTTAGAAGATCAGGGGTTGTCACTGGTGCAAGATCTTTTATATCATAGACAGTATTATTTCTCAAAAGTTTAAGTCTTTCTCCAAAGAGAAAATTTTTCTCTTTTGAATTTAATGTGCTGTGCATATATTTAAAGATTCTTCTTTGTAACATGCAACTTTAATCTTTGAATGATAAAGACTGGTGATCACTGTTAAGCAGGAGATTTTGAATGGGCAGGCTGTTGCGTTCCCCCCACACACACACACCAAATTTTCTGATGTTTGAGGAATGCATTGCTTCTGGATTGCAGTATCATTTTTATCCCTCTTCTTTCAAATTATTTTATGATCTCTTTTGTCTGTATTTTATCTCTGAGGTTAGTACTGCTAATAGAAATAGGCGATGCAATCTTTCACGTTTTAATTAAGATACACACTGCTTATATCCACAGCCTTGTTAATTTCTCTGCAGAGGTAACCCTTCTCACTTCATTTAAGGATTTAAGGGAAGTACAGATTGTGGGAATAAACATCTTTTCCACTTGAAAAAATACGGACATGCTTTCAGGTGCACAGGCCCTTCTTTTTTGTTTTAAGGATTATTCATCTATCTAATGTACAGTTACGTATTCAGATAGCACTCTTTATGTCGGATATGTGATTTAAGGTGATGGAAGCCAATCTTCTCCGTTTTTACAAGAAAGGAAGTGAGAGAGAGAATGAGAGAAGAAAAAGTGGTGTATGAAGACAGCTTATTTTTGTGGAATTACACCTGGCTATCCTAAAAATGGGTGTTAATCTAATTTATAAACTTGAATTATCTCAGATTATTTTTAAAGGCTTTCACAAATCTGATGAAGTTCATCATGTTTGGCATACATAGGCTCTCATAACCTACCTTTGTTGTTGTCCGTGGTTTTTTGTTTAGGTGTGATTTAGTAAAAAGTGCATAAGGAAAAAGAAGAAACTCTTCTTTTGAATAAGATAGTTCAGATAAATATGTAGAACTGTTACTAGGGATTAGCAAACAAAATGAATGCAAATTCAGAAGCAATATAGGATTCCCATAAAAAGAAAGAAGGAAGCTAGTGAAGAAGAAATTAAAAAGAGCAGCAAAAAAGGTAAAATACTAGCAGGTGCCTTAAGAACTGTTAAAAAATATATATATTAAATGTTCAGAATAAATGTATTTATGAAATATACTCAAAAAGGACCAGAAGCCAAAACCAACCCAACTTAATATGCTTACACAGAAGAAAAATAGAAGATACTAGAAATACTTTTTTAAAAAGTGGGAGTTGTATTAAAGCAAAGAAAATAGATGGGTTAAGTATAAATTTTGTCAAAGGACTCATAAGGCAGACCAAAAAAGATTCTCGGGAAGAACTTTCTAATGACATGAAATTTAAACTAAAAATGCTTTAAGTCACCCCAGAGCACTTTTTTCTGTCAGTTTTTGATATGACTGTTGCTCTGTCCATATCTACTAGTTAAGGCAAGGTCAGGCAAAAGATGGAGACGTAACAGTTCCCTTGTGGTTTGCAACATTACCTACATCTTTGCTACTGATGTTTTATTGTGTTGTAAAAGTAGAGCCAACAGTCTTCACCCTGTAGCTGAAGTGAACCCAATGCTGTTGACACATGCATCATTTTATTGTAGTTTTAAAAACCTGAATTTTTCATGCAGAAATATTTTACTGTATTCCAGCAAAAAAGTGTAATGACAAGATAAATGATCTGATAATAGATCATTGTCAGTGAAAAAGGAATAGTGTTCTACAGTTGGAGATGGTGGAGATGTGAGCCAAAAGTGCTACTGTAAGAGAGTTTAGTCTCATTGAGGAATTCAGGGAGCTCTTAAATATTATTTGAAATCTCTGTGGATTAATCTGGGAATAACTGTTGACACTTAGAAATGCACTGCTGTCATAATATCTAGGTTAATTGACCAGATGCCTCACCAAGAAGTTTTTCAAAGAAACTTCACTTATATCTCGCAACACTGTTTTCTGGGGAAGAGTCTCTTTAAAATGTGATTTTTAATGATTGCTTCCTTCCCATATGTTTCCAAAAGTCAGATTTTTAATTATAAAACCTTGAAGCTGTTTTCTGTTAGGGAACAGTGACAGAGTTGCTCAGGAGCAGCCAGGTTCCTTGATATAACAGTCTGCAAAACACTTCCTGGTTCCATAGCACCTCTCATACATCAGTGTAATTCTCTCAAAGTATTATATCTGACATAGTTATTAAAGAGCAGCTATTTATTTCTAGCCTGCTATACTTTTGACTAGTCTGAGCCAGCTTGACAGAGTAAATGAGCATACTTAGCTCTCGCCCAGGGATAAGGGGTGTAGTTTGTCACTCTTTTGTGCTCTGAGTCGGATCACTGGCGGTGTTCAAGAGGAAACTAAGCAGGGTCAAAAAAGAAAAAAAAGAAAAATGATTTTGAAAAAGGACTGCAGTAAAATTCTGTTTAGAAAGGCAAAAAATAGACCAACAATAGACTGAAGATTGGAAATTGAGGAAGGAATGACTGGGTACTTGGGTAGAAAGGACAGAATAGGACATTTTGGGGGAAGGATGCTGTAGGAAGGCCCTGGAACTGGTTAGACAAGGAGAATGGATCTTAATGAGACAGAAAAGGAGGAAAAAAGGAAGACAGCTGAGTGGGGAGGGGAACAACTGAAACTGGAAAGCAAGAGGTAGGGGAAACCTCTACAGTGGGACTCAATTGACACTTCAGAAGGCCCTCTATCATGATGATTTGCTAACCCCATACCTATTTCTTTGTTACTCTCAGGTGACTAAATATTCCTAGATGTTGCTGTTTAAGCAGGTGAATTCCATCCCCTCTGTCTAGATGCGGGTACTGGGACTGAGTATGTGGAAGAAAAATCTTGGGGGAATATTGGGTCTTCATGCACTGAACAAAGGAGAGACTAGAGCTGATTAAAAAAAAAAAAGGCGCGAGAGCACATGCTTGTGTTGTGAGACTGAATCGGCAAGAGGATGCATCTGGGAGGAATAGCTAGTCGTGTGGGAAACAGAGAGGGAAATTGGAGAGAACAGCAAAAGAACCACTTCCCACTGAGACCGTCTCCCATCTAGAGCCCAGGATGGATTCCGGGATTCTGGAGTTCCATCCTTTGTGTGCTTTTGGTCTATGAAACCCACTGGCAAAACGTGTCTTACTATTCTTAGCTTACTGATTTTGCTGTTTTATTTTGTCAATTATGGCTGAGATCTGTGAGATAGTTTGCATGCTGTTTTTGTAAAAAATTATGTGAGAATAATTAGATAAGAAGAGTATGTATTTGTTTCTATCAGATTTTATAACAAAAGATAGTATGATTGAAATAACAAATATTTATCTTCTCTTGTAAAATACTAGTTTATAAATTAATTAAAGATTGAGGCTTATATAAAAATATTATTACAGAAGAATATATTTGTTTTGAATATGCTGAATCAATATGACTTTTTCAAGCCACAGACACAGTAGAAAATAATTGTAAACAATATATCTCTAACAGTTCTAGTAGTGTTACCAGCTGTCATAATATAATCTACTCAGCTATTCATATCTGGGCTTGGGAAAAAGAGGCTTGATCCTTCAATTTTTCAACTGAAGTATTGAATTAATATTTGCCTGGAACTTGCATTATTTGGCAGAGCACTTTTTCATTCTGTATTCCCACTTTTTTCTAGGCTTATTAACCACAAAAATGCTTACTGTATTGGAAGCAGAACAAAGGAATGATGAACAAAAAGATGGCCAACAGCCCATTAAGTTAAAAGCAAGGCCCAGCTGTTTTGCTCAGTTCAGACTGTGAACACTTGCATGCTTTTATTGGGTTTGTAGAATTAACAGCTCTCTGAATGACCAAATTTTGCAGTTTCAAACACTTTCTTGTAAGCCAAAAGTAGATGGTTTTCCTTTTTCCCTTTAAGTTTGATGATAATGATTCCTTAAAGCCTTTCATTTATATCCATAACATAACTTCATATATATATTTGAGCAATTTAAACTTTAGAGGACTTCTTCTAGCCTGTGCCATCGTCACTTAAAATAAGCCTGGAGATTCAGGTCTTTACACCTGCTGATTTAAAAAAGGAATATGGGGAGGAGTGTGCCAGGCCCTAAAATAGCAGTGACATAGATTGTCCTTTGGAAATGATATTTTTTCTAAGTGCCAGTGTCTTTTCATGTTGAAGGATAAGTTGTCTTTTAAGAACCTTTCTGCCACAGAGAGCGGCTGAGAGCTGAACTGAACTGCATGTCTGGTATTACGCACAGCATTATCTGTTATAACAGGATAGGCAAGTGCTGACAGTCTGGTTATCAAGGACAAGTTTTTTAGGGAAAAATGTTTACAGGGTTGGAAAGAGAGATTTGAAGTGCTGTCTTTCAAGCAGGGAACATATCTGGCCTCTAGAATGGCCAACATAAGCTAAAGAAAGTGTACCTTTCAGAATGCCTGTGTGTGTTTCAAAAGTTCTTCTAAAGAACACTTTTCATCTTCTTTCCAGTGTTACACTAGAAACTTTCTGCCCAGTGGAAGAAGATTGTTGGAGCTACTATTTTATATGTTATAAATATATGCAATGTTATATCCATATAATTGTGTGTGTGTGTATATATATATATATATATATAAAAAATAGGTAAATACCTTATATTCTAAGGTATATAAAACTGAATAAAAATACAACAATTCTTACATTTTTAGATAAAATGTAAAGATGAAAGAGCAGATAGCAATAGGTAAGGTAATTTTTAGTGATTAGTCAGTTTTTATGTCTCTGTGTTAAGAGATTGAATCATAATTTGACTTCTTTCTAAAATACACATTTTAACAGGAAGTTAGGAACTTCATGAAGAAATAGATGTTAAAACTTAAGTGAGAAGTTTATCAGTGTTTTCTGTGTTGGCCTTGGTTTCTTGAGAGGGAAATGAATCTTGTCAAAACACATGGGATGTTAGAACCGTGATATTAAATTGGATATTAAAAGTGTGGCTGCAAATGTTTTACTGAAGTCCACTAAGTATTAAAATAATAGGCTTCTGTGACATCTGTGGCATTATTGTATAACTTTCTGGCCCAAAATGTCATTGTAGAAAGCCAACGTAAAGCATGCAAGATAGATTTAAATACCTATTTAATACTTTTAATGGAGAATCAGCATCTCATTTCTAGTGAGAACCTCAGGGATTTTTTCTTGTTTGACTTTCAGTGGTCAGAGAATCAGATATTTGTCAGTAACAGTTGAAGGTGCTGCAAAGACAATAAAAGAGCAAACACTGATAAAACTAAGTCAACTGTATAGAATGAAGTAGTGGAAAACTCTGTGGTAAACTTTTCTTTTTCTAACTAACTACATCTTATGAAGATGATTTCAAGGCTGCCAAAGTTTAATTTGAAGGGGAAAAAAAATTCTTTGTTATCAAGTTCCAACTTGTGTCCCTTGCCTCTTGTCCTCCCACCATGCACCTTTGAGAAGAGTCTGGCTCTGTCTTCTGTACACCTTCCCAGTTAGGTAGTTGTAGACGGCAACAAGATCTTCCCTTTGTAGTGTTTTAGTATATTTTTAGGTAAACTGGTAGCCTGCAGATCTTCTTCAGTAGTGTTCAGGAATCTTGAAATTAGTTTTTGAAACTCATCAAACATCTTTATGGTCCAGCATTAAGCTGTGATGTGTTAATGCTTTCATTGTGATGCTGCATGGAAGCAATCTGTCCCACCAAGAATTGATTCTGAGGCAGAATGCCAAATGCTGTGGAATTCTTTCGGTTCTTTTGTAAATAGCCATAATGAGATGCTCAGTAGTGTAAAATATTAAGGAAGAGGAAGATATCTGTGAATTGCATTATTTTGCAACATGATAAATGATATATTTAGCTGTGACAGCTACGTCATCTTAATTCACTGAGTAAATACAGTGAGTACAGTAGCAGGCATTCATCTATTTTACAGTTACTACTGTATACAGTATACTCTTTATTTCCTTGAGTAACCTTTTTTTAATATGTGTAGTTATGCTGGAGTCAAAACGACTACACAAATGAATAAGAATTACTTGTGAATGTTGGGGCTTTCGGTTTAGCGTTCTTGGACAGCAAAGGAATTACATCTTTAAAGTCTACTTTAAAGACGTATTCAGTTATCTCTGAGAACTGTGCAGTGGAGGAAATTTCAAATCCTCTCATTTGGTAAGAATACTGCCAATATTACTTCTTCCTCTACACCTTACAGTTTCCCAATAGTAATTATAGTATATAGCATAGAGTTGAAAAAAATGAATTATATCATACAGTTTTGCAATTAACAGAAAAATTTGTTCCTCCACCTTTACATTGGTGATTTCCTGCTAATGCTAGGTTCCCTGGGAAGAAAAGAATGATTTTCTAGATTGACTTCTGTATTCTGACAGTATTTTATGAAATAATGCAGTGATAATGCAGACATGGTAACTGTATATTATTTAAAACATTCTTCAAACAAAAATCTGACTGAAGCCAGTGAAAGTGAGTATTGCCTGCAAGAATATAGTGCATATCCTTCAACTTTTTAAAGACTAGTTAATTAACAGTGGGTGAAATTTTTTGTCAGATCTGCTTATCAGCAGATGATTCAGTTTTCAAGTAAGTGTGGGTTTTTTTGTCAGAAAAAAAAAATTATATGGACTCTCTACCATTATAATTCAGTTGGAAATCAATAACTTTTGATGGATCAAGTTTCCTGAATAAACATCATTTCCTATGATGTATTGAGACTAGACAGCTGCTCATCAAGATGAAAAAGTTCATGAACCAGCTAGAGAGAAATAGGCCAGCATGAAAACACAGCATATAGGAAGAATGGTAACATGAAACACACAAATTCTATTTCCCATTATCTTATGTGGCTTCCACAATAAAAATTTGCAAGTTTTTGAAGTAGGACTTTTTTTTTTCTGACAAATACAGAATTTCTGTGAATAAAATGCTCTTTATTTTTTGCTGGGGGCTCTAAACTTCTATTTTGACAAGACAAGGTGATTCAGAATTATCCAAAGGATATTAAATTAACAGTACACTGTGCAAATTAGATTTCAAAAATTGATGGCTATCCATACTGCATGGAGAGATGTGAAACTATGACCTTCCTACTGAGAGACAAGAGTACAGGCAGTTGAGTCTCACTGACATTTAAGTCTTTGTGTGTGCATATTTGTGTACAAATAGATAGACACCTGCTTATGTTGTCTCCCTGTAGCTTGCCAGTCACTTCCTTGAAGCAGAATTAATCCTGCACTATGTTCTTTTTATCTCGCCAAGTTCATTTTTCTCCATAAATTGACAATATGGACGTTGGCTCATATCTTTTTTGGGTTAGGCTGTGGTTTAATTTTTACTGAATCAGTAACTCTCTGAAGACGACATTTAAGTTTAAAGACTGTTCGTTGTTTAAATTTTGATACTCGTTTTACATCACTGATAAAGAGGTCAAGTGTTAAATATTTCAGATACTGAATTGTCACCTGCTTTTATGCTGATGCTGGGTGTTGAATTCTGCCCAAAACCTTTGGAGTGTGTGTGTGTGTGTGTGTGTGTGTGTGTGTGAGAGAGAGAGAGAGAGAATTAAAAAAAAAAGCATAAAATGAGTTAACTTATGATGTTTATAATTGGTCTTGATATATACTTGTTTTAACCTAGATTTGAAAATGGTATTCAACGATGGTTCCTTCCAGTCTGTTGAAATGTCTTTTACCTTAAACCAGAATGAGCATACTTTTTTATTACTGTGCAAACATTATTGCTTTGTTACCTACAGATACTAATTCTTCTTCTTGCTCTTTCTTCAGGGAATGTATATCAAATCAACGTATGATGGGCTACATGTAATCACAGGAACAACTGAAAATGTAAGCTTCCTTAAAAGACTTTTTTATCATGCATATAAGTATTTTCTGTATATTTGTAGTGTATTTTATAATACAAAAACTTGCTTTAAATCAAGACGCTATTTATTAATACTTTGTTTTCCTTTATCTTTTTGTATGTATATCATTTTTTATATTACCTTCTTACTAATTTTGGAAACCTTGAAAATATACAAAGAAAAATATCTGTGATGAAGTAACAAATAAATGTTATATTACAATGAAAGTCTAGAGCTTTGTCCTCAATGGTTTTTCCAACATACCTTTCTAATAATGTTTGTGTATATGCTTTCTGTCAACGAGACAGTAAAAATGATATAACAGATAAAAATTCTGCCTCAGATGTTTGTATCAACCAGAGTAATCACAACGTTGCAGAGTTAATGATAAGCATAACTATCATTTGGCCTGCCCTTAATAAAATACAGTCAGTCTACTTTATGCAATAAGTGAATATTGCCTTTCAATGATGAATACTCTTCTGGTAGGTGGTTTTTTTTTCTTTTTAGAATAGATAGTAAAATTTTTGTGAAGTCTGGTCTTAATTACCAAATTTATCAGGAAAAAAAAAGATGTTAGAAAAATGAGTACAGTAGACTTCCAGAAGAATTGTTAGGCATCTCAGTTTTTTTGGAGATGATGCTTATCGTAGGATTGACTTACAGAAAAAATTATTAGCTTCTCTATGTCAAGGCAATTCAATAAAATAGATTGTAAAATAATAAATATTAAAAATGTTGCAATATGCAGGATGGGGGGTGTAAAAGACATACATAATGGAGAAAGATAAGTTAAAATATTGTATTTGATATCAAAGACTGTTGTATAATCTAAATGCTAAACCAGAAGGTTTTCAAAGCTCGCAGTAGTTACTGGGAGGACTATCCCTAAAAATGAAGAGATTGAGATTGTGGAAAGGAGCAAATAGAACTTCGTACGTAAACAGAAGTGATGGGTAAATCGGCAAATGTTAAAAAACAAGTTAGTTAAGAATACAAATAATTTTTGTTAAGCGTTTGTGTGAGGACATATGAAAAGTTCTTTCATGAAAATAACCGTTCCTGAATGAGTTGTATTAGGAGGAGTTAAGCACCACTGTATTTTCACATTTTCCATCATCTATAGTAAGATACAGGAGAGACTAGGAAGAATGTGTTGTCATTTTCATTGTAGTCCTACAAGTATTAGGCAGTAGTAGAAGTATTATCTGAATTAAAAACACACAGAAATGCTGCAGCACATAAATCAGTATGAGTGATCCTAGAGAAAGATTATCACTGTGACAAGAATGACTAAAAAGGTTCTAAACTTCCTTCTTGTTACTTAACTTGCAATACATAGTTATGAATTAGAAAAAATAGTTTGACTTCAACTATTGAAATCTAATTATTATGACAGACTTGATAATAGGACCTAACTCTTCTGGTTTTCACATGGTCTGCTTTTGGGGAGAACTTCAGTCCTGGATCATTTAACAGCTTATAGCTGGATAAATTACAGCCTTAGATTTTATAAGGTTAATACTGAAATTATGTAATACTGATACCCAGAGAGAGCACTGTGCAACTAGTTTAAGATGTAAATACTTACTGGTGTACTTCACTGGAATTCTGGCCCATATCGATGAGTTTCTCATACTTTCTGTGTCCTACTTGTTTTGTATATATTCAGATAGTTTTATATCGTGTAGTTTTAGGTCAATCAGTGTTTAGACAGTGCAGACCTGAGGAAAGCCTTGTGATCTGTGTCACAGTTTGTGAAGTCTAATACAAATTAAACTTAAAAATTGGTTATTTATTAATATTATTGGCAGTGTTTAGAAGTGTTACAATAACTGTATGTTTATCTTGAGTCATTAAACTTATGGGTGAACTATCGTGGTTATATTAAAACAGATTTTGGTCATAGAATGAATTACTTGTGCTAAAATTAATCCAATTTTTCATTGTAATTTCATTCATTTGAGAAGTATAATGCCATTTGAGGGGAAAATACTTAAAAAGAAAGTTATCTGATGAAGTAATTATTAAAAAATCTAAAGCATCAAAGGCAATTTTAGTTTAAAGACTGTGTTTCTAACGCTTGGCCATACTGGTACCCATTGGGAGAGTGTTTTAAGTTGATGCACTATTGTGGCTGGAAACACTAGATGTAATCTTGTCTTGTGAATTCATCATAAGAATTGAAATCGTTGAATTATAACTAAATTTCCTTAATTCTTGAACCACTAATATGTTGTAACTAACTCAGAATTTGTAACTTAGTGATCGTTAATTTTTGCCTTTCTGTTAGCAGAGAGTGTGATGGATTAGAAAGAGCAATAAAATGAATTTTTGTTGAATGTACAAAATTTTCTCTTCTTAGGAAATTAACCCAGAGAATGTGCTTAAAATAATAGTCCTCTAATTATATTGGAGGGAAGATCTGTATGAATTATTTTAACAAGAATTACAAAAGAATTAGAATACGTGTCATTCTTCTTTCCTGTGACTGAAACTTGCTGTGAATAAAATATTTATTTCACATTTAAGGGAGTAGATTAAAATAGTAATATTTTATTTTTCAAGATTCTTACATGCATAGGAAATAAAATCATTTACATAAACAGTTGTTCAAAGCTGAATAATTCAACTGATGTTTTCCTTCAGCAAACTATAGTATCTAGATGTACAGCTGAAGCATGAAGTTTGCCTGATACCAGTGCCTTGGAATTTTTTGTGTGTCTCGATACAGCTGTTTCACAGGCAATTGAAATCTTTCTACTTCATGTATATTTGTTAAGATCTAGTGAAGCCATAATTGATATTTTATTTCAAACATTATTAAAATATTGTCACTCAAAGTGACAGTTCTGGTATTTTAAAGGAATACTGTTAAATTTTAAAAGCAAAGTGTTATACAGTGTCTTTATCTAGAAGAATTTTGATTATTAAAATAATTAGTTTGCATGATAGGATGGGTTTTTTGCATTTCTGTCATGTTGAACTGTTTCAATTTCACTGTTAGCATAATTCAGTACTTTTAGTATTAGGCCTGGAGAGGAATATTTGTAATAACAAAGTTGATAACAGCATAGTTGTTGCTGTATTTCTATGTTAATTCAGTGCCTGTAGAGCAGTTCTGTGTATCTATACCAAACTTGCGGTAGTTCTTCAAAGTAGAGGGTGCACAGTTTTTAACTGATACTCGTCACCAATACCGGCTGAAGAGTCCTCGACACTTATGTGACAGAGTGGTCTAACAGGTACCAGGATTGAGCTCAGGCCTCTGTCCGTAATTTGTTAATACAGGAGAGAACATTACTTAAGATCAGGAGGCTAAGAAAAAAGTGTGTAATGAGAGTAGCCAGTCAGAAATCTCTGTCAGGAAAATCTTCTATAGCATCTTCTAATGTTGGCTAATCTCCTAAGAGAACTATTGAAAGCTCTGTGTGTTTGTCTCCTTTGGGAGGGAATTGTTTGATCAAGAAAACAGATAACATTAGCTTCCTGAACTTTCTTTGAGGCTTCCTATTACACTGTATCTTGTGTCTTAATTATATATTGTAGTTAGTGGCCTGGGCCTAAAGACATTATTAAATAGAGCTCAAAGTTGGAGAAATGTTGTTTTATGATAACCAAAGCAAGATTAGGTTTTAAAAATAAATTATGAAGTGAGGGGAAGGAAACCAATTTTTTTAAATGATCTTTATGATTTTAAAATATAACCCATTTATGTTTAAAGTGTTTCTTAAAGTATGATCAATGTTCCATTTGAGGAAAAGAACAAATACAGTCCACTCTGACAACTTTCTCTCAGATGCAAAGATTAAGAGAAAGTTATTTCTGTCTGGAAAACTAGGGGTTTGTTCCATAACTGGTTGACTGACCATCAGTCTGAGAGAAGAACCCTGTAAAATATCTTCCATGTTTTACCTTCTGTAGTAGAAAAATTTCCTTCAAGATCCTATTCTTCAGTTATTACCATTTTCATGAAACTTTCTTTATTTCAAGTTATTTCTAAAATTCAGTTTAAAAGAAATTAGTAGATTCATATACACCTAGGATAATAGTATTGCCACTAGTCTGAGCATAGTTTCATTTCAAGACCTTACAGTAAGACGTTTTTCCCTTATTGGAAACAATTATCTAAGGGAGTTGTCTGTGGGATAATCTGTCTACACCGTATACGTATTCTAATCTGCACTTGTTTTATGAGTCCTGTTGTTAAACTAAGACAAATACAGTCACTTTGTGGCTATCTATCTGAATTACCCTTCTTCTGTGGTAGACTGCTACTAGCATAACTGCCAGTGTCTCCATGCAAATCTTTTCTGTGGACGCTCTCTCACTTGGTAGTAAATAGCTGTAGCATTTTCTTCACATTACCCTTTATGACCGGCTACAGACTTCTTATATGTTGATGCAACCATTGAAGCAGGCCTCATGTCTTTTCATGTGCGTTTTTTTTATCCTGATAAAACTTGGTTGAAACCTTTTCAGTTAATCCTGATCCAGCATCCAGTCAAATCTTCACAGAATCAGCGGAGTTTTTATATTGACTTTTCAGTGAGTTAGATCAAGTCTTGTATGACTTTGAGGGATTAAAGTCATGCTAAATTGTCTTGTTTTTTCAGTTCTGGGTGGACTTTCCACCACAGGTTTATATTAATATATATGTGAGGCTTTGAAACTGAGCAGAACTGTCAGGAAAGGGCATGCTCTGTTCATTCTGTGAACATGCAGGGAACTTAAAGGGGCTTGACTATGCCTTTGTGGATGCTGATGAAGTGAAAAGAAAAAAAAAAAAGATTTATAGTGCTTGCATATGAATAACTCAACATATATAGATATTTTAGTTCAAAAATGTAATTAATGTTTTCTTATGGAATTTACTGTGCTAAACAAGAAAAATCTTCTTGGTAAAGGACCTTATAATTTAAAGGGTCAGGGAGGAGTTACTAGAAGTGCCAGCCATTAAAACTTACATTTTTATTTTGACTAAATTTCAAAACTTTTTGATAAGACAACACCATAAGAAGTTGCTTTTTTGTTTTTGCTGTAATCACATGTGCAGAATAACCAGCTTCAAAGACATTTAATTTTTGGCATTTCAGCAAATTGATTTTTCATTCCTTTTGAAGGGATAATTGACCTCAGAGCCAGTGTTTAATTTTAAAAGATAATAATTAGCTCAGCCTCATCTAAGTCAGGAAAAGAGCTAAAAAGAGAAGGAACCAGGCCTTTGCTCTTCTAACTAATGTCAATTGAAGTTGAACTCATCAGGAATAATGGCTTTTACTTTTACTGTTTCCAGCTTACCTTTCATTCACTGTTTAAAGCAACATACTTTGTATTCATATTGGATTCTAGAAATGGAAATGAAATATCCTGCTGTTTAACCAAAAAATAAAAAAAATCTTTGAGTGGTTCTGTTGGCTAATAATGCTGTTAGTCCTGTAGAAAAGAGCAGTTAGACAAAATTCTGTATGTTTACTTTAAGAAGAAAAGTTGACACTGGAGCCAGGTATTTCTTCATGCTATCTTATAAAATACATAGGTAAAATCCTGTTTATTTTAGTGCAGAAGAATTCAGATAATAGGAGATGGTATCTGTTCGTAACGAACAGGAAATGGGCAGTTTAGTTCAAGGGCTGGACTGCCAACTGCAGGAGACACAAAAGCCCTGTGTCGTGCAAGAGCAAGCAGAGATAAAGAAGGTGAAGAGTCAGAACATGGTTCATTTTGGGGAGGGAGCAGAGTGAGGTCAGGAGTGATCAGCAAGCAGTAGGCCAAAAATAAAGCTAAGCTTGGAATGATACCTGTAATAACAAGCCAATAGGGCAAATACCCAGTATGTTATTTCTTACTGATGGAATAGTTAGTGATGTCTCCTAATGCTCTCTAGCAGCTGTATAGACTGCAGAATCTATTGATTAGTCAGCAGATGCTGACCATTGGATAGTAAATTGATGTTCTCATAGACGGAGTCTTTTCACTGGCACTCTGCTCAAAAGTGATTACAGTCGTTTTCTTCCCAGTGGCTGCTTGGGCCTTTGTTGCATCGTTTCTGTTGTCCTTGTTCCTTCTGTGTTTTTTTTTTTGGTTTGTTTGTTTTTGTTTGTGTTTTTTTTTCCCCTCTTACATTTATAAACTCCATCCACAAAAGAAATGGAAATGATGGGTGGAATGTGTGGTTGGTGAAGATTGTCTGGCTGAAGAGCTCTTGCCAGTTTTTCCTGGAAGTCTTGATTGGTACATAGCAAGATCATGAAGTCTCTACAAGTCATCTTTGAATTCAGCTAAGTCTTCTCTTCCTTCACATTTCTACCTGGCTCGTGCCATGTGCGACTTAGTTGTAGGCTGACTCCAAAACACATCCAGAACTGAACTGTGTTTTGATAACATAGTATCTTTTCTGTGAGGAATTTCTTCAACACTATTACAGCTAGACCAATCTCCTTTGCTGCTAAAGGCTCTTTTTCTGCCTTTCTGAGCTGTCTGCTTACTTGGACAGTGAACTTGAACTGTTACTCCAAGAATGTTTTTCCTTAAATGCTTTCTGCATTGTTTGAGATGGAACAATCTGTCCTCTGCTCTCTAACGCTATAGATTACAAATGGAGTAAACGTTCAGCCTTGTCCAAGTCTCCTGGCTGGTCTAATTCCCCATTAACTAACTTCTGCTTTGATTTACTTTCTAAAGTGATGTCTCAGCTCTTTAAATCTTTTCTGGTTATTTTCTCTTTATTCCAAATCGGCCTCCTCTATGTCAGTAGAAGACTTTTGTAAGCTAGTGCACAATGTAAGTAAGTGGCCATGATTTCTCAGTTGTAAAATGAAATACTTCTCTATGTATCTCACAAGCTGGATGTCACTTGTGTTAGTTTTTTTGGTGACTTCCTAAAGCAGTGCTACTTTTGTCTGTGTATAATAAGAAAATAATGAAGACAGATGTGATACTAGTACTTTAACAACAGATACCCTCTTTTAGCTTAAATTAAATTCTGAAAAATGCCACATGTATGTGTCCCCAAAGCACATATTTTTCTTTCCTATTTAAATACAAACAACTTTTTCACAATTACATCCAAGAAAGAAAACCTTGTTTGGTAGAATTAGCTCTTAAGTACTCTTCTGAGTGTTTTTACTGTACCTCTTCAGCATGACTACTGACCTGCATGTCTTGTCAGATATACATCAGAATGTCAGATCATAATGACAGTTCTTGCCTCTTATTTGTGTTACTATGATGATAATACATTTCAGTCAATTCTGACACTAGGTGTCAAGAAAGCAGTAAGAAACAATGTGAAAAGTTAGCTTCTTGCTTATGCCAGCCCTCTGGATCTTAGGTCCATAAGACTAATGTGTAGGAAAGTCTTATTTAAAACCTCCCTTTAACTTGATTTTGATTCAAGAGATCTGTGATAGAATATTTATTTACATTTTGTAGTAATTTTAATTGTAGAGCTAATCTTGTTTGTCTTGCAGATTTTATGATCTGTTTTCACTTGAAGCATTTAATGGTGTTTTCCTAAGCAGTAGCGGACTGTGTTTAAATACCTTATTGGGCACTGGGATTTAATTGTTTTAATGTGAACAGAAGAAGCTGTATTTAGAATAAGGTAGTTGCTCAGCTTAAAGGTTCTGAAATTATGAAAGTGGAGTATTATATATCCTAAAGAACTAGCCCCTGAATACTCTATCCATTAGTATACTACCACTTTCTGTGTTCATATGGTGCATCTAGTACTGTCTTGGAAGTACTGGAGCTAGTGTGTGTTTGCAAGGACCTGCAGTGCGCTTAAGAATCACAACTGCTATATAAAGGACTGTATGAGACCTGCTTTTCTGTTACATATGTAGTTGTGCCAGCCCTGTCCATGTACATGCAGTAAGCTCACCATTTTTTTGGTTTAACAAAATTACTGATGTGGGACTTGCATTGACTCAGTATAGTCCTGATAAGATTGTGACAGCTCTTGGCTCAGTACTCTCTCCTCTGTTAGGTAAAGATGCTAAAATAGTTTAACCAGTCGGTAAGATTGTATATCACAAGTGGAAGTGAGAGTCCAGATTATTTTATCATTGAATTATCATCTATAATGAGGAAAAACATTCCTTATAAATACAGCTTTTATAAATATAGCTAATTATTATTTGTTAATAATATTTCCTTAGACAGAGTTTTCTTGCCTCTTTCACCATTTACTCCCCCCCAACCCTGAATGTAAAGTTAATTGTTATCTGTTGTCCTTAGTCTCCTGCTGACCAGTGTAAGAAAATCCATGCTGGAGATGAGGTGATCCAGGTCAACCATCAAACTGTGGTAAGTATTTTGCAAATTCTGCTTTGCAGGCTTTGTCTACTCCTGATGTTAAAAGATAATAATTCTTCTCAGCAGCTAACTGTGCCAAATTATATTACTATTTATGCCTTCTAAAATACCATGATCACTGCTGATGCCTAATGAGAAAAGGCACAAGTTGAGTGATTAACAAGCCCAGAAGGGTTAAGCCAAACTTACATTTTGAATACTTGCTGTTCATTGTCATACTCTTTATATAAGGAGATCACAGAATGTTTCATCTGCAGTTTATAGCGATTGTATTGATTAAAACTCTTAGACTTTTCATTATGGTTTTGCCAGCTAGTTTAACCTTTTCTCTTAAACAGATACTCTTTAATCTGCATTCTCTTTAATCTGGGATTCATATTCAAAATGCAGAAGTGCTGTAGCGGCCGTATAGTCTGAGTAACGTTGATTGGATGGAGAGGAAGCATGCAAGACAAGATTAAAATCTTGATAGAAATCTGTAAGGTTTCGCTTTTGTGTGTTCTTGTATGCAGATTTATTTTTAAGCAAATGAGCAGTTTTATAAAGTCAGTGAAACCATTAAACTGTTTAGTATCCCATAAGCATGTATATGCAGAAATGTATGCTGAGTCGAAGGTATTCTAGCACATGATTTGCATGCTTTTAAATGTGCTGCTGTCATGGTGCTGCT
The DNA here is from genome assembly GCF_003343035.1 of Apteryx rowi. Taxonomy (NCBI): domain Eukaryota; kingdom Metazoa; phylum Chordata; class Aves; order Apterygiformes; family Apterygidae; genus Apteryx; species Apteryx rowi. The sequence continues at coordinate 253,953 of NW_020448074.1, forward strand.
GTCAAATCTACAGGACAGCATGCTGTGTGAAACAAACTTTATTTTTTATGAGCTCATTAAGTAAAAAACAACAAACAAGCAAGCAAGGAATTAATCCCGTCTCTGTAGGCTAGCTTAAATTGTTAGTTCTCTAGTTACTTAACTTGCTAGTTCACTGATTCGTTAACTGGATAATTTGTTAATATCACGCGCTTATGAGCAAAATAGTTACCTAAACGATGGTGAGAGTGCTCATCCTTCCTCCTCCGTCATGATGCGGATGTCCCCTGAATTGTACCAGCAAACACGAGAGGCTCAGCAGTCCAGCTGCTGGTGGATCCACTTCAAAGGCTGTTTGTGTGAGCTGACGTATTTGTACCTACCAGCCTGGAATTTTGGTCTATACCATCCCTATTAGTTGTTTCAGTTACCAGATGATTTACTTAATTCCCAAGAGTTTCAGTCTTATCAGGTGTTAACAAGAAGTTAACTATAACTGCAAGGACAGCAGACCTCATTGTTTTTCATCCTCGAGTATCTGGTGTGCGTGTTGCTTTCGCTTCAGCCTAACGGTGCTGCTCCCAGCATACATTAGACCTTAGCATGAGCTGTGCGTTAGACCCAAAGCCTGAGCAGGAGTCAGGTGAAGAAGTCACAGCAGCCACTATATTTCTTTCTCAGCTGTATGCAGTTATGCAAGTATTGTATAACTGTGTATGCAACAAACCACATTTCATTTTACATATAAATACAGGAATAATGCATCTCTGCAAGTATTCATAGAATTGTATCCTGACTTACAACACACACAACTTCACTGAAGAGTGAATTACAGTTTTCTTAGATTAAATTATTGTAAGTGTGCTCTAAAAGCCTATGAGAGAGCCGAGCCTCATTCAAAGTTGAATGACTACATTTCTTTTCCTATTTTGTGATGATGCAAGCTGCTGCCTTCTTAACTTATAGGACAGTTCCAGTGTTGAAGATTATTTTACTGAAAACTCTGCAGTTAACTTTTGTCCCAGTAGTATCGTAAGGCATAAGAACTTTTCCTCCAAAACCAGAATGGCATCAGTGATACTGGGGCTTATAGGTGCTATGGAACACTTGTATTTCCTAGTGTTTAGCGTGAATAACATTGTTACAATGAAGACAATAATTTCTCTGAAATGTTTATAATGTAGCCATTTAACTTCCTCTTTTTCAGAACCCTCTCCAACTGGACACAGCAGGAGCAAAGCTATGAAACCTCTTTCTGTTTCTTTGTCCTTTGAGTGAGATGGAAATGTGAAAGCCTAACTATTAAATTCTTATAATTATAGAGCAAATATTTTCTCTTAAAGTAGTAAATTTATTCAGTTATACTTAAAATGTTGGTGCAAAGTGTAGCTCTTAGCTACGTTAGAGAGGTTTTATGAGTTGTCATAGTTACAAGTTGAAAAATGCATTAGACTGGTTTTCTCTGTCAAACATACTCTTCAAATGACAGATCTGACTTAATCTTGAGTCCAGTAGGGGAAACCTCCTCATTCAGCTACTCAAGAACTGGCATTCTGGGCAGCAACTCTGTTTTCATGTGTATTATTACAAGAGGCCCAAGGTTTTTGGTACTTGTAATCCCTTTCTCTCTAATGGCACTGTGCCAACAGCTGAGTCAAGTGGCATAAAATAGCTTCTTCCTAAAAGCCCTCCACTAATTATTAATTCTGAAGTTTATAACAGGCTAAGAAAAGAGATAAATGGCAAGCTGTTTCTTGTGGAAACTTATTCTTCCTCTGCAATGGTTGGGAAAATCTCATTCTTTATTCATTGTGACTTTGGAGAGCCAGCCAGTAATACTGAGTGTTTTGTATGTTTTGGAGGTTTGTATCTAACCCTTCTGCCCCCATGGACTGGGAATTTTAAGGGTTTAAGTATCCCTTTTGATCTTTAAGTATGCCCTATTAGTCATTTTTGGTGTGTCTTGCTGTGTGAACAAGTCATACTACAAGCTGCACTTCTGTCTGTTCCTTCTTCACCTGTTATCATGAATTGTCATGATCAGTATCATGCCTGTAATTACCATTATTTTCATTAGTTGACTAGAATAATTCAAAGATTTCAGGTCATTAAATTTCTCTGTAATCAGTGATTTAATACTAGTAGTACCAGTTTGCAAAATGAGGTGTAACCCCTTTGAAATGGGGGCAGAGGAGGTTGAGTAAAGCTATAAAAGGATTTGTGGTGGTTTTGCAGGCTTTCCAAAACTGTAAGCCGTCTTGCTCACCAAGTAGAGGAGCATGGATTTGTACCTGCATTGAGTTCTCACTAGAACTCAACACTTGGTCATAGTAGCCTTTGCATTGACTTTGCAGCTCGACAGAAGCAAGTGTTTTAATCACCTGGGCTTGTTTTTGGGGACCTGCAGTCTTGTCTTTTTCCCTGTCCACACGTCTTGTTTCAGATTTGTTATTTCTGAAGAAATATTGCCTCAAGTCTGTCAGCTTTAGTTGGGTTCACTTTTAATATTAACATGCTTAAGTATGACAAATAATTATTTTATTGACTGTAGAGGTAGAAGCAAAATTGTGAAAGAAATATATACATAAAATACAGGTGCAGAAATAAATACAGCACAGTTTGAAATTATAGTTAGTCAAAGCTGACCTGCCTTCATACCTCTCTCACAGTGTTCTCCAGCCATTTTTCTTGCCTGGCAGTGCCATTTTCACCACCATATTGTTTTCAGAAAGTTGCCTTACAGATTTGAGTTCTAATCCTACCAGTGGGGCTAGAGATTAAATGCCTTCCTTTCCTTTTATCTTTCTTTTTTCCAAGACTTTTGCTCAAGATTTTATTCACTTTTTTATTTGAATGTCAAATTTTCATTCCTTCTAAAATAAAAATGCAGCAACAGCTTGCATTTGTTTATAACTAGTTGTGATGGCTCGTATTTCCCCCTTGTTGCAGAGCGGAAAGCAGTGGAGCTTTCCCGTATTTCTTCAATTAATCACTCTGCTCAATTTATTTCAAAAGAAGCATTCAGCATTGTATTGTGAGGAGAGGAATATTACCCATAGTATCCTAAGCACTTCCTTACTCATTACAGAGCTTTCAAGATTGTTAAAATATTATTTATAATATATCTAGCCTGTCTCTGGTTTCACATTAGTTTTCCATAGGGGCATACATAGTGCATTAGAAGTACAGGTGATAAAAGTATAGGTGCAAGTGTTAGTTCTTTTTTCTGCTTTTACCTGTTCATTTGTAAGGGAGGTTCTGTGCTTTCATAAAATGTATACATGGGAGCAAAATGCAATTAATGTTGCAGAAATGTACTTTATCCAGATTTTGGTATCTTTCAGATATTCTGCATACCACAAGATTTATCCTTGTTGTCCTAACAGACATTTTCTCAAGATTGAATTTTCTTTAGTGTTTGGGTAGTCTTTCAAATATAAATTCTGTTCAACATAATGTGTTTTGAAAGAATCTATTTTGAAGATGATGATTAGATACAACCTTTTCATATTGCTACCAGTGAAAATGCTTTCTTGATTAGAGAAAGTGTGCATTTTTTAAAATAGATTAAGATCCTGTAACTATTGATATCATCTCATCTGATTTTTAACTAAACTAGGCCAATGTATTTTGCAGATAAATTCATGTTTGCTCATTTACTAAGATCATTTGATTCTTAAATTTCCAGTGATGTTCTCACAGCCTGTGATAAACTGTTCCGGTAGTTAATTATTCTCATTGCTGAAGAAAAAAAAAAAATCCTGGTACATTTGGTTTGTAGTCTACCTTTGTCTAATATCAGCTTCCAGTCCTTTGATCTTGATATATTTTTAGCTGTTTGATTGCTTAGCCTATTTCTTATTTAGATATTTTCAGGATCTAATCAAGTTATCTCTTCACCTTCTCTTTGGTAAGCTAAGTAATTTATGTACTTTCAGTTTTTCATTATAAAGCATGTCCCTCTTCAACAACCTCTACAAATTCCTAACTGAAGTACTTTGCATATTTAACATTGAGTTACACCACTGTACAGCAGAAGCATATTCATTCATGCATATGGCAGTACTCCCATGCTAAAATAGTCACCCGCTGAGAAACATAGTCGTTACTGCTGTTTGCCTGGTTTTGAAGACTTGTTTTCATTTTTCATTCATATAAGAATATGGAGTCTCCATCCTTGGAGATGCTGAAAACCTGATTGACTGGGTCCTGGGCAACCTGCTCTAGGTGAGCCTGCTTGAGCGGGGGATTTGACCAGATGATGTCCAGAGATCCCTTCCAAACCCAACCGTTCTGTGATTCTGTGAGGAAACGAAACTAAGACACTTTTTTTTTTTTAATTGACTTTTTCCTTTTAAAACAACAACTTTAGTTTCAATTTAAATTTGGCTTTTTTCCACCAGGAAGTCCACTTAAAGAGAAGAATCATGACCTATTTTGAAACTGTAAGAGGAGGAAGCTTTTAAACACCTTGGAGAAGATGCAGAGTTGGAAAGAGTTGTACAGTCCCTGCCATCCATTGCAGTCACCACAGATAACAGCAATTCTAATCCTTAGGCATTTCTCTGGTGTTGCAAAGCTATCACAGAGGAGTAATTATGCTGACCATGACACTTGTTGAATTTCTAGATGTGTGGCATTAAGCATTTTGGGATTGATGTGGCTAGAATATTTTGGCTGTATGTTTTCAAAATAGTTGTTATTACTTATAATTTATGTACTCATTTTATATAAATCATTAGCTGTACTAAGTAAAGAAGCATCAACTAGGACGTAGCTATATTCATGTTCTTCTTTTTTTCCTAAACCGGTATATTAACAATATTCACAAAGTAAGACCATTTGTTTTACTTTTCAAATAACTTTTCAGTGTAGTTAAGAGTTAAAAAAATGTTCAAAAAGTATCAAAGGAAAGCAGCTTACAAATTGAAATAGTTAGAAATAAAAGATTATTATTACGTGGAATCTGGTCTAACCAAGGAACATTAATACAATTCTGAAGATCAAAGAAAAAAAAAAAGTACTTTAAGCAAGAAATTAATTAAATCAGACAACCCACCACTAGCTGTTAAGATCATTTTATCATCATCCAATTTCCTTATTTGCTTTTCTCTTCCTCCTTCTTGCTTATTAGATTTTAATATAACAACGTAAGAAACTTGAAAAAAAAAAAGTTCTACATTCTAAATTACCATCACACAAACTCTTTATTTTTTTCCTAGCAGTAGCAACAGGCAATAATTCTGTCAGTACCTTGTAAATCTTTACTTCCTTTCTTATAGAATTATGTAGAAGCACTAATATACTGCAGTATTTTTACCTGTTTACTAAATTAATAGTTATACCAGAAGTTGTGTGAATAATATATTTTCTGCTGTTTACTTGAAATAAAAAGGGAAGTAAATTTCATTTTTTCTTAGTTGTTTTATACATGATACATGATTCTTCAGTTAGAGAGTTGGGACTGTCATACAGTGAAAACAGGATAAAATGAAACTTAAGATGATCACTGGCCAAGAAATACTTGGTTCTTGCAGTTTTCCGTAAGAAGTAGTAGTAAAGAACATAGGGGAAGGGAAGGAAACCAACCATAACAAACATATAGATATAAATATTCAGGATGGAAGCAAAACTGGATAACTTAAAGGAAAAGCTTACTAGTCTATAGGAGGTAACGCTTTGGAGGTAGTTTAGAGAGGAAAGGATAATTAAAGACATGGGAAAAACGTAGTGTTAGATAAAATGCAGTATAACTTTATGAAGAGTAAGTCATGCTAATGTTCTGCCTTTGATAAATAGTTTTTCAGACAATGGAAATGTTGCCAGTCCAACTATTGATCCAGCTGTCTGAATATCTGTAAAATACTTGATCCAGTTTTGTATAGAAAAATGCTAGATAAGCTAGAGAAAACTGAGTTGGGGGGATTGTCTGTTTTTGAGGATTAGAATTTGGAGGTCATTTGTTAGAACAGAAAGCAATAACAGTGCTTTTAATAATGCCTGCTGTAAGCTAGATGTTACTCAATAGCAAGTGGCAAGAATCCCAAAGTCAGAATGTAGTAATTAGTCCCAAGTTGACTGAGAGCCATGGAGGCGATGTGACTCAAAATGGCAAAGATGAACTTGGAGTTAATCAGGAACATGTTTCCAGGAGAAATAGTGTATTAATGCCATTGTCTTGACATTGGTAACACCTTGTCTGAAATACCATGCAATAAATAGGTCAGTTACAGTCATCAAATGTGAATTTACATTCATTGAGCATTAAAAAAATGTAATGGGAGAAAAAGATACTGCAGTATCTGTCTTAAATGAAGAGATTGTATAAAGGTTTTTAATTTGGTTAATATAGCCAGCTAGGTATGAGAGGAGAATGACTTTCTTTTTCTTCATAGATAGAGGCTGTAAAGACCAGGAAGGGAAAGAACTTTTTAAGGTAAAGAACAATGCTATTCAAGAAAAAACATCCATACAAGCATCCATAAATCAATTTGTGGTAAAATTTGAAAGAGGGTTTTTTTAATCAGCAATGAAATGAGATTCTGGAAAGTTTTTCTGAAATTGAGAAAAGGAGCAAGGACCCTCGGTAGTCTGCCGTTTTGGATAGTGATTGAAGAATGGATGAAAACAATTTTATTACAGTTGCCTGCAACTATGTAGAAGAGTAAATGAATGTAGTAGTCTAGAAGTGCTCTTTCAATTCTAATTGAAAGCTTTATTGTGTAAGCTATTGTTATGTTATCTCTAAATAACTCTTGTTTTTAAATGATGTAGTTGCATTTTAATGATTGGCAAGGTTATTCTCTAGAATGAAGGATGCTATATAAGTGCATGATCAGCAGCTTAATACCCTTTCATACTGTTCATTGTATATTTAACTACGTGCTTTAAAATTAGATATGTCAGGAACCCTGGCACAATGAAATGATCTCAGCACTAAGTTTTTGGTGTTAAGATGTTTATTGACTTAATATCCAGAATGTATGTTTGTAATTGTAAAATTTGAGTAAAATTTTGAGATTGTAAATTTGAGTCTTAATGAGAGTTCATTTTAGAGATGGAGCTAAATCTGTAAATGTAGTACTAGGTGACACCATCTGTGTTTCAGCACACTTCGTGTGTTGTGAAATACAAGTAGGAAAAGGAATGATAAAAACTGAAAGGGAGATGACATGAGATTTAGAACGTCTTCTCTGAAAGGATGTCTGTTTGCAAAGAAATTGCAGCAGTCACTTACTCTCAGGATTCTCTCTCTGAAAAAGGCTTAGTAATGCTGTTTTTCCAATAGTGGATCTTGCATCTTCTTGGAATCTTGCTGTATTCTTCAATTAGTTAATGAAAATAACTATGCAAGATAGCAGGAGAACATTTGTTTTTCATCATCAATTATTGTTAGTAACAGGATATTAATAAAAAAAAAAAAGAGTGAATCAACTACAACTGTTAATGTTGAGTTTCCCATTCAGTGATTCTCAGAAAGTAGTCTTAGATCTTACCCATGTTTTTATCTAATAATCAGTTCTGATTTCTATGTTAATCAAATTTCCCTTGATTTTTTTCCCCCCCTCCCCCAACCTGGGCAATATTGTGAGGCAAAATGAATTAATGACTTACAGTACAAAAGAATGATACTCTTGTTCCTTAATGAAAAGCTGCATTTACACAATGTTCCGGTTTTATTTTTTGTGCAAATATGAAGAAAGATCATATTCTTGAGATACAAGTAAGTGTCTAGATGGGTTAGCTTATGTGTTACAAAAGCCTTAAGCTGGTTCATGAAAGGTTTAGGTCCTACTGGAGTCTCAAAGCAAAATTACTTGTTTGCAGGTGGTATGCAGGATATTTACATGTGTTCAAAATATTTAGTAAATGTTGTTTTGTACATTTGATTTCCAGATCAAATGCCTAACAAGTTCTTAAAATTCCCATTCAATTAGTGCTCAGTGTCTCTCCTCCCTAGGTAGGATTAAAGCTGGCAAATGATACAGTGAGTAGAATACACACAGCTCTCACAAAGAAATAAAGGTTTGACCTTCTTTTAACCCCATCCTTCCTTCTATGAGGTGCACTCTGTATTTCTGTGCTCCTTAGATCTTCTTCATTCTTCAGAGTCCTGATAGTTGTTAAGGGTTTGATAAGACAGTAAAGGAACTGTGAAACCACACTTGTACTTTATCCCCAGAATTTTCAGGAAAAGCAAAGCAAAGAATTGTGTTTTCTATCCACTAGGCGCTCCTGCTTCCACTATCTGAGCTGTGCCTTGTTAAGATACACAATAATATGTATGCGTTTTGAAAAACACTATGTGGAGGTGAAGATGGCTCTACTATGCCATGCAAAGCGGACATAATAATGTCCTGCTAAATTTGTTGATTTGAATTTAAGGGATATTTTGATTGCTCCAATTTCATTTGGTTAGGGAAAAAAAAGCACACTAGTGGTCTTTTTTCTCTATTAGTCTAATTTTAATGTTAACTTTCATTACTGAGTGAAATATCTTAGCCCATATTACAGAATCTAATTAACTGAATGTATATGCCGAAACTCTTAAAGGAGCAAAATACCCTTTGCTGAATATGTCTCACCATAGCTAGAAGTTACTAATCGCTATTAAAGACTGATTGTTTAAGAATATATGTCAAAGTCTGTCTCAAGGACTGGTTTTCAGCTAAGATTTTTAATCCATTGTAATGACTTCTTTCTATTTTTTCGAAGATATTTTTAGTAGTACAATTTATAATAACATGTCCAAATTCCTACGAGCATTTTATCATAGCCTACTAGTAATGATTGCAGACTGTTCTCTAATAGATCTTGGTATTTAATGGTTCTGTTATTAAGTTCTCGTTAGAATAATTTATCATTAAGTTAATTATTTATCATTCTTTTCTAAAAGAAACTCATGAAATTATAAAGGTTTCAGCATTCTGAAAATTACAGCAATCTGTAAAAATCAAAAATGGTTAGTTTTTAATTCTGTAACTGAGTAAAAATAAAAATAGCCTCTGCCATTTCATAAGCAAAGCACAAACTGGAAGAGTTTGTATGGAATGAAAGTTGACATATATAAATCACAAATACATTTCATGCTTAAGCATCCAAAACATTAAAATATCCTTTTAATTAAAACTATTTATTAAATGTAATTCACTTTTTAGCATTTCTCCCTGCTAGTTTTTGCATTTGTTTGGTTTTGGTCTGTTTATAATTTGCTGCTGCTTTCTGGATTCTTTGGTGAGTGCATTTTTAGATTTTCAGTACAAATGGCAAGAACTTAAGCTATTTAAATACTTCTTTTAGAATTACTACACATACTACAGTTCTTTCCAAGCCTTAACATTTAAATCCAAGTGCAAACCTTCCTTAAACTACACACTTCATACTTGCAATCCTGGCTTTGGTCCAGCGTGGGGGTAGATTGGAACCTTACAGTTTACATCTTAACTTCTCTTCAGTCCTCATAAGACAATTTGAACTGAAACGCTTCAAGCTTACCTTTGTTTTCCTTCTAACCTCATTTGAAATCAGATACTATCTGCCTGCAAGAGGAAATAATTATGAGCCATGCCTCACTCATACACATACACACGCGCACACACACACTCTGATTCTGAACACCTAAATCTTTTTTTAGTAATAGTGAGAAAACATGTGTTGCATGTGTACATATGTATGCTTAAAAGAGCAATGTTGATAAAAATGTAATAGTGAACTCTGATAGGTCAAGCTTAGTCAAAAAGTATAGGAAACATAATGGGAGTGAATGCTTGCAACTTGTACAGTTACTGCTCTTGTAGTGCATAAACTTTTCAATCTAAAAGCTTCAATTTACGGCTGCCACAGTTCACCCCTGGAGGTTGTGTCTGTAGAAATGCTGCATGAATGAAGCATTTTAATTCCTTTTTGGTACAGAGCTGCTTGACACTAGACTTTAGACTTGTAGTTATAACACTGATGATAGGTCTTTACTATGATCATTTATTACTACTATAAAGATCCACCATGTTTGGAACTGAAAATGGAGGGAATAGTCTAGTACAGGCACTTCTAGGGCTGCTGGGAACTCGTCTTCTCTTTAAATCAAAATTCTTTGCAAAAAGTATTGTTCTGTGCAAGACTGGATCCATACTCCTTTGTTTAGCAGAATTGCAGATAGAAAGGTAACCATCAGCATTCAACTAAAACCCAATCACTTAAGTAATGTTTGAAAAATGGCACAGTGTATAAAAAAGTAAACTGAGAGTCTGTCCTACTCCTATTTACTTTCATTTAACAGAAAACTAGAAATCACATGAGAATAGGAAAAGATGCAAATAAGTATGGCTAAGAAAATCCACCAAAGGAACAGGCTTTGCTGTTTCCCAGAACTGAAAGTGAACCAGTAACTTAATTGTCACTTACAAGTGGTTACTTTTTCCAGTGATTCCTTTCTATGTAGTATTGCTCTTGTAACTTGAGTTAATCCAACAAGATCATTGGTGTACTTCCTGATAATAACAAATGGTGGAGATAGATGTAGTACAGAAGAAAAGCAGTGGTGATTATTCAAAAATAATTTTAATTTTGTGAGTATGCGCCATGGCCACAGACTCAGATTTTGGACCCAGGTCTCAGTCTATGTTAGTCATACCATTTTTCTGTTGTAGAAAAAGTAGAAGAAACCTGTATTTCAAAACTTGTTGTGTAAATCTGATTATCTATATCATGTCATGAGTATATTGATAAAAAATACAAGCTTTAGAAGTGAATATTAAAGCTAATGAGCATTGCAGTACATTTCTGTCAGTCTGTACAAATTCGGAGACATTTTTTTGAGGTCTGTAGCATTAAAGAAATTTCTTCAGTAATACAGTTATTCAGCAAATTGTGCTAATCAACTTTAATGATAACTCCTGTCACTTAGTATTTCACAATGAATTTCTTCTTTTCTTCATAGTGAACAAGCTAATATATCAAGTGTATACAGGAGGGGCGGAAGCACTGCTGAACTTGTGGAGCCACATTTATTCTGTTTAATAAAACTAGTACAATTCCATTGATTTCAGTTCATTTTTTTTAGAAAAAAACATGAGTTTTTTATAATTTTCAATTTCAGTTCTAATTTACGTATCTGACTTTCTTGAAAATTTTTCTCTGTGTGCATGTGGAAGTATGAGTAGAAGTTCAGCAACACTTAAATGTGCAAGAGATTCATTCTAGCATAAACATCTTTGTATACCATCAATTATGTTAAGTCAGTTTTAAAACCTCTTCAGCCATGTAGGATAACAGGATAACATAAACATTCATAAACAAAAATACCATAAAAATAAATTTGGTGTTTTAATGTATAAACAGTTCAAATGGAAAAATGGCAAATTCATATTTAAATAATCAAGAAGACTAAGATGTCTCTAAGCAGCTTTCTATGAGAGGCACATAAAAAAACTTTTCAGTATTAGTGATGTTCTTTTTCATGTCTATGTTTACAATTTATAGTAACTTAAACTATTCAGCTCCTGGGGGATGTACAGGTAATTCAAGTAGATGATATTTTTACCTTTAGTTAGGATCTTGAAGCGGTTGCATATGTTGCTATATCATAGTCTTTTTTTTCCTCCTCAACAGTGAGAGCTTCAGTTACGATGTTAAGGATCCAGATTGAAATTATTTCATGACAATTGGTCTTTATTAGGCAGAGAAATGTAAAGATTTCTGCCTCTAAAGCCTTGAGAAATGTTCTTTCTATTTGTCTGTAATGCTCAAATGAGAAAGTTATGAGATTTAATTATTTTTTCTGGTATCTGTGTAAAATTAAGAAAAAAATTTTCATCTGCCTTGCAAGGTGCTCTCAGAGAAGTGGGACTAGTAAACCCTCTAAGGGGGAGATGTAATTTTTATTTTATTTTATTTTATTGGTCCTTTGGCTCATCACCATGTCCTCCTGCTGTAAAATAACTACCTGCTTCTATTCCCTGTTCTGCTTCCCTCCTTCCCTATGCCTTTTTCCATTTATAACACCACTGTCTGGGGAAAAAAACCCACTAGTATAGTGGCTATTCAGAAAGAAAGTCCATGCGAAATGGCTAGCCAGTCCATGAGAATGTACAACATGTGAAGTTTGCTTGCCTTTCTCTCAGCGGGGGTACTAATTGGGGTCTTTCTAAAACCAGTTGCTGAAATCCTTCATGGTACTTGTCATATCCTAACTTTTTTAAGATGTCAGTTCTGCTTTCAAATTTGATTTAAAACGTCCAGTGAACTCGCAGATTGTTTAAAAAGCAGACAGGGTTCACATATGCCTTGTTTTGTTGAGAAGCCTTGCTTAAAAACAGTAACAAAAATAATCTAGCATCAGCAGTATCATTTCAATTCAACAGAAGTAATCAGACGCAGTTCGTAAAAGCTGCTTACATTTGCAAATAGCAGGCTGTAATAGACCTTTTCAGTTAATAGAAGGCATCCCTCGCATTTACAGTTAAACGGAAAGCTTTCAAAATTCAGTTATGGAATTTTTCCTTAGGTTGGCTGGCAGTTAAAGAACCTAGTAAATGCATTGCGAGAAGACCCAAATGGAGTGATTTTAACATTGAAGAAACGTCCTCAGAATACCCTGGTTTCTGCTCCTGCCCTTCTGAAGAATGTGAGGTGGAAGCCTCTTGCACTTCAGGTAAGAAGGCTGTTGCAACCCTGATGTCATGGTAAATCCTGTATTCTATTAAAGATACAACACTAGAAACATTACTCCTTCCAGTGGAAAGAATAGGAGCCTTTAAGAAGTCCAGTAGCACTTAATAATGAGAGAATAAAAGAGGGGGGAAAAAAAAACGCTCCAAACTCATATGAAATAGAGTGCTGAAATAGGTTTGTGTGGCAATAGTATATATGACAATAAGGTTGTTTTCCTCTAATTCTTTGTAAGGTTGAAAACCAAAGGAATCCATAGGAGGAAAGAACATGTACAAATAGCATTACTAAGTAACTAGCAAATATAAAGTACAGTTAGGTTGCTTGCTTTGACTAGCAAGGGGAACACTGCTTCTCTACAATCCCATTATTTCACAGCCTGTCAAAACTACTGGTGTGTGATTGAGTGGCAATCCTTTTGAATTTCAGTAAAAACCTGCTTGTTTCCCACATTTTTGAGCAAGAGTTTGAGTTTTGGGTAACAATGCTAATAGAACTTCTAATATTTTATGCATACGTATTCTGTGAAGACTTGTTGATAGGAAAAGATTCAATTGTAGACAGCATGGTTTGCCCTTCCTACAGCATTAACATATATAGGAAAAACTGATTGACCATAAAAAGACTGAACTCAAAACATCATTATTAAAAGCAAGTTAGTGATTATGCATGTTTGCTTTTAATACAGTATAACATTCTGTAAGAGTTTATGTACTTTCATAATGTTCAAACTTCACAGTGTTGTTTTGTTTGAATCATTAGAAACATGAATGTGTTTCTGAGTAACTTTAAAACAAAACAAACCCTTCAGTCCTGTCCTGGCAAATTTATTTCTTGCCTGTCACTTCCTCAATCTTTCATGCCTCAAAGTGACTTCGTCCTACACAGCTGCTCCACTTCAGCAGTTTGTTCAAACCTTGCAGCTCAGGATTGCTGACATTTTTTTCAGTGCCATCTTTCCTTTCTTTGTGAATACCTTTTCAGAGGAAAGGAAAGGGGACATTGTGAGACCCAGAGGATATTGAAAACTTTCCAGAATTTTTATGAGGGCACAGGAGTATCATTCTTCTCTCTAGTTAGATGATTCTGTATCTACTTGTGAACTTAATATGGAGCTTCCAGGGACAGCAAAGTAGAAATTGCATTTACAAGAGGGCTTCAGTAGAGATTCTTTCTTTATATTAATACATTAAAGAACTGTAATTCAGGAGCAGAACTAATTCAGGAAGTTTTGTCAATGTGAAACCAATATATATGGTATATATGGCACAGTATATGCTGGAAAACATGACCTCCTTTGTCATGGTAGCTAGATAACTGAAAGTGCATTGAGCTATTTTTGTACAAGTATCAATAGTTTCTGGTTTTGGGGTGTGTCTTCTCCTGATGAGCCAGAAGGCAAGAACCCCTGAGGACCAAAGGACTCTTTAAGAGTCATCTTTACTAGGATATTTCTTCTGTGCTGGAGAGTAGTTTAGTGAGGGATTTCAATAAAAATCTAAATTGCTTCAGAAAATAAAAAGAGCAGTGCCAGTGTTGCTTCTTAACAGTAGATATTGAAATAAGAAGTTGAAAACCAACTTTTGATCTTTAGCATCTTTAGTCTTTCTTAAGGTCTTTTTTAGTCTTCATGCTATAGACGTGAGCTCAAATCTTAGGACCTAGATAAATTTCAGGATGCAGTTTTTCATTTTGTCCATTTCCTTCAGTTGTCTCACCTGGATCTGGTATTATTTATTATTTTCATTAGTGACTTGGAGTTAGCATATGATTAAATATCAGGATGATACTAAAGCTTGTGTTTCCTGGACAGCAGACATAACAGCTTGATGCTGCTGGAAAGCGATGATCTCATTTCCCTCTCCCTGTTCTTGGATGCAGAATGCCCTCTCCTTTGTTTGACTTTGGCATTTGTTAGGCTCTCTAGATCAGCTTAATTCACTGAATTGGGAGGAAGGCTTCTGGTTTTATTTGCTTTTCTGGATTAAAGTGGCTTTCACTGAGCCTCAGAGGCTATTGGGCAGTCTCAGAAATAAGCAGAATACATTCATCATAGACAAATAGAAGGTTTTATGGTTAGACAAAAGTAACCAACTGCAGGAATGCAGCTAAGCAGCAGTCAATAGAAAAAGATCCAAGTTAAAGTATCATAAATGAAAATGATTCAGCAAATGTCAGACCATTGCAAAAAAAGGGCAGCGTATTTGGACACATAGTTATATACGTACGTATGCATGTACACGCACTGTGAAATATAACACACATGCAGATTAATTCTTTCATCCTCACTTAGTGCTGGTAAAGTTTTAACAGCAAATCTCTGATCAGTTTTTGACTGAAGACTTTCTTTCCTTACCAGCAGTTGTCTGTTTTTTCCATTTTATTTGTGTTTTTACTTAAAAAAAAAAATACATAAACAAATAAATATGGTATATTGTATCAAGATAAAGTGAACCCAGATCTTCTATGAAAACAGAGCAAACCATTGGCTTTCACGCTCTTTCCCCCCCCACACAGACACTTATAATCACTAAGAAGCTGCAAAAATGTAGGCAGTTGGCCAGATTACCTAGGAAGTGATGTTTCTTTGACAGTCTGAATTCACAAATGTTATGTGAGATCATTGATGGGGATGTTTGAAGTTCTTGTTTAGAAAAACAGAAAAGCTTTCATGCATTTGCTTTTGTGTACATAGCTACATGAAATATTTTATATGTAGTTTTTATGAATGTCATAAATTCTTTTATAAAACACGACTATCTAAGGTGCAGACAGGACATACTTTTCAGCATTATAATATCCGTTTCTCCTGCAAAAGTTATACATAATTAGTGAAGGAAAACAGGAAAGAGGATTTAACAACTTAAAATTCAGAGGCCTGAAATGTTTGTTAACTCAGTTTGGTACTCAGCAGGAATTTTTTAAATAAAAGTTGTTATGATTTCTGTTTTTGTTTGAGGCACATTTATAAGTATTATTAATAATTTTTTTCATGATAATTGTGTTACAGATTATACCAAGTTGTTTAATTTAGAAGTTACTGATGATACAGAATCTGTGAATCCTTCTTACAGAATGTATTTCTTAGTCTCATCATAGTATTCTTTTCCCATAGTTTCCCTTGATGTTTATGTAACAACAGAAGACTGTTATATGGGGAAGTTCTATCCTACTGTTGTTATCTTTCAGTTAGAAAACATCTCAGTCATACCAGTTTCTCATTTTCTCTTGAGCTGACGTTACGTGATGGAAGAGTGTTTTCATTTTTGAACTCTGTGATTATCCACTCAGTAGAAAATGGATCTTTCACCTGCAGTGGCAAATAGTTCTCTGTTTTTCATAAAGATGAGAACACCTGCAACTTTACTCAAGTATGCTATATATTGAATTTTTTCTTTTTATTTCTAGGAAATTTTCTAATGGCAGTAATCTTTCTTGTTATGAGTACTTGATCCAGCATGTTAATTTTTTTTTATCATTTTGCGTGAGATACAGGGATCTGTCGGTGATGTGAGTAGCAAAACTTACATCAACAGTGACAGTTTTATGATGTCTTACATATTAGGAAATATGCATTTATTCTCAGAAACTTTATAAGTATCTGGGGAATAATTCTAGTTCAGTGTCTCATTTCAATAGATTTTGAAAACCATATGAATTTGGAGAGATGTTGATTTGTATAAACGATGAATGCTATAACATGAGAACAGGTGCTTGTAGAGTGAAGGAAGGAGAATGAGAAATAGATGATATTTGTATAGTTAGTTAGTTCTCAATTCATAGTTCAGATATGGTAGCCTGATACAACTGCTTACATTAACTTCAAAATTACGTGCTGCCCATTTATTCAAATATTTAAGTGGGGACTATCTCAGACAAGGAAAGACTTTTAACACCTCAGACACAGAAAATACGGCAAGTAAGGAAGTTGTGTTTTGTTATCTTAAATGTTCTTATCAGAGAAGGTGGTGAAACAGTCACATCCTTTATATCTTAATGCCACTCCTGATTTTACTGACTTCTGTCATTATTCACATGTATTTCATTGTATCCTCTTACTCTGAGGACAGAAATTAATATTTACACATCAGAAGAGGTATATATTTCAAGTTACAAAGATTTATAAATTCACAAGATTTGAAAACACTGTAATTGTACCTGCTGTTTTACAGTACATGGTATATACCAATTTACCAGTATGTGAGAAAGACTCTATAAAAACAGTTCTGTTTCTTACTCGGGAGTAGTATTTGTATTATTGAACACTTAACTTTTCTGAATAGAAGCTTGTCCGATAAGCAATTAGTCATCTGTATCACTGGCATCAATGAATCATCAATGAATGACAAAAATTACTAGCTATGGGAGTTCATAGGGTGATACGCAGTTACAAAGCCCCATTTTCCCTTACCGCAGGCAATCCATGTAGAAGAGTGACACCTGTGTGTTGTCTGTGAATTCACCCGTCAGGGGAATTCTGGGGATTGAGTTTATTCCTTCAAGGGAGAAACCAGAGACTCAGTACCCCATCCTTAATCTTCATACCCCCTCACAAGGTAAGGGATGTCCATGTTCAAGCCTCTTGTTGCTGTACTACTGGGCTTTTCCAGCTTCCTGCTTCTTGTCCTGCTGTTTTTTGCAGGATCCACTGGGGCCTTATGTTTGTTGTTTTAAACAGCACTTTTTAAATAGATACGATATGTAATTATCCCCCAGTATTTGCAAAACACACAGATTCATAGCAATGTATTTTGTGTCTGAAACAGTTTGAGTCTTTTCATTTGGCAAACAATTGTTTGTTTATTTCTGATGAGGATTGAATTTACCATTTGTCTCTTATTTTTATTCTGGTATTTAAGCATCATCGCTGCTGTTATTTTACTGATAATTAGTATTCTGGTTAAATATTATCAGTAACATACAGCATATACCTAAAGTGTCACTTCTCAGCAGTCCTTTATGAACAAATTTGGGTTTGCTTGGGATTTTTTTCTCCTATGCATGTATTTGCATGTATTTTATCAGATACTCATTTGTACACACAAACACACAGTCTGCAAAATTACCTTAAGTAATTTGATTTTAACTCAGATATAAGGCTTCAAGAATTGATAATGTCTGCTTATCAAAGCAATTGATAGTCCTGATTATTTATGATATTTGCTATTTATTAAAATTACTTCTTTCAATTTGGTGTAATACTTAAATGCTACTAATATTTTAATAATACAAGATCCCTGGCTATTTGCATATGCTTAAAACCACTGAAACTCTATGTCTAATATCACAGAAAAGGCAAAAATAGCAGCATTAAAACACCATTAAAATAATATTTTACAAAAATATAATCAAATTTGATTCCAAGTGTTTTAAGGAGTTTATGATCTGAATAGCATAGAAAAAAATCAATGTTAAAATTAAAGCTAAATTTAAAATGCTGCGAGTGTGTCCCCTTAGCTGATGCAAATTGGCATGGAACTTCCTAAATAAATATGTTAAATGGTATGTACAGTATAATATGTGAAGGTAAATATTTAAGAGATTCATAAATCAGACTGCCCTGAGCTTTAATTGCATTTAAGCATATGCACAATTTAAAGCCCTGGGAATTCATCACATAGATGAAATTACACAAATTTTATATCTCTTGATTAGAGTAAAAATAATTGGAAAGAATAAAAATTACTATAATTTTATATAGTCACATACCTGAAACTGCAATTCCAAATGGTTAATAATTTTCCACGGCTTTTAACCTGGTTTCCTAATGTTTTTTGCAGTCACTCTGTGCATGTCTTTCTGTTCTTACCCTTTCACACCTTTTCGCCCCCTTTTGAACCTCTGATCCAACTCCCGTTGAAAGAGAAGTCTCAAAGACTACTTTCAGCTAAGATCAGCGAGGGCAAAGGAAGATGTGGCAGAGGCCCGCAGTCTCAGTGTAAACAGCAAAAACACATATTGGGACCTAAAATCCAGATGGAATAGGTTCCTTTATGATATGATTGTAGGGGAGAAAAGAATGATAGGTCTGTCTTTTATACATCATAGAT
Organism: Apteryx rowi; assembly: GCF_003343035.1. Classification (NCBI taxonomy): domain Eukaryota; kingdom Metazoa; phylum Chordata; class Aves; order Apterygiformes; family Apterygidae; genus Apteryx; species Apteryx rowi. Next base: position 272,648 of record NW_020448074.1, read on the forward strand.
GTCTGTCTGCATAAGGCAGGAATTCTGGAGAGTATGTGTTCAGAACTGCATGGTGGTAAGCATAACAGAGACTGTAGAGGAATGCTTATCTGGAATACCAGTACAAAAGAGTATGGATTGTTGAGGGAGAACTGTCACGGGAGAGAAGCAGAAGGTATTGCTTTGTTTAGCAGAGATGCATATCTTCATTCTAAGGTCCAGATCAGAGAAGAATTATATTTGCTGGAATTCTCGGAGTGATGATAGGGGAGGAGAAGGTGGGTGCTCTCTGCTGTTCATTAAAGACCAGCATGCAAGATGAGTAAAGAAGGCTTTTTGTGAGCAACTAGCAAAATCACCCAACATGTTTTAATTGGATGAAGTACATCTGTTGGAAAGGGAATAAAATCATTGGTCCAAAGGATAGTGGCCAGCACATTCTTGGAAAGCACTGGTGAGAGTTTTTTTATAGAGTAAAAGGGTGTGGTGAGGGTCCTCTTTCATTTGAAGGAAGAGTTGAGAGGGAGAAGGCAGAAAACAGCTTGTCTGAGAGCAATCATGAAACACTGCAGTTCCTTAGAAAACAGCAATCCTTAGAAAGGCAAAGGAGAACTTAAATGATACACATTTCTGTAAACTCCAGATCCAGTTTTGGGCACAGTGTATCAGTTGGGGAAAAGCCAGAGCACAATAACATTAATTAGAAGTATTCATATGTAAAAAAGGTTAAAGAAGAGTCGATAAAAAGTCTTTTCTGGCTTTTTTGATGAGTAGGGCAAGAAGTAATGAGCTTAAACTGAAGCAGAAAAGATTATATTGATGTAAGGTTAGTTAAAAAAAAAAATCAGGAATGACATAGATATCACTTGTTCTCTTTTGAGGCAAATAGACCAGTTGTATTATTTCTCCAAGCCCTTTTTTCTATTGTCAACTTCATTGACTAACCTATAACCTTGATATACATCCATTGAAAAATTATTCACAAGAGACTTGGTGTAGGTAATTTCTTTCCTGATTCTGAAATGGAGTTTCTGCTGGTCTGTGATGGTGCTAATTTATGTTTTGACATGGCTATCCAGCTGCAGGTAAATTGGGGGATTACTGGAATGTTTTACATTTAGTCTCTTTACTACTACTGCAACACCAGAACTGCTGAAATAATGGTGATATACTAAATACAGTGGTTGATGCTGTGCATAAGGTGGTAGGCCCTAATTTCCAAACGAGGTATGAGAAAGCAAGTCATGATGATTCTTCTTTTTGGCAGTGACTTCTTAACTGTTTACATTGATAAAAGGAAAGAAACCCAAAACACTCAATGTGTGAGAGGCTTAACAATAAACAGAGAAGAGTATAATTTGGACCCCTAGGCAGAATGATACTCTCATGACAAAATGTCTTTTGTTAGTACCTAAGATTGCTAGAGCTTGTAGAATCACATAAAAATAATTTTGGTATTTAGAAAAGAATTACAATTGGTCTTCATAGTGTGGTTTCTGCATCACTGTTTTCCTTTTACCTGTTTAAAAAAAAAAAAAAAGGTTTTATCTATTTAAACATATTTTTATATTTGAATGGGACTTTTTTGTATAAATCTAAACAATACTAAATAAAAATATTTTTCTGTGTATTGAATACATACACAGTAATTAGAGCTACTATGTATATTTATCAAACATGCATTCCTTTTGTAATACCTATAGTTGATTTAAATTTTGGACACTTAAATTACTTGATACTAAAATAAATTCGATTTTTTCCTTATTTTTATTAATATATCATTTCAGTACTGCTACCTCATTCTTATTTCCTTAACTTTTATTTTTAGTTCTATTATTGCATGCAGTACTTTCTAAAATGAATATGAGAAGACAAGTTGTAAAGATTACTGTCATCTTGAAGTAGCTTTTATCTTTTTACATTGCAAATAAAATCTGTATTTTTAAATGTGGTTTATATAGCAAAACATAAGCTGAATAATGAAACAGTCATGATAATATTTGCAAACAATTTTCAAATATGATTATCGAGTGTAACATTATATGCCAGCTTCTGTAGTTTGCCATTTGCATACTGCATTAGGGAAGACTGTATAGCTTTCTGCTACTTCTAACTTCATGCTTTTGGGTTTTTTTTTCTCCCCCCAGTATTAAATTATTTTGGATTAATGAAAGTGTCTTTTTACCAGGGCCAAGTTAATGCACATAATTTCATGTCCTGAATCTACATGTGTGTGTCTGTATTTATATGTGTGTATACAGGTAAGTGTAATAATACAGCTGTACAAAGCTGAAAAAACTTCTAGATAAAAGCATAGAAATTATAGGTACCTCATTATTTCTAATCTTCCGCTTTTGCCTTCCCACTCCAACTGTGTTTAATGAGATACGGATGTCTTTAAGCTGTATGTAGAGGCTTGTGAACAGCAATATTTCATGTAGAAGGTACTTTTTTGGTTGTTTAGTGAGTCTCAAGATAATTCAGAATTCAGGACTCGGTGTCCATATCCTTAGTCCTTTTGTGATGTTGACAGTAAGTTATCAGATGGTGTTTTTAGTTCTGTGCATCTGTCTATTACCAATTGCAGTGAAATAAACAGAGAAGTAACCGTTGTCTGTCTGTAATCAACACTCACTAGGGACTACAGTTAAAAGTAAATTACAGTGTGTTACAGTTTAGACTGTGCATGGTGTTACTAATCTCTTGAGCCATCAAATCTTCCTCAGAAAGTGTGTTTAGTACAGTTCAATAAAACATACTTGTGCAAAAACTAGATATTTGCATGAATTCCATTCCACCCAGATACAGCATCAGTGCTAAGGTTTTAGCATATGGAACATTTTAATTTCTAGTTTCACTGTTAATCACTATAGAACTTACCACTCTCTATGGTCCAAATATGACAAACAACCATGATTTCAGTGAATATTAAGACAACAGGTGAATTAATTCTGTTTTCATAAAGAAATCTAGGTATTCTGTCCCTGTTAACAATAAATCCTCTGCTGAAAACAATATTATGGTTCTGAATGCTTTCCTTCAGTGCAGGTATTCCAGAGTTCTGTAATTAATTTTCCTGTTAAGAGCATTTCATAGTGTATGTCCTTCTTCCTGATATAATGACTCTCTGTATTTGTTTAAAAATCATATTTTGGTTCAGAATCTTAGAATTTTCCATAAGATGTCTTTTAAATTAATTGCAGTAATGTGTGTTTTTTTTCTTTTTTTCTTCTTCTTCTTCTTTTTCTTTCTTTCCAAGACCAGTAATGGAGGAAGCTGGTTTAAACTCTGCTGAAACGATGCTTCGGTAAACATCTTTTTGGAATAAACTGCACCAATCCAAAAAAAGATATTATGACTTGTAATAGGAAAACATGCATTTTGACTTATTTGCAGCACTGTTAACTTGTGGTGTGGTAAAACATTAGTTTATTCTTCATGTGCTTATTTTTTACAGCCTGTAATTCCAAGCAGTCCTACAAGCAGCTCTACAACCCCAACCAGTACAATGGGCATGTCCTCAAAAATGGAGAACTCTGCACTCCAGGATGTTTTCATTCTGTCTCCTATGTCGGGACTTTATGGCCCCAGGTATTTACCTCCTATTGAACCTGAGGTTTTGAAAAAACAAAGTTGTACACTTCGATTTCAATAGACTAATAAAAACAATGCACTTTGCTTTCCCTTGTATGCATATTTAAATATTCAGATTTTTTAAAACAATCATTCAGTTTGCACACAGGGCAGTACAGAGTGGCTGTATGATAGGTGTTATTCCCAATACAGCAATGAGGGTCTAGTGGTATTCAGGATTGTCCACTAATATTTATCAAAATTACGAGCTAGAAATACATTAGGCAGCATTGTTTTGAGAGACTTTTAACTTGCCCTTAGCAGGGTAAAAAATTTGAATACAGCTAGTTTAGCAAAACCTAGTTTGGGTCCTAAATCAGGAAAGCATTTAAAAAACCTCTCAATCATTTTGTTCTGTTTACTCTTATGTGACCACTTGTATATTATTTTAAAGCATGCACTTCTGCAAGGGCAACATACCCTTGCCATCTCATATTATACCAATTCCTTATGCTTCCTTTCAAATACTAGAAAACTTCTGGATTTTTTTGGGGGGGGCTATAATTCAGTGTTTTAACCAAAACAACAAAACTCAGAATCAGATTTTGCATTTCGCTAAATCCAGTTTCAAATTGGAAATGCAGGCAATATGTTTCTTTTGACAGTTGACTCTAAGTTGCAGAATATTTGCCAATAGATGTAGTCCCACCTTTGTTTCGGTTTTGTCTTACTTTCTTCATGTCTCTATCTGCTATCTTTATCTCAATAATAGAGATAGCCACTCAGTTTATTCCCTTTATTTTTGTTTTAAGGAGACCAAAGTAAGACAAAATCCCTTTTCTCTTGTAACAAAAAAGAAACTTGAAATAGCACTGTAGAGTATCTGTCACATGCAGAATTAGAGAAAGGTCAGAAGAATTGTTAACAAGTAATATGAGGCTGAGGAGGTAATTTTTTTCCATTCCATAGTGAACTTCTGTAGAACAGCACAGTGTTACATTGCTCTTCCCAGCTGGGGAGTAGATCAGCAGACTGTGTTTTGAAGAGTCAAAAACGTGAGGGAAATCATCTGAGCCTGGAAAATACTAGAGTATGCACTGTCAAAGTCAAAGCTGAACCAGGTATATTTTCTTGAAAAAAAGTTTTGAATGCCTCTGATTTCTGAGCTTTAGACCTACAAAGTAGAAATTTTGCCTTGAACTCTTTTACACTTTCAGAAAACATAAACATGAAATTTATGAACAGTCTTCCTCCTGCATTTTTGACTGACTTTTTGACTCCTACAGTTTTGACTGTAATACCTGTCGTGGCAGTAAAAAAACGCACAAAGCTTAGTTTAAGTGTTTGAACTTAACCATTCAAACTGTTTGTACTGTTTTGAACCAATAGCTGGCTTGGCTTTGTTATTTGAGGAAGGAAGCGCCTGTTCCCTTCACTGGATTTCAAAGTTCACTTCGTTAGAACTGAAGTAGAATTCATCTTCTTCTTGGCTTAAGAATTTTCCTCTTTCCAAAAACTGGAAAATATTGACAAGTAGTAATTTACTGACTTGGTCACGGGTTATATGTTGGACTTAACAACCAGAAAAGATTTCGTTTTGGAGAAGCGTATTTTCCTATTTCACTGGTGTGTTTAAAATCTACAGTATATGTTATGTTGTCACATACTCTAAAAGATTTTATAGTACCTGTGTATCTCTTAGATGTTATAGTTAATTTAGAGCTCAAAAAATGTTTTTAATTTTTGTCTCAGAATCATCAGCCATCACAGGCTTCAAAGGGGAGACTGAAGGAGGGAAGGATTGTACTTTCTTTGACCTTTGTGCCCTTGTTCAGTATCTTACAGAAGCCTAGAATACTAGTCCTCATGGACTGAGAATAACTTGAATTTGTACTTGAGGAATATCTGTCTTCCAGTACAGTACACAGTAACTACGACATCTCAAAGAACACTGGTACTGTAGGGCAAATAACTTTTTATGGTATACTGCTAACTTTGAGAAGTTGCTTATTTGAACTGATACAAAACTTTGAAAAGTATTTATGATATTTAGCCCATCAAGAATTTTCATTAGAAAAGCAGCAAGAATTTTGAATAATATAAATAGTAATATATTTATAATAAATGTCTAAACAGCATTTTGGAAAGATTTCCTGACTTCTGATGAATGGTGACAAGAAAATAATGAATTTTAGTGAATTACATAAGTTGCACTTTTTTAAAGGAAGGTTTTTTTGTAACTTTTATGGTTTGGCTACTTTGTGACACTTTCTTTCCAGTTACTGCTAAATATTCAACATAACTGTTTATCTTGCAGATAAATTGTAACCTAGTGATGATTGAATGAATTTATATTTGTTGAAATTAATTTGGATCACTTGCAAAATTTCTCACGTATAACAGATTACGGGACATTTTTCCATTTGTAGTGTTTAGGAGAGACAGGTGGTACACTTTAGCTTTATCATTAAATGGCTAATTTCCCCCAAATCTTCTGATTTAATGTTTTCAGGGATGAAATTGGAATAATGTCTTGTGATGACATCAGCAAATTTGGAAAGTCTGGAATGAAAGGCTCTGAGTCTCCTAGCTATTTTCTGGATCATGAAAGTGGGAAATACTACACCTTAATTGAAAGTGAAGGTCATCCTGTGGGCTCTGAGTATGAGCGAAGCAGAGCTACAGGAGTGCGGAGAAGAGAAAAAACACCTACTCATGGTAGGCTTGATTTCCTGACATTTCTAAATTGACTAGATTAACAAATTGTGTTATTAACACTGCATCACTTCCCAAAACTCTGTTATTCTTTCTTAGACTATGACCTGGTGGCTGTGAATATTAGGCAAAAATTTCTGTGAAGAAATACTAAGTATAAATAGGAACTAGCATATAAAAGTTATTTATAAACTTATTCTGCAGTGTATACTTAAAATTTGGGGTGATATTTAAGTTCATATTATTTGGATAGATAGCATCTTCACTTGCCAGATTTCATTCAGAAGCTCTTGGAGATTACTCTAGTTGCAACCTTCTGGACTTACAGGGGAGGACCTAAAAAGACTGATTAGTGGTATGAAAGTCTCTGTGAGAGGTAATGCCTTCCAAAATTCAGCACTGTGTTAAATAAATATAATTACATGAATAGCATCCTAGGATGAATTTGTTAATGATAGAAACATAGTTCAAAATAGTGACTGCTTAAATATGTAAGATGCTATTATAACAATAATAAACTCTAATCTTATGTAGAAATTTTGTTTGCTTGTAAATCTGGATAGGTGTACTGGTATACATACATATATATGTTTATATAAAAGGTGCTGTTGAAAATTAATGTTTGGGTTTTTTTTTTTAGCTTGTCGGTTAAAATTGATGTTCTTGGTATTTGGTGAATTTTAGAATGATATTCCTGAAACATAACAGTGTATTCTTTATTTGTATGTATTGCTTTTATTTTCAGGACAGTAATTTATTTTGCAAGTTTTACAGACCTTTAAGATAAAAGATTTCATTTAAAAAACTATTTGCCATGTAATTATATGTGAATTTGATTATGCAAATGACATTATTGCTGTGTCATTCCCCACAGAGAAAGGAATGACTCCCCTTGCTCATAACATTCTCTGTTGGAAGGTTCTGTCTTTTGATAGATATGTGATGCCATCAATAAGTTCTTCATTCACATACTCTGAGGCTGTTTTTTTCCTTTCTCTTGTATCATTAAAAAAATTCCTAAATAGTTTTGTCTTGGAAGAACAAAAATCACTCTCACAAGCTCAGAATAGCAAAGAAAAACGTGTCTGTGAAGAAGTGCTGATGGATGTAGGTAATAAAAACATGTTGCAATTCAATGGAGATAACACCCAAAGGAAGTTATAGCACAAGATCCAATAACAGCTGTAACAGGAAAAACAAAGAAACCTCAAAGTACTGTAGACACTGATATTGTTACTCTGCCATAAAATGGGTTTAGTCTGGTGCAGGATTTGATGACATGGATGTTACTTTTAAATGCAGTTTCATTGCTGCTTTCAATTATTTGTACTTAGAGGCTGTGCAGTTTTCTCTTCACTGTGTTCAGACTTGAAAACCTTCTTTTCACCATAAATGTTACAAGAGATAGCAACTGACTACCACAAATGATGAAACAGATACTGATAATTAAGACATGCAAGTATGACTTTTCCTCTGTCAGTAAATTTGTTTCTTGGCTTTTTTTGTTTTTATTTTGTTTTGTTTTGTTTTTTAATTATATTTGAGATATCTATACCATAGTTTACATAACGTACCTGGGTTAAGGTCTAAGCTGCATTACTCTTTTGCTAAGTTCAGCTAATGAAGGATAGCCAAGTTAGTTCTATAGTTTCCCCTGCGATTTCTAGGGTTGAGAGGGTTGAATTCAAGTCTGGAAATGTGACAGCTGCAGGGGTATGTAAAATTACACCAAGCTGCAGTGATAATTCTGTAGTAGCTAGAGTTTTCCCCAAGAAAGGATATTGAACTTTCTAAGTGATGTTAGCTTTCTGTTATTCTAACAGTTTGAAAGCAGTCTTAGCTTATGTTTATCAAGTAAATGGGACTTAAGTATTTTGCTAACTGCAGCTGAGTTTATGCTCAAAAATGGCAAAATTTCAACTGTAGAATGGACAGGATGGTATTTAAATACTACCCTTTCTTTTTGAGAATAGGGAGATTTTAACAGATCTTTTATATACGTAGAATATTTTTAGTAACTTGTACAACCATAGACTTGATGCTTGAAAGAGTTGTAATCTTGTTAACATTGAAGTGTAGGACTCCATTTTAATGCCAGTGACATTCAGTCTTTATCCCACTGATAAGCCACAACTTTTTATAATAAAAGTAGAATGAATGAGAAATCTGAACTGTGATTTAAATTGGAGCCAGATGGATGGATTTGGCTTGCTTTCATAAAATTATGTTGCATGATGACTTCTAATTTAAAATGCTGGAGGCTGTTCTTGTAATACCTGAGTTTCCGTTTATGCTTACAATGGACCATTCTGTCTGACTTGCTGTAACTTTGAGAGATTTTTTGAAAATCTGGAAGGAATTTGATTTTAAAGTCTCAGAAATGTATATTTGTTCCTTTTAAAATAATTGTTAAACCAGGATTTTTTTAAACTACAGATGAAACTACTCCGTTAATTAACACATTTTCAAATCTGAATTTTGCTCTGGTTCTAGTACAGTGCATGTTGTGTATTTTTTGATTTAAGGTGTACTTTTGCATCATCAAAATAACTATGTCTTTCTATGAAAAGACAGGATTTAGGGTGGATCCAAGTAACATGTATCTGATGCTGGAACTAGTTAGCCATGGGAAAAAATAGGGAAAATAAAGTAAAACTTCGGAAATCTTTCATGATTGAAAAAACCTTTGCATTGTTGCTAGGACTTGCACAAACTGCAGTTCAGAAATTCCTGCCATGCTTTTACCAGAATTAAAGTGGTTATCAGGAACTAGTGTCTGTTGCAGCTGGTACATGGAATGATACTCAGGCAGAAGAGACCCTGAGTATTGATAATATGTGCAAAACCCAAGCAGGCAAATAAGTCCATTTTCCTTCAGCTTCTCAAACCATCTGTGAAAGTTAAGCTTTTATTTATAATAGTATTTGCATTACACCTTTTCTAAGATTTATGATCTAAAATTAGTCTTATTAGTCTGACTGTAACGTGGGTATTTAGAGTTCTTGTGGCAATACCAGTCAAATCCCTAGATTTGTTTGTGTTAGACAAAAATGTCATGAATCAGTTTTTTTTTTTCTTTCCATTTCTAGTCTTTTATTTATACACAGTAATTTTCTCATTCAGTGGTAAATACGCAAGTTGTGATGCTATAACAGTTTATAGGTAGCTTGAGTAGTCCAGAAGGTATACATAAGGGCCTATGGTGGAGGCAAAAAAACGTACTCTAAAAAAAAAAAAGAAAATGGAATGATTCTGTATTTCAGTACCAGTATTTCAGTCTCCTTTATGTTTCCAAACTAGCTTTTTGGAGCTCTACTTTTACATTTATTGCCTTGTATTCTTTTATCACATAAAACGAGACTCAAGATAACGTATGAAGAACTACATTTTTTATGTTTAGCATAATATTCTGACAACAGTTACTGACTTGGACTGTGCAGGAGATTCAGACTTCTTTGAGACAAATGTTTCTTAAGGTTATCTCCTGGGTTCCAGGACTGCAGCCCTATACAGCATGCACAATGAGAGTGCTTGACTGGGTGCCTAAAGAGCCAGGCTTTGAGATCTGCTTTCCGGCAATCCAAGTTTATCTGTTACTTTTAATATAAATATTCTCTGCTGTCATATTAAATGGCTCAGGTGCCTGAGCAGTGATTACTCTGGAAATTTCTGAAAAAGAGCTTGACAAAATACTGCTGTTAGGCTCATATTGAGAGGCCTTTCTATAGATGCAACTTCCCTCTAACTCTCAGTCTCTGTTAAGACATCCCTTTAAGGACAGGAATGTGAGCCTGTTTTTCTTATCTCCCTACAAAATCTGAAGTATTTTCTGGTCTAACTGAACTACATACCCAAATCATATAAGCTTTTAAAAATCCCTGAAAAGGGGATTAGCCTTAGACTTAATTAGTTAACTATGGAGTTGTTCTGTAATTCCTTTCAGTGTCTGAATATTTTTCAGATGCTTGTGACAGGCAAGTAAAGCAAGCAGTTCTGAAGCCAACAGCTAGTCTAGCTATGTATATAGTACAACTCCAGGTTTTCAGAGAACATTTTAACTGTTAGTACTAAAACTGTATTTATTGTAGATAATTCTTTCCCATTTGCTTGGAGAAGAACTTTGAATTAAAATCAGTATTACACAAAATAATTTCTTGGTTTGGCCTGTGTGTTTTCCAGGTTCGCATCTCACCTTTTGATTATGCTGTGGCAGCTGGCATTTATCTGTTACAAATCTCTCCAGGGATTAGACATTTCTTCTCTTGTCCAGAAATACTGCTAAGTTTTCTTACATTGATCTCCTTTTGCTATGTGCCTTCTTAAGTTCGTATTTCTGTTTATCTCCTAATCTGTATTTATTTTTCATTCTTTTCCATATTAATGATTCTTAGCTTTGTTTGATATCTTGTTGGTTGTTTTCTTATTAATACTGTTCTTTTAAGACCAAATTCGAAATTAGGAATTAAATACTAAATTTCTATTTAAAAGTAGTTTCAGCTGTTAGGGAGATAAGGAAACTACATATAGTTCCATACGGTTATACCGTAACTTTTAGGGTATTATTGAAAGTATAGTATGGGAAAATCTCTGTGCTTTAGGTATATTCATTACCAGCTAAATTTTCAGGAAATCATGTTATCCAGAAACTTACTTTTCTTATATGCCTGTTTGTTCTTAAATCCTCTTCTCAGTTTAGGTGCCTAGGCCTGTAATACTGTTTTATCATTATTGGCATTACAAAACCCATGCCTATCTATGAAACTTGATCAAATAGAACAATAATAAAGTATATAATACAAGTCTGTAGCTAAATTTATACGTGCTCGTAATCAGATTTATTCATTTTTACCTATACTAAACACAGCTACAGTGATTGTCTCAGAAATTCTACAAAGGAGCTTGTGTTTCGTTTTTGTTCCATTTTTATGTTCACAGCTACAATGATATTTTCACACTCACTGGTAATATCTTATTGATCTTTGAGCTTTTTTAACCATTTGTTTTTGCAGAATCTTAAAACTGGAGATCCACTGTGCTCATAATTACTTTTGGTAAACAATACACATATTACTCTTTTCAGGTAAATAAGGCCAATGCTACCTGTATAAATGGAGATGTGATGTTGAAACCAAAATTTTTAAAAGAAAATGGAATTCTTTTTAAAGAAAAATCCTGACAATTAATACTAAAGTGCCTTTTGTTGTATGGGTCTGTTTTTAAGATGATTCCTGGAGAAAAACAGTAGTGGTGAAATTTGATTTTTGTAGGCAATAAAAGGAATAGAGTAATAAAATAAACACTCCTTCATAATATCAGTGTTTTAAATGGATTCCTGTCACTATCAGATCAGTAGCTAAAGAGCTATATTTGGAAGATTGCTGAATAACAAACTCCATCAGCACGCAAATAATGCAAAAAATACTTTGTTTTTAGTAATAAACCTGAGGTAACTGGTAATGAAAAAGAAACTATTATTCATTTTAAATTCTGTGATTATCTTAAAAACAGAATAGTTGGACAGTAACTGCTTGTAGAAAATAGCTTGCTTTCTAAAGAAGCACTCTACAAACTTAGTCAGCTGCCATGTGGAAAGAGAAGACTTTGGATTTATTGGTCGGACAGGACTTAACCTATAATCTAGAGGGTGCGTTTCTGTGTTCACTGATAGTGCTGCACACTGACAAGGCCAAAGTGCTAATACTTTATAGTCAGCTTTGCAGTACTCCTAGTTTAATGGCCTGCTGTGTTCTACTGATTTCATAGCAGAGAATGAATAGTGCACATAAATGTCTTCCAGCTGTAGTGTCATAACATCGTATTAATTAAAACTCTAATGTCTGAATCTTCTTTTTTTGTTGTTGACAAACTGTATTGCATATTTTCTTTTTAAGGCACTTGAAATTAATCTTACTTGAAACTATCAGACCTTCTCATTACTCATCATGTAGTTTTCCAGATCAGATAGGTCTTACTGTTTGAGTGTTAGATACAAAATGTTTTAGCTGTATTAATAATCTTTGTAATTGTACTAAAGCATATTAGTCTGTTTAAAAACAGCTTATTATACAGAATCACAGAATAGTTGGCTATGGAAGGGATCTCTGGAGATCATCTGCTCTAAGCTCCCCTGCTCAAGCAGGGGTCAGCTAGAGCAGGTAACCCATGTCCAGTTCGGTTTTGAATGTCTCCAAGGATGGAGACTCCACAGCCTCTCCAGGCAACCTGTTCCGGTGTTCACCCACCTTCACAGTAAAGAAGTGCTTACTTGTGTTCAAGTGGAATTTCCTGTGTTACAGTTTGTGCCCAATGCCTCTTGTCCTGACACCATTGAGTCGGGCCTCATCCTCTTTACACCCTCCCTTCAGATATAAACATTGATAAGATCCCCTCAAGCCTTCTCCAAGCTAAACAGTCCCAGCTCTCTCAGGCTGTCTGTGTGAGAGGTGCTCCAGTACCTTAGACATCAAAGTCCCTTTGCTGGACTTGCTCCAGTAAATCCATGTCTGACTTGTGCTGGGGAGCCCAGCACTGCACCCATCACTTCAGATGTGGCCTCACCAGCGCTGAGTAGAGGGGAAGGATCACCTCTCTTGACCTGCTGGCAGCACCCTTCCTAATACAGTCCAAGATGCCATTGGCCTTCTTTGCCATCTATTTAATGAGAGAGGAAGTTTTTATAGGAGAAAGTTTAAAGATAAATGCAGAAAGTGAGTAAAATTACTTGTGAATGTAATACAGAAGTCAGTGGTACTTGAGTCAAATTGGTATAACAAAGAGGAGAATCTGGCATATATTAGTGTTTAACTGATTGTGAAAGCTGCAGCTTTAATAATGTATAGGTGCTGATAAAAAGGACTACTCTGAAGGGTTGTGTCATGTTCTAATTTACAGTAATTACGTACTCTTCAGACTTTTATTTTAAATCTTCAAAAATTATATTGGTTCATCTTGAATTGTTTCCAGGAGATTTAAGACCTGTTTCTATGCCTACTGAGTACACCTGGACAGGGGAGTCAAAAGAACAAAACGTGTACAAGAGGGGAAGCAGAGGTGAGTGGTTTTTTTTCTTCTCTGCTGTTCTCCAAGACTTTCTTCTTTGTTACTTAGGAAACATGAAAATGTCATCACAGGAACCAAACTTTTTGGTGAGTGCCACAGAGAATACAAAAGAGCCTGTGTGGTATCTGGGTTGTTGTGTTTGTATTCCTGAAGATTAAAAAGTTTGTATTAGTTGTGAGGGATTTATTTTATCTAATTCTATTATGAAGGAAGATAAACATCAAGGGTTAAAAGAGACTATAATATTCAGATATATGCTGATAGCAGTCATAGTTCTTAATCTTTACAGTTTTGGACAAAAAGTGATATTATAGATGCAAGATAATGACCTTTGAGACATGTTTTGATGAATATGGATGAATATTGGAAACATGAATCAACAAGTGTGTTCAGATTAGCAGTCCTAATGATATAAGCTTCCACTGATTTCACTGGGAATTACAAATTTTCGAAGTGTGGTGATAGCAGAGTACCTAAAGGTTTTAAAAAAACAGTGTTTCAAGGCATAAGTATAATTTCAGTTTTATTTGAAAGATGCAGCTTACAATTTTTTCTTTAATTTTCTCTATTGCTGATGCTAAATATAAAACTTAGTGGTAATTTTTTTAGAGGGGATGGGGAAGGTGAGTGCCAGTTATGTTTCAGCTTTGTTCCAACTCAAAAATATGAGCACATACTACATTGTTATGAAATAGTTCCGAAAAAAATAGGTTATATTGCTTTCATCTTTCACTAGCATTTCCTTTTAAACATTTATAAATATGTATCTGTTCAGTAGACTTACGCTCTAAAAATCAGTTCCATTTTTTGGTGGGTAAAATAGACTTTAAATCATTATTTATAGACTTGTCTAATGTATGCAACCTAAAAGTATTTATGCTCTTAAAAATGAAAGGATGCTAATCTAAGCTAAATTGTGTAAAGATGCTACAGTAACCTTGGTATTACCCATTATCCACCTGTCTGAAGGAGGTCATCACCAAATATCCCCAGACAGACTACAGCAGAAGAGAATTTCTTCAACTGGTGCTTACAGAATGCAATGTAAATTGCATTAGAAATAAAAATTAACTACTTCTGTGTTGTCTATTATTAGTCTATGCTCTCACTGGAGAAAGGTTTCCATTTTGTTGTCCTTCTTTCTTACCTTTTGGCAGGGAGGGGATCTTGTGCCTGCTGCAACCCTACCTTCTTTTTGGAGAGAAGGCTGAGGATTCTTGAATAAATACTGTTTTGTCAGAATCTTTGATGCACAGTGTGGATAGCTAAGAGGAGCACAACTTGACTACTTGCAGTATAATAAAATTGAAAGATACTGTTGAACATTTTTACAGGATTTAAAACCTTTTTCAGTACTTTTCCATTCCAAAAGAAATTAAGTTTCATCTGAGGCAGACTTCACTGATTTAGTCCAAATCTTAGTACTTACCTTGCTTTAGATTTTATGAATGAAAACATGTGAATATGCAAAAGAGACTGGATAAGTAAAAAAAAATTCTGTAAACATTCAGTTGAATCATATTTTTAATACATGTTAAAAGTGTGTTTGTCATCCATTACTGATTCTGCTGTATTAGGAAGAAAACTGTTATCTACTGAACTACCTTTGGCTACGTTTATATTTTTTTAGGCAAGCCATGTAATGTGGCTAGCTTCATATTATTTGTAGTGCAAGGACCTGGATGTGCCCCGCCATCTTTCCTGTGCCTAGGTTTTATGCCAGCAGAACTGCTCAGTTTGCTCTAGGTTGGAAGCCTGGTACGAATAAGCCAGCAAATGTGCAGAGGAAACGGAGCCACAGCTGAAGCGGGGAATTAACCAAGCTGACAATACAGATGCAGCCAAGATCGTTTTCCCCCCAGTTGTACATAACCTTACAGTTTCATGTAGACTTTTGCCTGACTTGCCTTTGAGACATCATCTGAGATGGTTTGCAGTTCTTGTCATATTCAAGATACATGACATGCGCTGCCTATCCCCTATCCACAGGGCCTGTTGCTTTGTTACAGGAAGAAATCCTATTTGGCCTGGTCTGATTTTTCTTGATGAGTCTACACAGACTGGCATTCATGTTCTTGTCATTTTGGTGCTTCAGAAATGATTTGAAACTGCTCATAATGTATAGAAATTGAAATTTTACTTTAAGATGTATGTCTCTGGTGCTTCCTGTTTCTACTTTTCAAAGTTATAATTACCCTTTCGATATTATTCTGAGGTCTGATCAACTGTACCACTGTAGCTGTTTATGAGACTGTGTTGGGAACCAGCTCAGGAAACAGATTAGGAGTTAGTAGCCCCCGAGGTTGGGGGGGGGGGGAGGATTCATTTTTATTTTTAACTCTGTTTCCTGATCTAGTTCATAGCATAGCTCCACAAATAGCTCTGTCAGTTCAACCAAGTAAACAGCATGTTGCAGTGTAAAGTTTGGAAGGAGGAAGCTAGGAGCTGGGGACACATTAAAATATCATTGCCACTAAACATTTTGTATAATATAATTATGACTTGAGTCTTTCCTCCACACACCGTTTCATTAAGCTCAGATATGTTCTCATTTTGCTGTTGATATTCAATGATCTTCATATGATTGAAAATAACAAATCATATGTTTTCTTAAAATTGCTAGTGAAGAGGGCATTCCATTTTGCTGAGAAATTATTGATCAGAATTTTGAAGCAGTTCTACATTAAAACAAAAATATTTTGTTTGAAAAACCAAATTTTTATTCATGTTTCCTATTATATTTTATTAAAATGAAATGCTTTTCATAGTTACACACAATAGAATGTTGTTAGAAAACTGGAAAATCAAAATGCACCATTCTGAAAAGATGAAAGCAGGATATTTCAGTCTTATGAAAACTGTAAAAAGATACTGTTCAGAACAAAATTTTTCTGCTTTCAGCATACAAAAAAATGCGTCAGGAGAGAATTGAAACAGAAAATTTGCATCCAGCCCTGCAAAACACTTTTCCCCAGTTGGCAATAATCAGAGGTCTTCATGTTACAGTCCTTGCTGAGCAGGATTTGGGGTAGTCTGTTACTCAGGTCTGCAAAAGAACATTTAAGGTCCCTATTTTAAGCAAGTGGCAAATTTATTTCTTTAGACTACCTGTTCTTTTCATTAGGCATCTAACATGCTTTCCCTTTTTATGTCCTGAAAGAATTAACTATGTTCCATAATTCAGAATTTACAGAGTAAGGTGTTCAGAAACACTGTCATGAAGATAAGATAACGATTTACAATTTGAGGAAGAATCCAGAAGCAGTAATTTGTTTTGTGGATTTAGATTTGCATTCTTAAAATCCAGGAATTTGTTAACAAACAAAAATCAAAAATGTTCAAGATTCATCTCAACATCCCATCTCCATCTGTTTTTGAGGGGGAAAAAAAAAGTAAAGTATTATACATTTGCATTTCAAGTTACCATGTTGTTTTGCAGTGTTAGTGGGCCACCATGCATTTAATAGGGGTTGTTTTCCATGACAACAGGTACTTTGAATCAATGTGAAAACTGAGAAATCAGCTGTGCTGTATTTCCCTTGAATTTCTTAAGCACATTTTAGATAACATTCAGTTGAAGCAAACTTTGTGTTATGACTTGAGTTTGAAATACAGCACAACAGTAATAGTAAACTTGCCTAAGATTAAAATAAGCTTCTCATAAAAGAAAACAAGGCTTTATTTTTAGCCTGTAGTAAATGTAAATATTTATGACTGTAGGAATGAAACCCAGATTTTCTGTGTTTCTTTCATCTTGTTTCTTTTTTTCTTTCTCCAACAACTGACTCTGAGAATTCTCTCCTGCGGTACCTGAGTGATGACAAGATCTTGGTTATCCAAGAAGATCCTTTGATGCAGAAAGACAACAAAAGGGAGACAGGTCGTAGGTCAAGAAAAAAGGGCAAAAACACAGGCAGCCCAAACTACCCTATTAGTCCATCTGTGCTGGCATCTACTGTTAATGTTAGGCTTGAACCTGGACAGCAAGATGTCTTGAATTTCTCGCTAGCAGAAAACAATACAGTTCCGCTTTATCATGTAAGTACATAACAAAAAATGTTACTGCATAAAGTAAATGGAAAAAAAATTTTTTTCTTTTAGGACTGATAATGGTATAGCCTCATGTTTTACATTTTAATTTCTGTATTTTGCAGTCCAGAAGATTTACTTAACTTACATATTTTGATAGCATTCACATAAGAACAGTCCAGACAGAATGAAAAAATGCAAAGTAGAGAATATTTGATATCAGAAGCTTTAAATAAAATAGTGTTGTTAATTACTCAGTCTCACTGAGTTTAGCTAAATTTAACCATGTTAGTTTTTCTGAGCTTCATAAGTATCTCATACTCCTATGATGATGATAGTTAATGATAAATTAGTTATTAAATTATATGTCCAGTAATGTGAATTGGTTCATTCTGATAATAGAGGAAATATTATGGAGTAAAAACAGTGGAGAGGGTATAATTCAGTGGATTGTCACTAACCTGGAAGCAATAAATCCATAGTAATTATTTCTTACATATGTGACTCTTCATGTGAATATCCAGTTCTTGTAACCGCAATAAAAAAGAACTAGGTTCTCATGACTGTCAGCTAATGCAGAATTTGGCTGTATTGATTTGGAAGCCCTGAAATAATGGAAAGCCTTGCAGAGATTGATCCTCTCTATTCAAGCTTTGTATGTATGTATTGCCTTTCCTGGAAACATTCGGCCCTAACATTCGGGAACAGACTGCTCCATTCTTTTTTCTTATGGCACAGAGTAGTACCTTCCAAGTGTTTTGTGCCCAAATCTTAATCTCTTCAGGGGAGTCATACTGAAAAATGAGCCTCTTTCCTCTCCATAATCAGTATGGAAGCTTTTTGAGTTGTTTGCATTTTTTTCTAATGAAGCTGAATTTCCTCCTAGAAAATGCAGTACTTGTGGGAACTTTCTTCTGACTGTCTTACATTTAGGGCTTCTAACTGATGAGTCTCTCACTGAGCAAAGTCTTGGGAGATGATCATATTTACATCAAGTATGAGAGCTGAGTAGAGTTTACCTAAGAGGATATATTGGAAACGTGTAGCCAGCCATTCATCTCTGTTTCCTGCAAGCTGTCAGCATTAGGTAATCCAAAGTTCAGATGCTTTTCTTCTGTCTACAGTAAAAATTAAGTTTCTCTTTTCTTTGCCACTTGACATTAGCATTTTTAGAAAAGGTGGAAGAGCTCTTCCCCACCTTCAGACACAAACAGTTTATAAGTCAAGATTTTGACTGTCCAGTGGCAGATGTTTCTTGTGATCAGGATCACAAAGCCAAAGGAAAGGATTTTAAATCCAGAAATAAAAATAGTACATAGTCTACTAGGATGGATGAGAAAATTATTATGCAGATTTGCAAAAAAAAAAAAAAAAAAGTATCATACCTCTGTAGGTGAATGGACTGATTTTGTTGAGTTTTTAACACAGTAATGGTTGCCTGTCGACTCACATGATCATTTTTATGTTCTTCCTGTGCTGCATGGGAATGCAGGTATTTTCTGCCTGAAAAATTAAGAGATGATGAGACAGAGATATTGCCTCACAGCAATATCACCTGATAGAAATTTGGGCTAACAAAGCACTTAAACATGGAAATGATTTTCAGGAATCCTTCTTCTGCTGTGCCAATATAGTCCAAGGTGCCTGTGTGTACAAAAAGTCCTGAGATAACTAGTAATAATTCAAATACTGCAGGGGATTTGCTTTATTCTTGGGATTAAAATAGAACTTTGTCACCCTTGTAAGCATATTAGAAATATTTTCAATTGAGGAAAAGAACATTTCTTTATCACTTTAGATTGCTCTTTGGTATACTCCCTGGCTTTTCCTGACATCAACAAAAAAATGGGTTTTGAGTCAAAGATCATACTCTGCTGTGTTTTTAACAATAGATTGTTTCAGTTAACCTTAGAAAAGTATGAAATTCGTTTTAGTTTGCTAGCATGTCTTAAAAATAATTGCCTTTTTCCTAGGAATTTAGGACAGGGTTTCTTGGTCAATAAAGTAATTCTGAAATTTTCAAGTTGAATAACAAAATCGTCGCCGTGTTTACAGGGAATTGACACCGAATCAGGACATCTGCACTTCAGTTTAGAATAAGTATGTGAACTTTTAATGAACCTTTCGGAAAACTCAGAGAATAGGAGCCTGTCCAGGCTGCAATAGATACATGTTATCTATTATTTAGATCACAGAAGTATTCTTGGTTATGGTAGGACAGGATTTAGGAAAGTCTATAGCATATATCTTCTTGATTTTTAAAGAAAGGAAAATGTGTTGTATGGGCTAAGATGCTAATTGTGCCCTTTAAGCTGTTGATGACGTTCCACTGGACATGTTCCCAGAGTCAGGTCTGCTGTCATGCCGGTTATTTTTGGTCAGCAGAACAAACTGTTTAAAGTTCCAAGGTGAAGTAAGTTTCTTGACGAGGTCAAACAAACAATTGCTGTTTAATTCAGTTGGACCAGAATTTGGAGTTGGTTAAGAAATTGCCAAATTGAAACAGATCTGTGGCCCATCTAGTCTAGTAGTGACAAAAGCCATAACATCAGTTCATAACCAAAGCTCAATTAGAGATAAATACAGTGCTCGCTGTAGTATTGGTAGTCCTGGAGTGGATATTTCTTCCAAAACAACAGTGGCAGTTCTGAAAACTCTTAATGGCTAATACAACACTTACCATGATTTAAGACCTGAAGATGTATCATCCTGCACTCTTTCCATAGTCATATATGAGCTTTGCGTTATGTATAGGAATTTGCAAATTAGTGTATAAAGAAAAGCAATCAGTTGCACACTCCACAAAAACTATTTCATCTTAATGGTCTGCAGTAGTATAATATGTAGTTTTAAATGGTTATTATGGACTCTCTGGTTTTTGTGGGTTAGAGTGATTAGAAGCTGAGTTCTTCATATTGTGGCTTCCCTTGTATATTAACAGAAATGCAGCAATTTAAAACAAATGCGATAAACTAGTAATATGATTTCATATGATAACATGATAAATATGGAAGAAAAAAACCTAATAAGATAATATGTCACCTGTAAGGGCATGAAGGAAATGCAGGAAATCGAAAAAAGAAAATGACATGAGAGGAGATAATATTACATGCAATGGCTGGTCTACCCAAAAAAATGAGTGTTGCACAACTGCGTTATAATGTGAAATGATTACAGGAAGACACATAGAAGACAGTCGTTCATGGACTGACATAGTGGTATAAATTGTTGTAGCAGCGTAAATGTTCTGAACAACCTTTTCTGAGACAGGCCTTTGCAGTCCTTCAGGAGATAGTTGTAGGAATCACAATATCCCAGTCACCTAGTCAAGTGCCTTACAAATACACAGTAGGAACTGAGTTGATAAATATACAAGAGTTATTGCGACAGGTTTTGTGGGTTCTTGCCAGTACAAAATCATGCCAATATTAACTCCATCTTTCTGCCCTGAAAAGTAAAACAAAAAATTGTTTGGCATATCTACCCTGAAAAATAGCTACCAGAATGAGTATTTTAACTATCAAAAAATGCTTAATGGCATTTTGATATCAAACAGAAGAGAAGAATAACAGATGGTTGTGTTTCTAGTTAGAAATTTAGGTTTGAGTAGATCATTTCATTTCCTTAATATCCAATTGTGTTGGCAGGATATTCTTAAGTATTTCAATATATTTACTTAGATAATGAGATTTCATCCTATTGAGAATACACTGTACAGCCAGTAAGACTGAGGTTAATCAGAAGCAGATACTTCAAAGCTTTACCTAACCAAATTATCATAAATCAGCTTTTGCTACTTGCTCATAAAAAAAAATAATTCATTTAAGATCAGCTTAGGTTTACCTTGGTCTTCTAGTCTGGTCAAATCTTCTAGTCTGGTCAAATTTGCATAAATTCCTCTATACCTAACGCATGCCCAGATCAACATCTGGATAGATCAAAATTTCAACCTAGATGAATGGGGGGTTTTTTTGAAAATGGAGATGATAATATTAAATGGAATCTGAAGCATCTTCAGTAATGGGAAGGTGATAGTGTCTTGTGAGCGAAAAAGTGTGACATAATGAAATGAGAAACTGAGATACTTGGTATCATTTTGCCATTGTTGTTTTTCTTAAAGCATACTTATATAAATACATGTTTTTAAAAGGCAGTAGCTGCAATTACCAGATATAGACATAAGAAGTTTTACAAAATTGGTAATGCATAGATTCACTACTAGGTTAATGCTTTGGAAGCTGTATGGATTTGGAACCTAAAATTAAACAATTAGACTGATTTCTTAAGTTGCTGTGAGGATGCCGTTAGCTATATAGAATGGGCATTTAGGTAATGCATTATTGGGAGTATGCCCAGGATATAAAATGTTGCACAAGGCCATGCTGCAGTAAAATATTACTGTCAAGAAAGACTGCCCCTTTCAGTATATATTTACAGCTCCAATATTTGTGTCCTAAAATTTTTTGGCCTGGATAGATTTTTGTTTTTGTTTAATTCATTATGTCTTTCCTTAATCTGTTTCTTTAGTTGCTTAAATACTAAAAGTACCTGTTACAACAGTGAACGTAGAAATTCCCATACTGCTAATATCAAATTCCCCTATATTGATTTACCATCACTTGAGACCAAAAAATGCAGTGTCTATTGTCTAGGACAGTGATGATGTCTTTGACATCCTGAAAGTATTATAATATGTAAAAGTATTACAACACGGCAAGTCTTACTGATTTAAGACATTGTTAGAATTTCTGTTTACGGATATGTACTGTGAAAGCTTGTAGGAATTGCTTAAATATTTTTTTTAGAATGAGTTTTCATTCATGTTCTTTTTATTAATCCTGTTGATGTACATTTCTGTGATATATGTCAGAAAATCTGAGGAACAGTCAATTACAATTAACCAGGCTACTACAATTAATCAGTAGAGTATTTGTTAGAACATAATTTCCTCTGTTTACTAATGCTTTACTTCAGTAGTGATACTTTTTCCTAGATAAGACTTAAGTAGTGAGGCAGATGCAAATATCGCGAAAGTAAATCTGTTACAGCATTGCTGAGATGTGCTGTTGTAATGGATTTAGGATTTACAATAATAGAGTTAAAATCTGAATGTGTTTTTATTTTGTATTAGCAGAGTTTTTTCTGAACTAAAAGAGTTTAGCAAGTAGAACTCCTGCAAAATAGACCAAACTTACACTAGAAAATTTTCATTTTTCCTAATAAAACAAAAGGCAAAATATCTTAAATGGATAACACTGTCTTCAAATTGTTGTTCAGGAATTTTAAAAACTCTAGCAAATTGTAAACTTTCTGCTGCTCACTGACATGTTGCGCTACAGGAACCAGCTTCGGTCTGAAAGGAATATTCGAGTTCCCTTTCCAGCCCCAATCTTTAAATCCTCAGGATGCTGAACTTTGTGATTTTACTGCCTCTGATGGGAACTAGTTTCTGAACCTCTGAATTTAATCTGGTGATTACTGCATTAAATTGTCAGATAAGATGGTGAAAAGCTCATCTACTTGACAATAAAAGTCCTGGGTCTGTTTTCCGCCAAGTAACTGGATTTTTTGTTTTGTAGTGTCGTATATTAAGAAATTGGATTATAAACTATTAAATCCTCTAAATTTTTTTGTGAATTAGTACTCAGTGTGTAAAAGAGACTTGATTTTTAACCAAATTTAAGATAGATTCTTTAGTTGCAACATTCCCTACATAGTAAAACAGAAATGATGTCTGTTTCATGGCAGTCGCTGAAGATGATGTAGCAGTGCTCCCTTTTTATTTTCAAGATACATCGAAGCATTATAGTAGTTTAGGGTTACTCATCGTTTCACAGTACTTGCTTAACTTCCTATTTGTTTTCTTCCTGATGATTCCAGAGAGTTGGTAATACATGCCTTTTAGCACACAATGAAGTAAAAGCTATTTAACTGTTCTTGGAGCTGGAGAAGCCAGTGTGACAAATGGCATAATGTTCAGTGGTATGCATTGAGAACTAAAACGTGTCCAGTTAAGCAAAGAAATGATGTAGATCTATTTCTTCCATAGTAGATTCATTTTTTCCATAATGCATGTGTGCTGGGATGTGCCAGATGTTCCACATGCTTTTTGGAGGGTGAACGGCAGTCTGAGCCACTACTATGATAAGTATATTAATTAAGAAGGTAGCCTGGGAGTGTCATATGTATTCAGCTCCATGTGACTGAAGGAGGAGTCTTTTATTGCTGATTTTGTAGGAAAAGTGCTCATAACTTATTTCTTGCTTCCTATTTTTGCAGAAAGAAAGAAAAGTGTGTTAATTGTCAAACATGGGAATGAGTTTCTTCTAAGTTCTGTTTCCTTTCTGACTTACCAAATAACCTATAACTTTGCTTTGCTTTTATATCAGTATCTCTAACATGGATAACGTTCCTTCCCTACCTTGCAGGTATCTTGCGGAATCACTGTGAGGACAATTATGAGGAAGCCAGCAGATCAGAGAAGCTAATATGAGCCTTTTTAGTTTCTGTAACTTCAAACTGATTCTTTCCAGTTGTACTGTTTGTAAGATAAGGTTATTTTGCATTTGTACCATACCAATCAGACATGATTCTGTAAACTACACTCTTCTAATCTACAAACACAGTTCAAAAGGGAACAAATGTGTTACAGTGTCAGGGAAAATAAGGAATGTTCAGCTTTTTTTTTTTTTTTTGTAAATACAGTCAGCAGTCTTCAGATTTTCACACTCATTCAGTGACTGAAAGCTTCATAATCAGCCTGCATCCAGGAAGAAAGGTCTAAAACAGTGTTAGTCGGGAAATATAGTTGTCCCTGATTTCTATATAAAATGTCTGTTTGCAGTAAGGAGAAGCAAGGAGGCAGCTGGATTTGTGTTGGGATTTGGTCCTGAGGGACTTTATTCTATGGAGAAAATTCTGTCATGCATAGATAAGTTTTACCTAAGAGTGCACTGCACTAAAGTGGCCTTATCAACAATCATTGAATCCAAATTTGAGATACCGTTTATTTTCTGTGTACTGGACTGTGAAAAAGGTGTATAGATTCTCAAGTTAGTCCAACTTCAGCTGATATATCTGCCTAGTGCAGACAAACATTTGTCTCACAGAGATACCTTTTCAGATCCAGAAGCAGCTTAGAAAAATGGTTGACCTTACTTGTAAGTTAAATAGCATACTAAGTCTGGATCCAAGCCTAGTGTCTCAATATGTCTCTAAAGCACTGTGCAGTTTTGAACCTCGGCGAGGTTTATTTCCACTATTTGGTGTAGACCTGTCTTGGGCTCCAGCCGTACCTTATTTTGGAATAAGGCCCAAAATTTTGTGTTGAAATTCTACAGGTTTGTAGAGGTCTAGGACAGATGCATTTGCAGTACCCTGTGATATCTGCTTCAGCAATTCAATCACAATGCAAGTTATTTATTTTTGTTTACTTCCAAATGTTCAGGCTACCTTTTTTGCTTTGCATTCCTTAAACTGATAGTTGTATTAGAATGCTTTACAGCAAAGCAGATAAAAGATATCTTTATCCAAACATAAACCATGTTTTCCTAAGTAATTTTGCTGTATTAGAGTATATTCAAATTAAGTTATTCTCCAGTCTTCAAATGAATTAACTACCAACTAAAATTAGCAAATGAAGCATTCATTTACCTACTGTGTTCTCATCTGTAAATTCCAATTTGTAAAGCTTTCTGAAGCCCCTTGAGATAAAGTCACAATAGATTTAAGATATACTGTATTGTTATTCTAGCAGACTAATTTAAAATTTAGTTTTATTATTTCTTACTTCTGACTACAAAAAATACAAATTTAAATCTGTTTTTATATATGTAGGCTAAAGATCAATTAACAGCCATATAGATTGACCTGATTCAGCATTAGTTATAAATAAATATTAGCAAAAACTAATATTATTGCTATTATAATAGCAATAGTAAATGGGGATTCATGATACAAAAGAATGCACTAAGTCCAAATATGCAATCTCTTTTTCTTGCTGTTAGTGGCAAAATGATGAGTATCCCGGAAGCCAGCGGTGGTACTCTGTAGACTCTCCCTGAGTCTTGCTTCTCACTTGCTGGCTCTGGCCGCAGCCCCGTTTCTTTCCCTCAAGCCTTCTCAACAGGCTAACCACCTTCCCCGGCAAAAGAATGAGCAGAGTTTTCTGGAGGAGGAGAGAAAGCATTGCTTGAATGACAGAAAAGGAGCTCTGTCCTGTTTAAGGCAGGGTCTTGGGTAGCCTGTACTTCGAGGAGTGGGGGAAGGGAGAAAAAGGAAGGGAAAGGAGCTGACTGTCTTTTCCCCTGCCCCGTGTAACTCCTCGAAGTATCACTGCATTCTTCCAACTTCAGCTGCTCCCCTTCCTCTTCCATTTTGCTTTCCAGTGCAAGCCTCCTCAGCAGAATCATTTCTGAATATTGTGCTGCATGTTGGCTGTTTTTAATTTTTCTCACCAAGAAAATAATTGTGCTTCTTGATGGTACAAAGTTGCAGTTAAAAAATACATGCCATCTCTAACAGCATAGTTTCATGCAGTTGAATTTCCAACTGTATTAGATCTCTGCATACTTTTTTTTTCAGAAAGAACTGCTCTATATTTTTCATATTAAATCTGTAAAACTTGCATTGTAGCTTATATTAATAGTCATTAAATTCTACCTTGTTTTATTTCTCTGATAAACAAAACTCTCTTTTCAGAGTATTAGTGGATACCTTAAATTTCTTTAAAAGGGTGGATTGATGAGGACAAAGGTAGACTTTGTTCAACATAAAATTCAGTTTATTCATTGCTGTGATTTGTCCTCTTTGAATTCTCTTTTTATTGTTAGATATAATGCAGTCATCCTTTACCTATTATTTTAGAACACTTTTTAACCTCATGTATAATGTTGGATAACTTCTCTTTTAGATGTGAGCTTTTTCCTATGAATGGAATTTCCGTTCTGTTAAAAATTTTGATGCTTTCTCTGTTACCTACTGTGTGCTGACGTAATACTCATCATATATCTCACAATTAAAAATTGTGAGTGGCTATTTTTCTTCTGTCCTTTAATTAATTTTATCACCTTCCTGTTTTTCTTCTAGCATAAACTTTGAGTGCCTCTTTGAATTGTACATGCATGTCGCTTGCATGAAATTATTTCCTGTCTCTCCCCTCAGCATGAGTGAGCGGAAGAAAAACCTCAAAGGCAGCTTTTATTTTTAGCTGAGCATAATAATTTTGCAAGTGTTAGATCTTCAGTAAGTTAAGTACCAGCTCACTGAACTAGAGAGAGAAGTAGAGCCCCTGGCAGCAAGGGTAGTGTTTCACTTTTGAAAAAGCATAATGTAAAGAAATGCTTAGGATAATGCATACATGAGTTAAGGAAGCAGTAGAAGAAAGAATTTTTGTAGAGCATGAAATACCCGAGTGTAGAAGAACAGTATTTATAATAAAGGTACAAGAAAAGCTGGGTTTGCATCTGAGTAAATGATGTGTTTAGATGGAATATACTGCATTTGACCAATGAGGATTTATTCAGATTATTAATTCTTATTAYCAAACTATTTTAGTCTCTTCCATTTGTAAACAAGAAAAGACTTGTGCAAGTTTTCATATTATTTCTGCAGTTCAGATTTTTTGTTTTCTGTAATGCATATGATTTCTTTTCTTAGCAAAAAAAAAACATTATTTCCTTTATAAAAT
This sequence comes from Apteryx rowi, assembly GCF_003343035.1. Classification (NCBI taxonomy): domain Eukaryota; kingdom Metazoa; phylum Chordata; class Aves; order Apterygiformes; family Apterygidae; genus Apteryx; species Apteryx rowi. Next base: position 299,691 of record NW_020448074.1, read on the forward strand.
CCTGATTCAGTGAATCAATTTCAGAATTATTAGTTATTCACTGAAATTTCAGGGAAATAGGAATTCCTCCAGGTTTTGCGGGACAGGATAATCATGTCTGCTTGTTAGACTATGTAGGCCTTAATATCCTTTCATTTCTCCTCATGTAAATCAGATGTAGATCCACTGAAATCCCTGGAGCTACATAAATGCGAAGCTAATCCCAGAGAAGCCCAATAGCTTCTGTGGCAGTTATTCATTAGAGGCTGCCTGGAACCTGGGATTGCTGTTTTCATAGTTGTATGAACTCAAGTTGTAGAGCTTTCAGCAAAAACCTAATTGCATCCTTTGGATTTTTACCAAACTCTCAAGCTACTGAAATTCCAGTATGAGAGATTTATTTGCTTAATCATGTGGGTGCGTAGTAACGAATTCACACCTTTTTTTCCAATAAAGAGAGAATGTATTGGCTATTAGCTTGCTTTTGGGAAAGTCTTCCTGTGTCTATACCTGCTATGCAGCATGTCTGTATTTTAAGAATCTGTATGACTGAAATTTGGCAATAGCACTGTGCTACAAATCTGAGATGCATGGTCTGGAGCAGAATAAAGTGACATAAAGTCTAAGAGAGTCTCACTTGGCACATGCAATTATTTAATTTTACTGTTACCTGGAATAGATGGAATATGTTCATATATTAAATTATATTAATTGTGATTTTGAAGACTCTTAAATGTTTCTTTCCAAGCTAGTTAGCTCCTAATCTTGATGAGTCTGATCTTGGTTTTGAAGTAGGTAGCAAAAGTGCCAGTGTCCTGAATCTTACAGAATTTGTGCTTTTATATTTCTGGCAGCATGGCAAGACCTTTGCCTCATGAGCTTCCCATGTGTCTACTAGTGACCAAAGTGGTCTTTTAGTAAGCTGAAGAAAAGCTTTTGTTTGGGAACTAGGTAAGGGAATTTGCTTTCCAAATATCATAAGTGTAACAGTGTGAGAAGCAACTGTTCATAAAAATTATGTGTAAGGTTGCTGAGATTGCACATATAGGTCTATCAGACATAAGTCACTCTAAGCATCAGATCTGTGCATGTCATTGTAATTACACAAGGAAATTAAGTTATAGTTGTATGTACACCTTTATAGAAATGCCAGCATGTGTTTCTTACGTGTCTTCAGAAATGCTTTTATGAGGTTAGCATTTCAAGCTAGTAGCTAGATTGCAACTTCTCTGGGATAAAAATTCAAATAAAAGGTCATTCACATGTGTGTTTACATATGCAAATATATAGTAGTCTGTAGTGTCCATACTTATCATATTGACAATAATAAGGCATGTCATTAATGAATCAAAGTCAGGAGCAGAGTTTTTTTAATAAATTAAGGAAAGTATTCATAAAAAATTAGAAGGTAGTAAATATGTTTTACATTGTTAGCACTGAGATTATAATGCATTTAAAACATAAATGCATTTCAAATAGTCGTATCAAATATTTGTTTACCAGTTAAGAATTAGAATGGGGAACAGTTAAACTGACTAAATGACTTTTCCCCTTTTCAGTCTCTAAAATCAGTAACACTAGAAGGAAGAGGCATGTGAGAAGAAAATCTTTGAGCTTTGCAGCATGAATAAATTGTATCTTGATAACAGTAGCATGCATGGGTAATGTTGCTGCCATAAAGTTCTTTTACTAGGTTGGCCACACAATATATTTTACTACTAGGCTGTCCACAGTATTTTGGGGGATGATCAGCTTATTTCATTCATAGTTAACAATGCATTAGCAGCAACAGAGATCTGACATTATTATACAGGATTTTATTGCAACTCTTCAAACAGATATTTTTCTACAGATGTATGCTGATTTCTCTCTCAGATACTCGTTCAAGAAAATCTGATCAATATTTCTAGACAGTACATTTTCATTTTTGTAGGTTCTTAAGTCTTGAGATTATGGGTGTACTCTAAGGAGTATTAAGTCATTTATGGCACTCAGTTGTTTAAACAGGAAAACCTGTTACATTTATGTGTAGTTTTGTGTACTCAATTACTCCATGGTACGCTCTTATCTTTGCCTGGATTCAATAATGTATGTGGAAAAACTCCCTACTTTCAGGAGTAAGGGCACTAGTTAAGTACTTTTTATCAGCTAAGATATCTTACTTGAATGGTCACCATCGTTGATACTCATATTTGCTAGGATATTGTAGCTGAATCAGTTACCAGAACAAGTGAAAGGCTGGTATTTAATGCAGCAATAAGAGAAAACTAAGAGTTACCTCTAAAATAGGGTCCTAAATACTGTGGAAGGTAAGAGGCAGAAAAGCCTATATGAATGGGCTTTGTGACATAATGTAAGTCACTTGTGCTGTATCATAGACAGTTTTACCATGATACATACACAGGCTTGAGTATGAGTTTACTGTGGCAATATTGTAATCAAAAGATTTTATGTTAGAGAATGTATCATTTGCAGAATCAGAAAGAGATCTTACAGTTCTATAGTTTTCAGCCCTGTCATCATTGCAAAACTTCATTAACTGATTCAGTGATTCATTTATGACTTTATATAGACTATACATGTCAGTGCCTTCATATGCCTAATGCTTTCGAGATAAAACTTTGCCATTAATAAATATGCTGTATGTTTACCATGTTCCTGAGACAGGCTAATTCTCCTTTGGACATGGTAAAAGAAATGCTTAAGAGAAAAAAGGAAAAGGTGGTCATATGTAGAGCAACTGAAGGAAATTTATCTTGCAGTGTAGGTCCCAAGTCATCTTTCAAACTGTGCCATAGTAAACTGTACTATGCAGATAATCATTGGAAAGAAGGTTAATGCACCTGTTTGTTACCCAGCTCGAACAGATACAGTATACAGAATCTCTGTAACATCAACATAATATTAAACTAACATTTCATTACACTCAAACAGCTTACCATATGTCTGGAGTATATAGCTCTTACATGATCCTGGAGTGTACATAGAGTGGACATCTTGTAAAGACATTGTTGTGTTTGATCTTGTGTTTTCCTAATTAAAAATAATTATTTTACAAATCTAAAGTCTGTAAATTTAGCCCATTAATCTTGTTTTAGTTTTTGTTATTTGTTGTTTTATTGTGACTTTAAAAATGTAACAGATGACAGCAGTCTTAAATTTATTATTTATTGCTTAGATAGTTTAAATCATTATTATGTTTCCTTATTATTCTAATGTTCACAGCTGTAAAAACTTGAGGGTGTATACCTTGTTATTTACTGATAATGTCTTACAGAAAGGTAGAGCTGGATGACCTTCTAAACACTGAATCAGGTCTTCTATGTTATTTGTAACAAATATCTAACCTAGAAGGGTCCAGAGAACAGCTGTTGTAGTTGTTCCCCAGACATAACCAACTACAAAACTTTCACCTACATTCTGTAGCAAACTTAAGATCTATGATAAAATAGTTTCAAAAATCACAACTACAATGTGTCAAAACGAGAGAGGAGAGCAAGAGTGCATAGACAGCTATAGTACTACCATTCCATGAAACTAAGATGTAGACTGTTATACACTGTATAAAGCAAGGCAAAAGGTCCTGCTCTGGGGAAAATGTCTTCCTGATCCTATGTTAGATAATTAGTCTAATCTTACTGCCTGCAAGCAAGTGACAAACAAGACTCCTCAGAGGTTTTATTACTGTGGTGTCAGCATCCCTCCCTGATTTACTAGTTATTAACAGGGTAACTTCATCACTTAAGGTTTTCTGCCTGCTACAAGTGGCAAACCATCTACTATGTACAGTAAAAATGGCACAGTAAGATGATGAAGGATTCTGTGTATGCATGCACGAGGGAGATATGTGAACAAGGGAGTTGCCAAAGTTCATGCCTGTATCCCCTGAACTTTTCAAAGTTTTCTTTAATTGCACAGTCCTAATTTCAGATTGTGGTGCTAATTATGGATTATGATTACACTCTTTATTCATGACCTAGATTATGGATTACTGGGATTCAAGTAATTCATCCACTATATCTACTCTACAGTTTAAAAAACTAAATACACTTGCTGAAATGTGTATCAGAGAGTGTATCCTTTACTGAATTCTAGAGAATATACAATTTTTAGCTCCTTTTTTAACTTGAAAGAACTTTAATTACAATTATATAGCAGCTGAAACTATTTTATAAGTGCTGATGCAAATTAGTTTAAACATCATCTTCATTGTGAAATAATACTTAGTTGGAAATTAAAATAAATTTTCAGTTTCCTTTCCTGTAAAGTTACAGAATGATTGCTGTGGTTTACTTCTGTGACTTCTTTTGCTGCAGTTACCATGATGTTGCGTGTACCAAGGAAGTATACTCTTTAACTGTGCTTAATACTATTTGTTGTTTTTCTACAGAGAGCAGGGGACACAGTCAGTGGAGATACTGAAAGGTAATTTCTTTTGTCATTTCATATTTAAACAGATATGTAATCTATATATGAATTACATTTAATTGTTTACTTCTAGAAATAAAGTTGCAATATTTGAGGAGTATTAAGGTTTTAGTGAGAAAAGCATTAATATCACTTAGTAAATGTCGTAACTGTTTCACTTGCTGATTACATCAAATATGAATATAGATTATTTATAAAGAGAGGTTGAATTTTCTTTGTTAAAAATACTTCATATGTAATTTTTTAAAAGATTACTAGGAAAAAAACCTAGCTGAGATACTACTAAGAAGTAACATATGTGTCCCCCCTACCTTTTTTTTTTAGCTTTTGAAATTTACTATTTCAGAATCACTCTGAGGATGAAAAGCCTAATGTATATGTCTAACATGACTTTTGGGGGAAATAAAAACCAGGCAGATTATTTTTCAATTAACACATGCTAATTCAGTATGTACAAAAGTTACTTTCTGTGTTTATGGCACAAACTTAATATATACTAGGAATGCAGACTTCAGTTTGTCTCTTATCTTTCAGTTTAATTAAATAATTCTAATACAATAGTGATTTTGTCTGTGTTGCCTTTGCAGTTTATCTGATGAAATATATACAAAATATAAGAGAATAAGAAATTTTCAAATAACAGATACTCAGGTATCATGGAATTTCATAATTAAGGTTAATTGGAAATTGTTTATGTGGATAAATATACTTTTTAAAATCTTTTCCTTCTCTACATGACCTAAACCTATTTTAAGAAGCTAAGCCCTGCACTGGGTATAAAATAATTAATTTTTCCAGAATTATGTTTAGAGTGCTTTCACCAATCTAAAGGATTTACAATCAATGACAGTTTTCCTCACATAGTATAAATTTTACTATAAATGGTCTTCAGTGGTATAAATTTCACTATGTTACAGCTAGAATTCTGAGGTACAGCAGTATTATGGTCAGATGTCACCTCTAATGACAAGTCACCTAATACCTAAATTTTCAAGATTGTCAACATTTTTATGTATGTATATGTGTTAAAAGAAACAATGTAATTATTTTCAAAGGCAGTTTTCAGTGCTAAGAACTTACCAGTATTGCCTCAGTTGTTGTATGCTGTACATGCATAAAATAGCATTCAAGTAAATTCAGTAGCCCTGATATCACAGAGGAAAATAAGGTGAAGATGGGGTTAGAAAGAATTTTTCCGGGGTGAAATTCTACTTTCTCAAATAAAAGACAATCTTTTCTCTTCACTGCTTTCATTGTAGTAGTTGCCTTATTAGCTAAATGCAGATTCTTATTTTTGCAATAAATAACTATAGTCCCACTCAGTATTTAGTCTGAATTCATACTGAGAGCGGCATCCATCTTGTATATGACAGGGGTTATATGGGGGAAAAAAGTGTGTCTTTCTCAAACTCTTTTTAAGAAACTAAGCCCTTTACTGAATTTTGTCTTTTGCCCTTACCTCTTACATTGGAGTTTTCAAAACTTGTTTTCTGTAAGTCTTACCTACTTACTGTTTTAACTTGGTCTCCTCTTCCAACACTGTCATGCTAGATACTGTTGTCCTGTTTTTTCCTCACACTTACTTCTTTTTACTTTGTTGTCACCCCCCTTTCTCATCCTTCTTCATTCCAGTATGACTGCTCCCTCTCTCTGGTCCTTCCTACCTGGCTCTCTGCAAAAGAAGAAAACAGCCAAAATAAGGTCCCCTACTTCTCACCCCTTTTTTGGTCGTCCTCCACGCCAATAGTTCCTTGCAGTCACAAGGGAGAGTTGCAAAGGAATTTTGTTCTTCCCCTAACAAAGCCTGCCTAATTATTCTGAGGGGATTGCACATGCTCAGTTTGGCAGGGACGTACAATCCAGGTGAAACATTCGTGGTGGACATGACACAAGTTTCTGCTGAACATCGCCAAGAGATCTTTTTGAGGGACATAAGAGTTGATGAAATTTTGGCAAATTTTCATGGACTGAGCAAAAGTATATTCTTATATAGAATGACTCTGTCTTGCTCTCCTAACCCTTCTCCCACACATTTTAAATTTTGGCTCCAAAACATGAAGATATTACGTCTTTTCAGAATGTTGGGAAAATATTTTAACAGAGGCAGAATGATACCTTCTTTGCTCCTAATCTCATTCTTTTAAGTGGCTGAACAGCTTAAAAACAAAATAAAAATATTTGAGCTTAAAATCGACTGAAATGTGCACTGTTAGATTTTATCCCTAATAGTTACGTTTTGGGGAGTTGGAGACAAACTGTGTAGGTAGATTCACGTATTTGGATGAAATAACATTGACTTCGTTAGTTAATGAAGTTGTGAGTACATGAAGTAGTGAGTACAGTGGCCTAAGCAGTTTCCTTGATATGATTGCATCCTTTGTTTAAAAAAGAAAGAAAAAAGCCAAACAACAGAGAAAAGATGCTGCTTGCATATACAAGAATATTCCACATGCTGCAGGGAATATATAATGAAAACTCTAGCAGCTGTGTGAGAAATATGAGATTACAGAATGTTACTCTGTCTAGCTTTTTAAACACTCCAGATGAGTAGAATGTAAAACAATTGTAGTAGCATTTTTATGCTTAAGCGTAAGAAAACCTAGGTATTTCTAAATTAAAATTCCTTGTTCTCTTCTGAATGCTTTTGGTGCATCTACATTGCATATTTGGCCCAGCTCTATGGTCAGGGTTAGACTTTCAGCAGCTGTGCTAAGCACCCACACCACTCACTTTGAAGATACTGTCCATTCACACATTAAACTCTTTACCCCTATCTGACCAATGCAGAGAGTCTGAGCTCTATTATTAAGTAATATTGTGATATATATGTATACATATGTATGTGCATGTATATGTGTATATATACACACACACATATATATCAATACTATTAGTATTGATAGAAAAATAGGGCAGCCGTAAAGAGACCTAGACTCTTCACTTCTGAGCAGGTGATGTGATTTAGGAAATCACCCTTCGTCATTGGAGGTACAATCACCAATCGAGTGGTTGGTGGTAGGAAAACAAGCCAAGTTAAATGCTTCCTCAAAAAGCAGCTAATTTGTTTTCCTTTTCACTTTTTACTCCCCTTTGTTATTGTTTCTCAGTTGAGAAAGTGTCAGTGGGCATCTGACATGTAGCTGTCCCCTGAACTGCTGCAACTGCTGCTGCAGTTTTGCAAGCAAGCATCTGACTATATGTTCAGCACTTCATTGTGTTCTTTGAATTACATTTTACTTTAGGAGAAAAAATTTTGTAGTAATAGGAAGCCTTGACATCTGTGGATTCTAGAAATGCGTGAATAATGCAACTGTGACATCATTACAGAGACCTTGGGTCTTAAGATCTTACTCTGCTTAGCTAACCACACAAGCCTGCAAGGATCAGAGAAGGCATAAAAGAATTGCTTCACGCAAGCATAGTATAGCTGCTTGTTGAATAAACAGTTTTTATGATTGTTGCTTTATGACTAATTGCACAGTTTTCATGTGAAAGTAATGCTTGAGTCTTTTTCATAACATGTCTTTGGAAAGGTTTTCTTTATTTGTAGTTAATGCTGGAGATGTAAGAGGAGACAAATATTTTAAAAATAACTTTTTACCTTGACATTGTTTTGTCAGCTTTGCACATACAAATATGCTTGTATTGCAGTTAGTGCTGAATAGTGCAGATATATCTGAGCTAGCTGGTATTGGCTGGTACTTGAGGTATCAAGTAATAGCCTATAGTGTAGTTCTGAGCCAGTATCTGAGTCATCACAGAGTTGAGAAGGGATTTCAAATCTCTCTAGGAAATCTCAAGTAATTGGTTTACAGTGAGCATTCGCTTGTTGTGGGAATATGTTACATAATCTGTGGAGGTTATAATAATCAACTTAAACATAAATCATGAATCCAAGCAAGTTGGTTGAAAAACAGCTCAATTGTATCATTACTACATTCAGGTGACCAGGTAAATATACCCAAAATTCTATATATGGTACTGGTTTTGTTTTGTTACCTTTTGAACCAGCAATAAGTAACTTTCATATAAGGTACAATATTTGCTCCAGTTTTGCTTCGGTACTTTAGAACAAGAAACTTAGCAATAGATAAATTAAGGCAGAAAGAGAACAGTTGGTTTCAGGTCTTCTAGGCAGCATATAATTCCTCAATGTCAAGAGATGGAAAACTTGGAACATGGCTGAAGTGAGGATTTAAGTAGAAAAGTTATTTCCTCTGAATCCTGTCAAATCTCTGAGGAGTTTTGAACAGTGTAAGGCCATGCTTGTGGTTGATGAAAGAAACAAGTTCGATATAAAACAAAAAAAAAATTATTCTCTTGTATGCTGTCTCAATGCTATATCTGAACAAAGAAACAAGAAAAAACAAAAATATTTAATGACCGTTTTTTACCAAAGTTAATTTATGATGTCCTTGAACTTGAGCTGCAACCAGATTGCACTTGATGTAATTCAGAATGTGAGACATAAAGGTTGAAGAGAGTTTTGCAGGCCCCTTAGATCTCGAACTTTATATCTCCCAATATCTGCTAAGTAGAAGAGAGCAGGGTGACAGGTGTGCCATTTTATAGTTATTTGTAGTTGCTGTGGATCGACAGAGTTCCAGTCAAGCTCTGTGTGTTTTGGATCCCCAGCTGCTTCTAAATATCCAGGTGGCAGCAGGGATTAACTACATTTTCAAATGCAGACTTCACTGTAGTCCATAATGTTTAACCAACAGCTTCCAGATTATCTCTTGAATCATCTGTGCAGTATACTTGAGATCCTGCACTTATGGAGCCTTATGAAACAGGAGTCATCCTACAGAGGACTAGCAACAAAATCTCTCAAAACAGTCTGTATATGGACTGCACATAAACTGGAACAGTCTGGATAGGTCACCAGTCAGAATGGGCAGAGGGCTGTTGTACTGGCAGAACATGCAGTGCACTACCCAGCAGTTTATACTTAGTATCTGTTCAGGAGTAGGTTCTGGCAAATAAAAAAATCTTCCTTTTTTGCTACTGGAAATTTTTATAGATAAAAAAATTCTTGCACTCTTCTTACTTGGGTTCCTCTGTTTCACCATATAATAAATACAAATCAAAGAAATGATTAGCATCTAAAATAATTCATCAATTAATGGTAAACATATTAGCAGCTAGTTATGACTAGAATCATCATATATTACTTGTAGTTTATAATCCTGTCCTTAACTGCTAGAGGAGGCAGTAGCTAATCAGAGGCATTTAACAAAAAGAATTCAACAAGGTAGATTTTAAGTATTGCCCGTATCAAAAAGTAGGTGAAAGATCAGTAACATTCAAGGTAATTATTCTTGTTTCTAGACTGTATTCATGGCTATCATTCGGGATTTATTATCTCTATCCTTTCACCTGTGGAAAAGCCAAAATGATAGCAATCCAATAAGCTACTGAAAAATACTCAGTTTGTTCTGATACAGTTAACTTTAATGATGGATTTAATGACCCTGAAGGTAATAGAAGGAGAATTGAGATATTACAATTGAGAGGCCTGGTAATGTGAGAGAGCCGTTTTATCTGGCATTCTTTTTGAGTAGTGCTTATGTGATCAAGATATAGCTGAATTGCTCTGCAGTTGGTTTAAATTGTTGGAACTTCTTTGTTTGCAGTAGATATTTTCTAAATTTTACAAGCTAAAAACTATTCTATACTAGAGTTTATGGTGTAATTAAAGATGTGTTATTATCTTTATGTGGTGGAAAATGAAAACATGTTCCTAGAAAGGAAAAGAGGAATGAGTGTCAAAGTGGAAGTGGTGTTCACACTTGTTTAGCAATGCTTAATTTATGAAGATATAAGTATCACTTCTGCTCATTAACAGCAGAATTTTCTGCATGACTAGAAAACACAGGATATTCAGAATGCTAGTGGTCTTAAATGGATATAATGGCTCTGATATCAAGAGTGCAGAGCTGTATTCAGCTGCACTGTTAATTTCATATATTCAGTGTTGGGTGGGTGACAAAGAATTGTCAGCATTCATTAGAAGTATTTTGACAGGTATGTATGTGCATTCTAATTCTTACTGCTTTTATCAAATACAGTAGACTGGACTATAATACTTCATACTGCTCTCCCTAATATTTCTGTGTTTTTCCATTCTAATTTATTTTTCAGAAATTCTTAATATCTTTCCAATCATATAATATCTTTCTTCATTTGAAATCCTGATTGCAGACCTTACCACTAGACTTGCACTTTCATTTGTGTGTCCTATAAGGTATGAGTTGGAAGTTATCACACCTACTCGACTTGAGTCCCTCAAATTCTTAGGATTTTGCTTCCACCTCAGTCAAAGTTGCTTCCATCTTTTTTAGCTTATTCTTGTTAACCTTTCTACTTCCACTCTGTGTTCAGCATCATCATTCTAACTGAATACTGACAGAGTCAGTATGCAGTTCATTTAATACTGAGACCAGAGGTAACTTATATTTAACCTTGACCTGTGCTTGCTGCTGTGTATGCATATTTCTCTTAATTATTCTTTCCTTTTTATATTTGTTTCGGTTGTTTTGCAAGGTCTAATTTAGTCAAAGTTCTGAAGGGAGGGAGGGAGGGAGCTTGCTTTGTTTATCCCTAGGCATTCCAATATATGAGATGCCAGGGTATATCAAGACTATGAATAGACATTCTTAGAACCTTTTACATTTCTGTCAAATAGAAATTTCAAATAGATTGGGCCCCCTTATTTTTTCTAGTTTTCGCAGTTTGTTTCAAAAACAGTATTCTGCATGAACTTGAAAAGAAACATGGAGTAGAAGATTAGCTGTTTAATTGCTTTAAGAAAAATCAGGCCATTATAATGATATCAGTCCTTTTTCCCCCCTTCATTCTTTTCCCTTTCACTTCTGTAACAACTGTTTTCATAAAAAGAAAAGTGAGGAATAACTCAGTCAAATATGATACAGATTACTTGAACCGGAATAGATGACATACTAGGGTTCCTCTATGTCTGAATTAATTGATTCTGTCACCTTCATACAGAGAATTTACTGGTCTGAAGAGAAGAAAAGGTCAGCCTGTTTCTTCTTCTGTGATCTGTAGATTGGAATATTTGATGAATAATTTAATTTGGGGACAAGTTTTTGATAGACATAATACCTTTTAAAAACTCCTGTAGACTACTGAAAACTGTTCTCAAATAAAAATATAAGCTTATTATACATTAGACCACATATTCCTGACCTTTCATAAGATGTCCACTTTTGAACAGTTTTCAAATGCCTGATTGCAGACTGTTTCTGTAACTTCACAAAATTTTTGCTGATAAGAGTCTGTGATTACTCTAAGGAGATGCAATATTGTGTTTGAATGGAAGCAAATAAAACTTGACTAAGGACTTTTCAAATAGAAAAGCAATTGTATTATTCGTATTGTATATTGGCTGAAAGAAAGAATGGAAACACTGAAAATGACACTTTCCAGATGGGTCAAAGCTGTGATTAAAGAAACAGACCAGAAATCAGAGGGAAAATGCCTGGCAGGATTGAAGTACGTTTATGGTATTCTCATGGGCAGACAGAAATGGAGCATTAATGACAAAATCTGCCTTGCAGTGGTTTGGGCATCTGACCAAATGCTGCAAGTTGAACATTTTTGTTTTTCAGTTGTTTCTTCCAATCCTTGTAATCTACACACAGCTCAGAACTCCTAAGTCTTGCCTATTAACTTCTGTAATTTTAATGTTATACATGCCATCTCTTCACTGCAGTCTGGAAATTTTTGTTAACTGAGGACTGATAGATCTCTGTAACTGAAAATGCAGTAGTTATTTCTACTGGTAAATTTGATTTTTTTTTTTCATAACAATGGAAATCATCAAATGAGAAAATTCCTTTTCTTCTCTTGGTGGCTTGTGACAGCATATTGTTCATTACTACTGTTATTATGGGCAATAGAATTTGAAAATATGTTTAAAATGTCCACAGTCCTTTCCCCCCCCCCCTTTTTAAAACTCTTCCTAAATCGCTTTCCTATTCTTATGCTCTCCTCCATTCATATGACATATGGAAAAGTATTCATGTTTTTTAATTTTCCCTCCACACCTCTGCTTTTTCTTACTTTTTAAAAAGTAAGGGGAAACTGTGTGTAAGAATTTCTGTGCTTGATGAGACCAAAGTTCACCCTGATTCATTATCTTGTTTCCATCAGTGGCCAACAGTAGTTGTAATTGTATAAGAACAGGCCTGTGGTGAAACTTTCCTGTTTTGTTCCCTAGCCTGGAGAACTCCAGCAGAATACTCGGATACCCCATACATAGGATTTTTGCATTTTCATTTAATCCATGTAATTTTTTGATACCTACAGCATCCTGTAGCAAAGAGTTCGATAATAGCAACTCTGTGCTAATAAAAAATAGCAAGTTCAAAACAAACAGAAGCAGCTAACTGCTAATTTTATATAGATTAGATAACTCCTTTATTTGAGGAAAGTGTAACTATTTTTTCCTTATGTACTCTTTTCACACCATTCCCGAGTTCATAAACCTCCTCAGCGTTGCCCTCGGTTGTCTCAAGAGGGACAGTTGACCGAGGAGAATAAATCTGTTTGGTCTGCACAAAAGTTGCTACGTACGTTTTGATTATTCTGGCCATTCTTCTTGAAATCTTTTCAGTTTTCTTCTATCCTCTTTGAGGTGAAGGAAACGGAACTGCACAGTGCTGAAAATTTCAGAGCACCACTGGTTTATCTGTACCTTCATAACAACCCTCACTATTGCATCATTTCAAAGGAAGTTAGACCACTGCTGCTAAATATGCAGAGGCAGATTATTCTGTCCACAGTGTTTGTATGAGAAAGGTATGCAGAAAATGTTCTCTTAATAACAGTAAAATTCATAAACTGACCTATTGAACAGGGACTGTTTCAGTTTTTTCCTATTCTACTGTACCATGTGTTGCACTATTATAGTGTCAGGACACTGAGTATTTGTCTTCAGAAAAGATTGCATCTTCTGAAGTAAAATTTTGCCTGGACCTTCCCCAAAGATATGCAACTTCAAACTACATTCTGCTGAAGGATTTCTTAGAATTAAGCAGTATATCAGTTTCACTAATAAAGTAATATTGATATTAAAAAGCATAATGACTATAGCAGCAGTTGGGGCCTACTTTGGACTTACTTTGGTAAAGTTTACTTGGTGTTCGTTTTCTAGCAAGAGTCAACTTCTTCACATCATGATTGCTTCTGGGCCCAGAGGAAATGGTCATCCACGCATCTTTCCAGCAGGAAGTGTAACAGTTGTATACCATGCTTGCCAGCCAAGAAGATACTGTTAGGATATCAGTGCTACAAAAATGTTACTGTTTTTCTGACTATCTAAATTTACTTTCTTCAATAAATTTCCAAATCACTGTGGTCTGTACGAATTTCCTGTCTTGAAGTGTTTCCAAAATATCAGGAGGTGGTGGGGAAAGAACAGAACAAAAGAAAAATATTAGACTTCCTTTGAACCTGGCAAACATCATGCCTGACAGTCATGCCAAATTTGGGACTATACTTACATACTCATTCACATCTGCAGGTTTGTATATGTTCTTACATATTGCTAAAATTAAGACCCAAAAAGTAACTCAAAGGAAGACACACATTAAGCATTTGAATTATCCTTGGTTTGATTCTGTAATAACATCTGAAGAAACCAAATTTGCAAAATATGGAACACATAAGTCTTTCTGGTATGTCGGCATATCAGTTCAAATACATATTTGCAAACTAACATATTTTAAATTACAAATGATTCTTAAGGAGAATTGCGTAATTATTTGTTTGTATTTCTACATTTTTTCCTAATTAAATTAGGAAAATGCTGTTTTGTAAGAAGACAAATGCTTATTTTTTTCTTAGTTTAATTTGAGCACTAGGAGTGCATTGTACCTGTGTTAAATGTTGTTGATGCTGTAAGAAGCACACAAATAACAGTGCTAGCCCTGTAGCAAAGAATCTGGGATTTATATGTCCTAAGACTCACTGAAAGAGGGAGGAATTGTTAGTTGCTTTTGCATCTTAGCTGATCCCTGGCCAGGGATGGATACAGAACCAGATATTCTCTGATGATTTTTGCCTTTGTAAATCAGAATACTGAAAATGGTTTTGTGGGTTTTTTTAGGAGCATTAAATGTTCTTTGAAAACGCTGGGTAAATTTCCAAAGGCCCTCATATGTTTCAAGCAGTGCATTTTACATGATTTTGAAACATGATTAAATCTGTAGGCATACATTTGGAAATACAGAGAGCTTATATGCACAGGTAGTATTAATTCAGGTTATTTTTTTTCTGTAGTTGTTGACATCTTTCTTCCTTTCTGTTCTAGATGTGCTAGTTCTGCAATTGACCGTCACGGAAACACATCCATGAGGAAGGTAATCAATTATAACAGTACTTAAAACAGAAATCCCCAACAATTCAATTCATTGTCATATTTCAAAAGATACTTGACCTTGAAATTTGTCTATATTATGAAAAAAATGGGGGGGGAAAAAAAAAGCTGGTAACTTGCATATTCAGAAGAGTTTCTAGTGCAGCCATAGCAGGTCAGTGTGTATGTAGTGCATTTCAGTAAGTTTGGTGGGAACTTTAGTATGTGTTTTAAGGTAAATACCAGTTTAGGGAGGAGAATTGTAGAAAAGTCTAGGTTGGAAGGGAACTCTGGGGAGATGTTTGCCCTGAAGGAAAAGAAAATTTAAAAAACTTCTTAAGATACTGAAATAGCATGCCTGCTATGATGAGATACAGGATTAAGGTTTTCCAGGACTTTTACAGTACCAGTTTTGAAGATCTTTAATGAAAAATACCTAGATGTTATTTTTTATCATTCAGTATTTTGATAAATATTTTATATGAAGGATGAACAACAGAATCTTTATTTATAGAATGCATGTTTCTTCATTTCAATTTAGTGCTTGTTTCACTAAGTAGGAGTGATGAGTTTATCTTTGCAGTTTGTCATGGTTTCTTCCTGTCTCGGAAGTCTAGCGCTCATTCTTGTTACAGAACAGTGTGTATAGTGAGGGCTTTTCATCTCTGTGCGTGTAAGTCGTGAAGCTGTACCTTCTGAAATGTGTCAGATGTTATTCTGCCTTTTAAGTATTTACTCAGACTAAAGACCAGTGATGAGAGATCACTGATCACTGATGAGAGACCAGTGGTGGAAGATACATGACTAAATTTTCTGCTGTTTGTGAAAACCTGCAGTTGTGTTTATTGATAATCTGACTGTATCTGCTAATCTCTACTTGCCTGCTGCTGTCATTGAAAAACACTTAAAACTGTTGCTGTTCTTTGGGATTACGGTGCTGCAAATAATAGTGTAATAGACATACACTGAGAAAACTAGTGGCACATGCCCTGTGGTGTGTGTACTTTGCAAGTGAACGCGCTGATTGCTGTGTTTGGAACATGTTGATGTTTTTAAGTAAAAGCTCATGAGGCTCAAAATAGCAGAGGTATATGCAACCGGATTTGCATTAATAGGTTTGTTTCCCTTCATCTTGTCAGGTAACTGACTTGCTAGTTTCCAGGGCATTTTTTTAAACACAGCATAACTTTTCATTTTGGCAATTCTGTGGCAGATAAACAGCACTGTTACTACTTCACTGTAGTTATGCTGAGGTCTCGTTGCTTCAGCTTCCTGTAGCAGAGCTTCTATTCTATCACTGTTTTTTCCAGGCTGCATTTGTGTTGAGCTGAGGGAGAGGTTGCGTTTTGTTTAACATTATACTTCGTGTCGTGGTTTTGCGATGAGAGCTTAAATACTGACAACCACAGTATGTTCTCACATCATTTGTCTGTTTTCCATAGCAACTCTGAGTCATTTTGAAGTTGCAAGCTCTGACTGTTTTCTTACAGTGTTTACCACAAGCTAATCAGATAGTAGTTTCTTTATCTGTTAGAATATGAATTTTGTAAGTTAGGAGTGCTAATTAAGCTTTTGTTCCCAAGGTAATGCAAAGCTTTCACTTTCTCTGGTTTTCTTGCTTTTGAATACATTGTAAATGTTCATGAACAAAATATAGTAAGACTAATGAACTTATGCTTTTAGAGTTGCTAATACTTTCAGCTCTTCTTGGGCTTTTTTTGTGCCTGAATTTTCGTTATTTTTAAAACTTTTATACTGAATCATATGTACTGGTTTCTGGTGAGTATCTTAATGTGAACATCTCCAGTTGATGTAAAAAATTTATTACTCATCCAGCTTGTTCATTTTTCTTGCAGTTCTTTAGAAAAACAATCACATTGCGATTGTTCTGAAAACTGTAATGTAATTATAAGGAATTTATACTTCATCACTGTATTTATCAGCCTAAATTGTGGACAGCTTTGGTGATCTCTTGTACAGGAGTAGATATCTGCTCCATCCTAATGCATTTCTGTACAGAAGGAGGGACACTCAACAGATTATTTCAGTCACAGTCACCACACCGCTCCAGCTGGCACAATATAACTAACCAGTACTGCTGCTGTGACACAATGCATGGATAAATACAGTAATGTTGCTGTGTATCTTCAATACCTTCTCATAGGTTTCCGTTTGTATTTTCCATTTTTCTGACTGTTTTCCACCATATTTCCTACAGCACAGCAGCAAGTATAATTACTCTTTTCTCTGTCTTCTCTAACACTTAAAAAAAAAGATAAATTTGAAGCTATCAAGTAAATGGAGAACATGTACTGTCTTGCACTGATACAATGCATATACATTTACAGAGCTTGTCATCTGTCAGTCTGAGAATGTTTTGTGTGAAGCATTCATAATGTGTTTGACTGGGAGAATAGTCTGAGATAAACAGAATGAAGAATGACGAGCTTAGAGAGAGTGAACTGTGGATGTGCAAGCTGGTGTCCTCTGAGCCAGCTCCCGCAGGGATATAGAGTTGTTCATTTATGCAAGACGCTAGAAAGTGTCCGTGCTGTTCAATATTGTAGATTGGCTATGTTATAGAAAGGTTACAAATAGGACTCTGCCCATGCAAAATAGCTCCCTCCTCTTCCACGTTTATTTAAAATAAAACTTGGCCTATGCCTCTCCAGTAGTTGAAGATCTATTTTCAGATGTTGCTTTTTTATAGCACTTAAATTATAATCTTCCACTTTCCTAAATATTAATTGAAACAAGAATATACTTAAAAAATATTGTGATATTTAAACACTTATTTAGTAAGATGTTCCGCAGTTGTCAGTTAGAACTTTTGTAGCACGTTTGCTTATGAGCACGTGGTGACGGGCTGCTGTAACGTAGGGTAAGCAGTGAGATGGTGTCTGAAAGGAGTTAGTTACTTATACGTAGTCAAGAGTAGTAAGTTACCATGGAGGTAACCCAGTCAGTGATGAAGGTGCCATTCTTCTAGACCCTCTGCTGAGCTGAAAACCTGATTATATGTCACACAGGAAAAAACAAGTGAATGAAAAAGATGGGCATTTATATGCAACCCACTGCTTGGATCTGCTGGCTTATCATGCTGTGAATGTCTGCCTTTTTTTCTGCTAGTGGCAGCATTTGTTACCAGTCAGGATACTGCTCCATCAAGTTGACCTGTTTTTAACTCAACCATTTTCCCCTAGTTTAAGAGAAATCCTTACCATTATTTGAATAGTATTACTATTTTTAAAAGGTTTAAGTAATGAGAGGCTTTTAGGATTTTTTAAGTATCAATATTGTATTTATATTGCAGCCACAAAAGAAGGCAATAACTGTCCTCAGAGTTATTTTGTCACCATAGCAAAGCAATATGCTTGGAAACAGTTAGAGAACTTGACTTCAGCATGTCACTAAACACATGATTTCACATGTTAACTATATAATGTTTGTGATGGCCATTTCATTTTGAATAAATAATACAACTATCACACTTACAGCAAGTTCATGTATCATTCAGTTTATTATGCATTCCTATAAATTTTTTGTCCTCAGTTTTCAAGCTACTGCAAAAGCACTCTTCCAGTCAAACCAAGAGGGATTCTTTAAATGAAGTGTGACTAATAAGTGGAAAAAATTAGATTCTAGTTTGTAGATTTGGCGTTGTGTTGTTTTCTTTGTTTGTGATGTTTATAATAGTAATAAGAGAAAAATGACAAACAAAAAGGCAACCCTGAGATAACTTCATGGAGATGGTGGTGAATGCTGGCTGTTCTATGTTAGTACTACTACATGCATTGTTTTTTCATAATTCCTTTTCTTTTCTTACAGTCATTCCATTACGCTTCCCTCAGGGTAAAAACAAGAAAATGGTCAAAAGGTAAATCATTTGAGTTAACATTTGAAACTAGAAAATGAAAGTTCTTCTCTGATAATAAGTGGTCCGGATCAAATGTGAAAATTCAACTTAATTCAAATATTTCTAAATTTGGCAGTAAATACTTTTTTATTAAGGTATCATGGATACATTATATTTAGACTCTATGGTAAAATTTCCTCTGACTTAGGTAGCAGAAAGGTAGTAGCTGTATGTTTTACTGTTTCCTATTGCTCTGTTTCTTCGTTCTCCATGGCCTATTTGAAACTGTTAAAAGAACGACCATAATAAAAAGTAGTTCCAGTAAAGTATGTTGAATGTACTAAAGTACCTGAACGTGTGTGGTGAGACTCTTTTTGTTCTGTTCGTTGTTTTCTTCGGTGTCTAAAAAAATTCTCCTTTACTTTTGCTATACATTTTTAATACTTTCAAACCTGAACAAGACACAGTATATTATTCTGTAAAGAGCAAAATGTTAAGAACTTGGTTGTGGAATTTAGCAGAACCAAAGGATATTATTTTGATATAATCTAAGCTTCTTCACTGTTTTGCAGCTGTAGGACAAATACAATTATTGTAGCAATATAAGCTTGATTTATTTCACAGTAAAATGTCTAATATTTTAATTAAATTTAGGCTCTTTTACAGAAAAATGATACTGTCATTAAAAAAATGTTCTTAGTGATGTCTACAAGACAAGCTAAAATCTCAGGCCTTCAAATTAGGAAGTATTGAAATAATGAAAACAGCCTTTTTGTGTTACTGTGCCTTTAAACAAGATGCAATAACACTAAAATATTGTTGTTCAATTAAGTTCAGAATCGAAGAAATGTTGGCATGTGCATTTTTATGGAAGTGAATGATTTTTCTCTTTTAATGACTATAAATATTGACTCTAAAAATTCAATTTTAAAATTCCCAGGATTTGACTGACTTATTGTTGCTAAAAGTAGTAACGGAAGATATATTATGTTTATGTCAATCTCTGAGTTTCAAATTGAAGGCTAAATCAATATGTTTTTACTTTGGCAGCTTACAAAAAATGGGGCCCTAGAAGGAGTGAAGCCTTTAGAGATTGAATAAGTTGTTAAGTTTTATAAAATAGGCCCCCTTTATTTTGTATTCATCCTAAAATTAAAATTGCAGAACATTGTGGAGTTTGGAAATTGTTAGCTGAATCTCTCCTCTTCCTGGGATTGGAGAGGATCTGGCTTGAAGAGTTTTGGATTGACTCATCATTAGAAGTTAGTAATGTGTTTATATTGAGAACAGTTCTTTCAGAGAAATCTCTCACGTTATTGTCACATTCTCAGGGGGCTCTCTCACAAGTGGAAGCAGAAGACGGATTTCTTGCAAAGACTTAGGACATGGAGATTGTGAAGGCTGGCTATGGAAGAAAAAGGATGCCAAAGGTTACTTTACACAGAAATGGAAAAAATACTGGTTTATTTTGAAGGATTCTTCCTTGTACTGGTACACGAATCAGAATGTAAGTATATTCTGTGTTTGGAGAAAGTCAGAACTAAATCTTAAGCTTTATCATTCTTTTAAATAAAGTAAGTCTGTTTTTACTAATTGGTGACATATGTTAGTGGACTGTCAATTTAATTGCTAGGTTTGGGTCACTCTAGATGGAAATATTTCCATTGAGATTATTTTTTAAAGTCTTCAAAGTCCATGTCCAAACTTAATGAAATAGCAAAGGTTCACAGTGCTCTTAAAGAAATGAATGTGTCAGTAGTTAATATTTTTCCACAGATGTTTTTCTTGCTTTTTTTTTTTTTTTTTTAATTAGCCTGGAGTTTGCAGCCTCTCATGTGTAAAATGCCATTCTTGGTGAAATTTTATTGAAAACGCGTGGGATACACTCGTGCAATAAAATAATTGGGTTGGAGGGGGAGCAAAACTGATTAGATTGCTATTTTTCCATTTGCAAGCCTTGAACCTCACCATCTGTTCTAAACTCTCTGTATACAACCTGCTTCGTTTATTGATGTTTTAGTCTGTGCTTTACGTTTTCTTCAAGTGGATAATTTTATAGCATAATTACACTCAATTTTAGTATTTTCTCTGTTGCCCAAAACAGAATTGTTTCAGGCTGTGGGTGACAGAACACCTTCAGGTTTTGTGTTGTATGGTTTTTTTTGTTTGATTTTGTGGGAGATGCAATGTGGTGTTCATCATACATCTCACTGATTTTCAGTCTGGTTTATGGCCAAGCAATAATTCATAGTACACTTAATAATACTTTTCAAAAATCTGACTGGTGTTAACATATCTCCTTGTTTCTTCTGGTAAATGACTTCAAAAGAAGTGAAAAAATGACAAGAAATACTTCTTAGCATTTACTTTTCCATTTAAACACTGGTGAGCTCGCTGTACAAACTTGCTTCATTATTAGAAGAGAAGATGGTTTGCACAGTCATGATTTTAAAAAAGAGGTGTCCACAGAACTGTTTTAACTGTTTTAATTTTTGTAGACTATATTATGAAAAAAAAATTCTTCTCTGTAGTTGTTGATATCTTGAATGATATTTTGGGTGCTGTATTAGGTGTTGAAAGGTTTTGTGTAATCTTCAGCAAAGGGGAATTGAGGTGATTTCAGGTTATTTAAGGAACTGTCCATTTAGTTATTTCATAAAAGTTGTTGACGTTGCATTATTAAGCAATCTAAATACTTAAGTAAAAACAGTATGGGGAAGGTGCATTCAGTATTTCAGTTGGTTGGATGATTGTTTTTTAGTGTAAGACCCCAAATGGCTACTGTTCATCTCTCTCTTCTTCAACTGTATACTCTTCTCACTGTCACTTCCTCTTCTCTTTTGATAGGATGAAAAAGCAGAAGGATTCATTAGTTTACCTGAGTTCAGGATAGATAGAGCAATTGAATGCAGAAGAAAACAGTAAGTAATGTATCAACTGTATTTATAAAATTAAAGGTTCACTCTTGGAACTATATACAGTACTAGAAATCTGCAAAGCCTAAAGAAAGAAATTACACAGAAAACCTTGGAATGTATAAATAATACCTAATAGGCCCTTTTAAGCTTTACTGTGTCTCTTTATTTTAAAAGATACATCATGATGTAAATACCATAAGCAGTCTTAAAAGAACTGGATGTCTCTTTGGTCAGCTTTCCAGATAGCCCAGGTTCAACTTCAGTGAAACAAGCGAAGCAGAAAAACACGAATAGATTAGGCAACAGATAGAACTTTCTTAAGTTCAGTATAGTCTTTAAGATGAGAATCCAGTGTGCAAGAAATAATTACCCCAGTAAATATAACAAATACCATAGCAACTGATCATGAATATAATCTCCATTTCTGCTTTATGGAAGAAGCTTATATACCTAATATTGAGTTATTCTCAGCTGTTAAAATATTTAGTTTCCAAATGCAAAATGAACATTGTTTCAGTCTTTCTATTGCTCATGTGCATATTGCTACTACTGCATTATGCTCCCAGAACAAAGCATATGTTAAGTTTTGCCACATCTAAGGAATATTTAATAACAAACACTCATTGGCACCACTGTAACCTGGAAATTGTTTGCAGTCCCAAGTGGTGGGATTGGAATTCACATCTGTCAAGAACAGTAGGATTAACAGAACAATTCTAATGCTTTGAGACTAGCACTTCACCAGTATCTCCTGAGTTACTCACATCTGTCTTCTATATGCTGCGTCTGTGATATTTAAAACTTGCTGCCTTTAGGAGCTATATAGAATGGCATTAATGATATTCTTTGATCAAAGCTTTCCTAGTTATAACTAAGCATCTTGAATTTTTGTCATGCTTATCCAACGACTAAACATGATTTTGGTCTCAGGAATACATGTCCTACAACTGTGAACACGTGTACAAGAAACTACTGAAGATATAAATTGTAATAGAGTCTGTTGATGAGAAAATCAGCCTTCTTCAATTGCTTACTTTGCTCTGAAGGTATGAAGATAGTTACTCTCTGTCTGAGAAGTAGAAGACAGTGCAATTTACTCTTCTGTTACTCCTTTCAACTAAGGGTATCACTATAGAAATTAAATATGAACTAAGTACTATAAAATTCCTGTGAGGTATGAGTAGATATTAATAATTATATTGAACAAATATCTAGGAAAAATTATACCCTTTTGTTAGAATATAAAAACGCTTAAGCAATTTCAGTGAATTAACAAAGATCAAACACAGGG
The DNA here is from genome assembly GCF_003343035.1 of Apteryx rowi. Taxonomy (NCBI): domain Eukaryota; kingdom Metazoa; phylum Chordata; class Aves; order Apterygiformes; family Apterygidae; genus Apteryx; species Apteryx rowi. Next base: position 322,544 of record NW_020448074.1, read on the forward strand.
TCATTGTGCAGAGCTAGAAATAGCTTCCAGAGCCTTGCTCTAAGCACTAGAGAGAACACTTCTTAGAGAACAATCTCTGTAGGGCATATGCACAGAAAAGAAAAAAACTGATTAACTAAAACTTTGCACAGTGCTCAAAACTGAGTACCTTCAGGCATTGGATCCTTTCAAAAAGAGGTGGGTCCAGTGTTAAAAATATAATGAAGGCGTTATTAGTATTTCCTCTGTTTCATTAAAAAAATTCACTTTGATTTCTTCCTTTATGGACTATCATTTATATATTTCTCCCATCATAAAAACAACACTTTACATTTGCCACTATTTACCTGCTCCTCTGAAACACACAAACTGAAAACTATTGCATACAGTTTTGTTTCAAGTATATCCAACATATGTGAATAGAGGGTCCTTTCCACCACCATAAGCACACAGCGCATAGTGACCCCTTTCTGTGTTGCCTTCTTACTGAGGACAGGACTGAGCATGATTCTTATTGCCTGATTCCACTGAAAGACAATGATTCTGGTGAGACTAGCGACAACTTTCTGTGGTCTGCTTCTTTTGCCTTCCTTTTACAAAGGAAGTGAAGCTGATGGCGGTCCATTCTGCCCCAGCATATTCCAGAAAAGTTCTAACACATGCTTCAGTATTCTCTCTGCTAGAGCAGAAGAAAAAGCAGCTAGGAAAAGATAGTCTTTACCGGATCTGTTCTTGCTTCTTTCTCCTTTAGCTTTCTACTTGTCCTTTAACAGTCCATTTTAACTAAACTACTGTAAAAGTTAGTGAAGCAATTATCTTGATAATTAATGTAAATAAGGTGGGGGAGAGAAACCTATTTTTTTATGTTCATATGTTTTTAAGTAAATTAAAATTGTCTGAAAAGAGTGCTTAGTATTTTAGTGCATAACGAAGTCCAGCTAAAATCACAACATCAGTTTTCTTTCAGCTCTTTGGAACTGAGCTTGGGCTTCTCCTCAAACTTCTGTTCATTTCAGAGTCATCAATGTGAAATGTTCATAGGACAAGGATTTTCTTAGTTAAACATAGAAATTTGAAGTCTTATTAGAATAATGAATAGATTTTTCTTTTCCAGTGCTCTGTCAGACTGGAATTGCTGTTTTATAGAGCGACTGTTACTCAAGTCCATATTATACATTGAATGAAATAGCCTTAAGAAAGCTTTGACAAGAATATATAGTCATTGAATGTATTATTCTGTAAGGTTTGATCTGCTTCACATGCGTTTAATGAAGGTACTCTGATTATTATAGGAATCATGACATTATCTCAGACTCTTTTAGCTCTCCTCCAGAATCACAGTAATGATTTCAGGCTATATTTGGATGTAGAATGACCTTGTCTCTGCTAGAGGAGATTGCTTACGTTGGCACTGAAAAACTTTGCATTGCTTTTGGGCAACGCCTGCATCTTCATGATTAAAAATGATCATACTGTATTAGGAATCAATCTTTGTTGTTTAAATTTTTGTATGACATAATGTGAATATCATATTATTTTCAAGAATAGTGATAATTTTAATGCCCTGGGATGGAGTTGATCCACAAGACTAAAGCTTAATGGAGATTGGTATGTAAGTAATCACTGTTAACTAGTGCATTCCCCTGAACTTTCAAAAATCTGAACTTAGTGAAAATATTCATTACATAATGAATGCAGATTCAGATCTTAAATTTGTGAGTGCATATGTCATACTGCTGGCACTTCATATTGAAACTGTGCAGTCAGAATTCTGTATAAAATGTCATTGATAGAACTTAGGTAGACATGAAGTTCCATTTTGAAAGTTGTTACATTTTCAGTAATTTTTTTTTATATACCTTTGTGGAAAGGATTGTATGCTACGGTGCCTGAAATAGCAGGGAAGTAGATTTAAAAGACTGAGGATGTTCCTCTCAGAACAACATTCCTAAATGGTGAAACACACCACTGGTCCCACATTAGTGGCTTAGATGACAACTGAATTGGGGGGAATAGTCAATTCAATGGCAGGGCTGTCATTCAAGAGGATCTGCACAGTTTGGAGGAATGGATTAACAGAGGTCTTAGGAAATTCAGCAAGGACAATGCAAAGTCCTGCACTTGTGAATGAGTTACCCATTGCAAGGATACTGGCTGGGGAACGGCTGTGCTGAGAAGGACCTGAGAGTCATGGTAGACAGCAAGCTGAACTTGAGCTAGCAGTGGGCTCTGGCATTGAAGAAAGCCAACAGCATTCATCCTGGGCTGTATTAACAGGAGCGTAGCCAGTAGATGAGGCAAGCAATTATCCCCTTTTACTTGGTATTCGTTAGACCACACCTGGAGTACTGCATCCATTTTTGTCCGCCTCCTTCCCCTCCACCCCCCCATAAGCCAAAGGTAAAAATACAGGTATCATTCTTCTGCATTATTCATACTTAGCTACAAATGTAGAACTATTTCCTCAGACACTTCTCTGTAGATCTTAGTGCTAGTATATGTAAATGCTTCTGTAATAATAATCTTTATGACACTTCTAGGAGATGAAGATGGATTTATTGTCATGTTTTGCAGCTCAGAAACTGAACTGCAAAACATTTAAGTCAAAAGTATCCACAGAATTGGAATTCCTGATTTGTGAAGTTAAAGACCTGTTTTCTTCTGAGTATGTAAATGTATAACAGCACAGCATATTATTGCAGCTGTAAATGCTTACTGTTTAAGTAAATTAGCAGAATATCAGGCAATGAGATATTAAGGAACATGCATGTTATAACCAGTTATGAAGTTTGTTTGCTGTGACTTAGCAGCACATGAGAACTCCTTTGCATAAGACTTGCAGCATTTAACTGATTTATCCTTGAAACAATTCTTTCTCTTTCTGCATTATCTGACATATTCACAAATTCTTTAACAACTGAGACTGGAGTCCTATAGAAAGTAGTCTTAACTTGCATAATCCTGATTCATCTCTCCTGCCTTTCCATTCTGTACTCTAATTGGGCTAGGGTTCCTATGAGAATGCAGTATTCAAATACATAATTATAGATTGTATCATATCATATGAGCATACTGGAACTAAAGTACAGTTCTGTTTATCACTATAACTCTGTCATGTTCTAACTTTTAAAAGGTTGACTTTGAAAATCCAGTATTTTCATTTTAATTCTTTCATGTATGAAAATTTCCTTTTGAGGAAAATGATCCTATTTACAAGCAGGAACTCCATCATGCAATATTTTAACAGGATTAATCTAGAGGATTAGATTCTTTAGATCCACCACATAATTCTGTCCAATTTGAGCCAATATTTAAATCTCAGGAGTGGAAGACAGTTGGAGCAAATGGAAGAACAGAAGGTGGAGATGCTGCACAGAGTTCTGACCACCTGAAAGCAGAGTTTTCTGATGGGATACCTATGAGAACAGTGTATCATGCTTAAGTGGTATAACAATGCAGGAATATTTTGTTTAATATTGACTTTCTATTTCGAATATAAAAATTAAGTTCTGTAAAGAAGATGCTTAGTACTTGTTGAGTACTGTGTCCAATCTCTAATCTGTCATTCTATGTAGTGTGTGTGTGTGTGTACACATATCTATATATGTGTGTATATATATATTCTTGCTAGAGAAGTTGGAGAAGGCTGGTAGTCAGCTGGCATGAAGGGAGTAAAAAGCAGCAAGAAATACAAAGTTGGAGAGTAACAACGATTAGAATATTTGATACTAAAATCATATTAACGCTAAGCAAGTAAAAGATCATGAGGTTGATCAGAGTACACTTAAAAACACATAATGATCAAAATCTCTTGCATTAAAATCTTAAAATTCAGTACATATAATTAACAAGCGTATGCCATCTAGTGGACATCAGAAAAGTTTCCATCCTAATGGGGATTTCCCATGTATTCACTATTTTCATTTTGCAAAATACATGCTGTGCTGTCTGTTAATTGAAGTCTCTGGTAGTAATATTTATAGTAATTGCAAGAATGTCTTGCCTCTTTTGCTTGCTTATTTCTTTTCGTCTGGTGTTGACTTGTATGGATTGGATATTTTGACCATTTCACTTCATTAAAATGTCACAAATTCTTGTAATAACGGTCTGTAACCCTTTTAATTATCTGAAGTAGTTAGTGAGGTTAGGATCTGCAGGTGAAATGTCCAGATGCCAAACCAGTACATAAATACCTCTTAAGTCTTGTTTTATGGATTTAAAATGTTTTATGATGGCCCTCTGCCCGAAAGTAAACTTATGCTTAATATATCTCTATCTTCATGAGAAATGAAACTGCACAGAAATAGCTCTCTGCAGTTAATCTCTTTCTTTTGCAGAACTTTTGTTAGGAAAGCCTGTTACTGTATGCATTTCTATTAATAACACTACATCAGAAAACATTAATTTGCATTTAAGCTATTAATAGTGTAAACCTGCATCACAGGTTTTTCATAATGCCATGTGTAATGATTTCTAATCTAATTCTTACATCTAGTAGTTACCATATAAAGGTCAGTATTTTAACCTGGCAGTTAAGAATGATAGGGTTTTTTTAAGTTGCAACTAATGAAAACAATAGTCTTTAATGTTCTTGAACATCTTGAAATTCAATGTTTTTGATAAGAATACTCCTTTTAATTATATTCACACAAAAATTTCCTAAGAAACACGGTTATTGTTCTTAGCAGCTTTCAAATAACAGCTCAACTGAGGGAGGTCTTAGGGATTATACCATTTAAAAAAGTTTTCTATATAAAAAGCATTTTTACGTATACTACAGTCCATTAATTACATTACAATCCATGACAATCCACTACTACCCATTGTGTAAGATGTTGTCATGCTGCTATTCAGTACCTCAAATTAACCTAGCCAATAGTATAGTATACTATACTAGTAATACTGTGCTAGCTACACAATTAAACCTGTTGTGATACCCTACTCCAGTGATTTCTAATTTAACTTGCACTTTTTAAAGAACTTCACTCTATAAATTAACCTCCTCATAAATCTAGAATCACAAAAGGGGGGAAGAAGAAATCTAAGACTTTTTGCCTCAAAAGCTACCTGTGAGAACAGATTGTGATATGTAAAATATAGTGAGATACATAGAATTGACCATGAATTACAGTGTAACAATAAAAGAAATATAATGTTTAAGCCTAAATATTGACAATTCTCTGTTTCCTAGGTGGCAGAGGAATGAAGCTGAAGCATGCACACACAACCATGCCTAGGATACTAGGAAATATTAATAAAAGAAACTAATTCTGTCTTAGAGCCATTATAATACAGAACCAATGACAGCCATTCTGGCTCGACCCTTTTTGTAAATGAAATAACAGCAACATGATTTTGGCAAGTTTCAGAACTATTGCTATAGGTGAGACCTAAATCTGAACAGTCCAGAAAGAAAAACTTGTTAAGCAGAACGCTGTGCTTTGTGGTGTGTTTAGTTTTCCAGTGATATACTGAATTAATTATTGATGACCTCTGGAGTTCCTCATGTCCAAAATTTTGCTGACAGCAGAGCTTACTTCAAAGTTAGTTGAGGTTATTCAGCACCTTTTCTTGACCAGTTTTGAGTATCTCTGGACAACCTATTCTGCTGACCACCGTTTACTGTGAAGATTTTTCTCCTTATATCTAATGAGAATCTCTCCTTTAAAGTATGACTGTTACCCATTGCCCTTTGGCAGTAACCCTTCAAGAAGAATCTGGCTCTGTCTTCTCTTTAACCCCCCCATTAGGTAACTGAGAACAGCAATCACCTCTCCCACTTTACCTTCTGTAGGCTGAGCAACTTCCCTTCTCTCAGCATCCCCTTGTCCATCATGTGCTCTAGCCCCCTCATTGTCAGAGCAGCCCCGTGCTGGACTCTCTCCAGTTTGTCCATGTCTCTCTGTTGGTGGGGGGGGGGGATGCAGAACTGGAGAGAGTAGTCCAGACATGGCCTCACAAGTGCCAAATACAGAAGAGTAATCATTTTCCTTGAACAGGTGCTGTGCTTTTTCTGGTGCAGCCAAATATGCAGGTACCCTTAATTCCTGCAAGGGTGCACCGCTGACTCCTGTTCAGCTTGTTGTCTACCAGGACCCCAAGTCTTTTTCTGCAAAGCTGCTGTCTAGCCAGTCAGTATCCAGGCTGTGCTGTTGCAGGGGATTGTTCCAGCCCAGGTGCATAACTTCATATTTGTCTGTATGGAACTTTATGAAATTCAACGTGTGTGTGTGTGTGCGCGCGCACCCAGGCTACTCTTCTTCAGACTTGGGCAGACAAGTCTCTTTCCAGTTTTTATTGTGCAGCACTTCCGTTACAACATAATTTTAATGTTGCTCTTCCCTTGCATGCTTTTATATAGCATTATGAGTATCACATTTCCCTCTCTTTTTGTTCTTTTTTTATAACAGGCCAGGTAATTCAGTACAAAGAACTCTAGAAGCAGATTAAAGCGAGATACACTATCAAAAAAAATATATTTCTGAATGTTACTATTTGAGAAGTGCTGTTACAGACCATGATGTTTCTCTCCCTATTTTGAACAGATTAGGACATAGCAAGTTATAGTTTATAGATTTACAGGACAGAAATAAAGCAGAAAAGTCTATATAGTCTTTTTTTGCCCAAGCAGGATCAGATGCACCTAGGTGAATTGGTGAGAGATGTCTCTTTAATTTGTTTTTAAAGAATTGGATGCTCATTAATCTTCTTTATCAGCCTAGGTTTGGTACTTATTTTTCAGCTAGGAGAGGGTAAATTCCTTGCTTTCACAGTTTTCATCTTATGATTTGAGATACTAGGATACATTCCTTTTAGTTTCATTCTAGTTTCTGATAGCCAAAATCCCTTATACTGACAGAATATAATATTTGTTAAAATATATATATACTACTTACATTTCCATAGCAAAAGATTGCCTCCACTGGCCACTGCCTATGAAGTTAAAAAATTGATTTGCTGAAAGCATCTTTCAGATGATTCTATATTTAGTGCTTGAATCAGTTGCTCAAAGTGATGTCTTAAGAAAAAGTGCCTAATGTTCTGTAAGTGAAAAAGATGCAAAAAGACAGTAAAATTTATTTGAAAAACAGTAAAATAAAAGCCAGTGCGCTGATAATGAACAAGGCAGGTGACAACTTCCAAAGTTGTGTAGGCTATCAAAAGTTAGTAGGATGGTCCTTTGTCACGTTATTAAAGAGGGAAGACAGGTATCATCAGAGGACTGAATTTTTGTGCATGCAATACCTGGCTTTGATCTGAAAAGCCGTAAAAGAAACTGTAGATGTGGATGGTATGAATGAACAGAAACCCGATAATCATGAAAATGCTGTTTTTGAAGAGGAAGAAAAATGTGACAAGCTTTAGTTATTTGTTGAGCATGAACATAAATTGGAAGGGCTGACTGTTGTGGCCTGTTTATATGTTAACAATGACACAGTTTAAAAAAATCATAGGGCTGCTGGAAGAGGTGTAGTGTAAATGGTATTGATAACTGTACAATAAGGTTTTTTTCCTTGCATGTTTAGTATTGTCATCAAAGTCTGGAAACTCAACCAAAAAAATCAATGATATAAAAAAAAAGAATTCTCTACTGTCACATATCCATTTGCAGAGTTATCATCTTCTGTCTTGCAGGGTGATTTCACTGATGATGAAATCTTTAGCTTTCTCACCTGAGTCTTTTAATAAGGACTGCCAGAGGTTTTTGTTTCCCAGCCTAAAAGCCCACTTAATCATGAAGCAGTTGAAACAAAGGAAGTGAATTTTTAAAGAAAGAATATCCTACATTAATAGGGACATGTACTTTGAAACAGTAATCTTTTCTTAGAAAAGTTGTACTTTAATGGATATGTAATAACCAGCTCTCTGGTGACCTGGGATGAGTTCTTTAGCAGAATAAAATGCATGAATGAAAAACATTCAAGGAGCATGATAAGAGGATGATATAAAAAGGATGATCTTGAACCCTAAACCAAAGTTTGCAGAGAGCATGAAGACATGATCAATTCAAAATTCAGTGCAAATTCAATATCAGGCAATTCAAAATTCAGTGCAAAAATTTCAGTCACACAGGAGGTTTTGCTGTAAAAGACAAGAAATTGAGTGCATGGCTGATAGAAGTACAAAAATTAGTACAGCATTTTCAGTGTAATTCTGTTGGGTTTAGTGAAGTTTAACTGCATTAACTGGTGTTGTCTCATGTTGATTGCAGAAAAAATACTGCAAAGACTAGAAGATTAAGATGAAAAGTGCCGGAGATACGGTTGATTTTAGCTTAAGATGATAAAGCAATTGCTTGAGTTAGGAGCGAATACTTAGTTAGGTCTACTTTTATTATCTACTTCCAGGCAAAGCAAACCAGCCTGTTATTTTCCCTAGAATTTTTCCATATTGTTTCTGTTAAGTTCAAATAGAACAAAGATTATGATTAAGGATTTTTAAAATGTATCAAATTTAGGAAACGTATTCATTTATTTAAATTTATTCTAGATGTCTTAGCATCTTATGATTAAGTAAAGAGAATTGGATAGTGTTGTGTTTCTAATGTCATCTCCAGTTGCATGAATTTACCAGCTGTTTTGTCATCTTTGTATTCCTTCTCTTCATCCTTTATTAATGTAAAATAAAATTTTAGCTAAATGCATATGTCTTATGCATTAATACAAAGTTACTGTGAAGATAGGGAACAGCTATAACCCAGTAAATTGCCAGTCCTCTATTCCCTTGTCTGAGTAGGGCACAAACCCACAGCCATTTAAATACAAGAGAAAAGGCCATGGGATCAAACTCTAACTCCCTTAGAATAGTTGACCTTTGGAATGCAAGTAATATGTACTTAAATACACTCAATAACATTTACAAATTCACCCAAGTAATTTTTAGATATATAGTATCAGTAGTTATTGAAAGGTTTTACATTTCTAAGTGATTCAAGGGTTTTTGAAATTTTTAACTAGTACCAGTTAGCTCACAAATGTAGATGTAATCAGACTGGTAGAAATGTGTCTATAAGTCTATTCAGCAAGAGATTCAGGCTGAATTTTCAAAATAGCTATGGAACCTATAACATGCTGAAGAATCACAGAGCAGGTGAATCCTATTTATCTGTATAGACAAACTGTTTGAAAGAAAAGGCTTTTTTTTCTTCTTTGTGCTTATTTTACAGTGCCTTCAAAGCATGCCACCCCAAAATTAAGAGCTTCTACTTTGCAACAGACTGTCTTGAAGAAATGAATAGGTAAGTTATATATTCTTCATCATAATACTCTAATAATTGAAAAAAATGTTCCATCTGACCTAGAAATATGCTTTTGAAGCATAGTGTATTGCTGATTTGATAATGTTCTCAGTATAATTCACTTAGTCCACCACTGATTTTAAGTACTTACAGTATTACATTTTGTGGCTCATTTTACATTTGTTGGGGTTTTCTGTCATGCCACATGGCACAACTTTGTAAATGTATGTTAGTAATGTTGGTTGTGTTGGCCTCATTTAAATTCATTAGAATTTTTGTTTTTTAATGGGCATAAAGTTTATCACACTTCTGAGCTTTCGTAGATCAAGGCTAGAACTATCCTTATTAATGTTGCAGGCTAAATGTTTCTATTATATAAAAACAATGCATATATACCAAAGCTCATGCTTAGGGTATGCCCATGTGATGGGATAAGATAGTTAATTAGCTCTGGTGATGATCCACAGTAACTTGACATTACCTAAAACCAGAGAGAAGCAATTTGATTACTTTTTAAGAGGAATGGAATTGAACTAATGAAATGCACTTTTCATGCCAGAATAAAAAGACAAAAATTGATTTGGTTTGATCGTATTGTTTCATTTAACACAAAATGTTTATTTGTTTCGTTTTTAGGTGTGTTATATGTTTTAAGGAAAATATTGCTCCACTTTAAAATGGCATGTTCTTTTAAACCAGAAAGAAATTTTAAAATATTTAAAGTTAGATCTAGTAAGAATGCCTGATTCTGAAGGTGCCTCAACTTAAATAGGCGTTTTCCTTTTTTAATTCAAAATCTCCATGTCCCCAAATTCTGCTTCTGTGTATTCCAGAACTATACTAGTCTGGCAACTGGGCACCTATCTCCTGCCTGATTTCCAGTGGAGATACAGGAAAAGTGTTCTTTGCGCAAGCTCCATGAAGAGCTTTACCTAGTAAACACGCTCAGAGAATACTCGTTGATAGATCAGACCCATTGCAGATTACAGAAATGGCAAAGCTGAGAGAAGTGCTCACCTCTTTGCAGGTAGCACTACCAAATTCATATATGAAATCCTGATAAATGGATGACTTGCTAAAAATACATGAGGGGGAGACCTGCAGTTCAGTTCCCCTCAGTGTGTTTGGTTGAAATAGTGTTTCCACCCATCCAGAACTTCCAGAAGAATGTCCTAAAAACAAAGATATAGATTGGTAGAGCGAGAGCCTCCCACCCCTTTCATGTTGAAACTCTAGTCAGTACATGCAAAGATAACTCAAGTCTCACTAGTTCCCAAAAGACTGGCCTCTATGGAAGAAGTGGCTGTACCACAGGAAATGTTAGTGCCTGGGTTTATCTTTGATAATTCTGCAACTGAGGCCACTTCCCCCAAAAAAATTTTGATGGGTATTGGGATATCCCAATTAATTCAGAATTGTATCTGGATCTGGATTAGATGAGTGTGTTGAACCCTTCAACACAAGAAATATGAATCAAGTCCCCCATTCTTCTTATTACAAATGGATCTGTATCAAGTTTCCCTTTTAATGACTATGGGGTCATTATATGATGAATCTGTAGTCTCTGTGGATTTTAAGAGTAAGATCTGCTTATTCTAAAAGGTTCTCATAAGGGCAGCCAGCCAGCATGTATATAGCACAAAACATAGCTTGTTCTCGTTTTAAATCTTCTCCCTTGCTCTGCCTCAGTTCCCTGCTGCACATCCTGCTTCTGCTGTATTCCTTGGTACTACATCTTCCTGACTCCTTTCCCCAATCCAACTCTGAGGTCATACTTTGTAAACAGGATTTTTTCTAAATTCTATGTCTTTAAACAACCTGTGAGGTGTTAACAGATTTCTAAACCGCAGCATTTTGTACCTTATTAAATATTTAAACTTTTATAAAATGTCAAGATTTTTTCTATTCTCTTTATTCTCATTATGCTTCCAGCTGTTGCTATTCAACCAGATTTTGCTTTGCACTTGTTTTTTTTGCTGTACTTACTATTGATAGTATTTAATAGTAGGTGATACTATCCCAGAGCTGTATTATTCAACTGTCACTTTATCACTCAGTTGATCAGTTAAATAACACTGTTAAGGAAAATGACCTCATGCTATTTCAGAAGAGATTTTACATTATAACCTGATATTTCAGATTTGGTTCTTTGAAGGTAAGCAGAACATGTCATCTTCCTCATGGAAAAGTAATAATTCTCTAGCTCATCTCATGTTTTCAGCATAATCAGAGTTTTCTGTTAAAACTAAAAACAGTGAAATCATTTGCAACGTTGGTGTTTGACCTTCAGAGATAATCTTCGTTTTCATGGGGCAATCAGACTGCACCATCTTAGAGGTGTTGGATCCACTGCATCACTTTTCCAGTGAGAGACAAAGGCTAGCAAAGTTCAATTGGTGGCACTGCCATTGGTTGTTAAATGTGCTTGGATGGGCTGGGGGCATTCAGAACATGACCGACAAGGCCATGAACAACCTGATCCAACATTAAAGTTAGCTCTCCTGTGGGCAGGGTGTATGGGAACAGATGACCTCCTGAGATCTCTTCGAACCTAAATTACTCTGTGCTTCTATCCTGTGATTCAGTGATTAAGGTAGAAGTAGGTAAAGGTGGGTAGGTACCTTTGATCCTCAAAGGCAGAGCCAAATAGTCTGCCTCCTCTCTGTTACTTCAGAGATTTGTTTATTCCCAGCTGAGGTTAAAAGCAGGAGAGTGCACACATGCAACAAAGTTGATGTACTTTGAAGTCTTAAATCTTTCACTGTGCAGATTGCTGAAACTTGGAATTATAGCCTGTTAGTTCCTTCTGTTTGCAGACTTAGAAAAGCAGAACTACTTCAGGATATAGCTGGATTTTTATCTTCTGAACAATAATGTCTAGAAATTGCTTCTAAATGTAAAGTTTACATTTCATGGTTTACACAGCCCTTCAAGAAACACTGTATTGATGTATAAGACTCGGTGTATTGAGCCAGCTCAGGCCAGTTCATCATTTACTTAAACAAGATGTTCAGTACTCAGGAGTATCTTACTATGGCTGGCTATGTCATTTTTAGGATATAAATTTGCTGAAAATTAATTTTTCTAGTGTTAGTAATGTTCCGTTGTTCAGTTGTGTAATCTGGCTGAGTTTTGCTTGATCCAAAACTGAAGTGAGGATCATGTGTTACTTTTTAAAAAACAGAATTTCTCCTCAATTTTAGCTGTTTTGATAGCTATGATTCATTGAAGTGCCATTGATCATATCTTTCTATTTTACCATAAAATGTTCTGACTCAAGAAAAATCAGGTGGCCCTGACATACATTTGATAAACTGCCCTTGCAATATTCAATGACTTTCCTATACTGGGGAGACAGCCAACAAAGCTGTCTTTATGACAGCCTCCATGAAGAGTAACAGTTGGAAAGGTGCCAGGTTCTATCCTGATATCATACTGACATGTTAGTTTGGAATTTGGTCAAGCCTTTTTTCTAACATTTGGGTCTGCTTCACATTAGAGAAGACAAATAAGGGTGAAGTTCCCCTTGAAGTATTTTTTTTGTAGCGTTTTTCCTTCAGAAATGCTCTGTTCTTGTGGAGTAATCATAGTTCCAGTGCCCAACGCAATTGACAGATTACTATGCTAGCTCTGTAATATTCCTGGGCATTCCTTCCAGTCTGTCTGTGCTTCCTGGAATTCCTTCACCCAGATACGTGATCTGACATTTGAAATAAGTAAGCAAGATTCACAGATGAAAATTGTAAATACTAATTTGCCAAATCTCTTTCTTCCCAACAAAGTGCTAACCATGTGTTCTGAGGATATAGGGTAAATACTCTGCATTTTACTTTGCACTTCTGCTGTTCACCACAACATTTAATTGAATTTTCCATGGCAATAGCAGTGTAAGTCTTTTACACTGACAAGTGAAGTAGTTCTAATCTGAAGAACAACATAGCATTTCTTTATTCATTATGCAGAGAGCACATATATTTTCTTCAGCTGCATTTACCAACAGCTTTTCTTTTGACAGCTGTTGTTACTCACTTTCTTACTTCAGATTCACTAAATTCCTTTTTATACTCCAGAATGTTTTAATCTGCCTTTAATACTGTGTTACTTTGAAGGAATTATATACCAGTTAGTAGTAATGGATTTGTTTGAAGCAGATAGAGTTATTCTGTTGCAGCTGAATTTTGCCTGCTGTGTTGCATGTTACAGACAGACTTTGATTTGCAAAATTAATGCTCAGCTGCTCTGTCGGGTCTACATGAGCACAGTAGTATTCCTAGGTATGAATTAATAATGAAATTGATGAACTCATTTTTTTCTTGTCATGGTCATGTGGTACTCCTTGATAAAGTGCTTCAGCACAGATTATCATACCGTGCACATCCTGTCTGTGGGTTTAATACTTTTAAGGAAATTAGCACTGAATTTAATACTTAGTTATTTTACGCTCTCTACTTTATTTCCATGTGAATGAAGTAGGCAGTGCAGTGGATTGACAGTCTAGTCAAATGTTAAATAAATGTTAAATAATGTTAAATAAAAACTATTGCTGCTTTTTTAGTCTGAATAGTTTGATAACGTTTTGAATAACTGGGTTAATTTTGCAATATAAATAACTCCCACAAAATTTTTGTATTCATTCAAAAATACAAATGTCTCTTACTCACTGAAACATAGAGTGATAGATTGATATCATAGTGGTCACTTCAGGTTTTTTTTCAAGACCTGAACGTTCTGTACTACGATATTTCTCTTAATGAGAAACTGTTTCAAAATTGGAGGATTCTGAATTAAATCTCTACTGATGATAAGCAAAATTCAGGGTGCCTATCCTCTGTATTTTTATGTATGGAATACAGCCAGGCAAGTTACTCAAGGCTTTCACTAAGCCGTCCTGTTTATTTTTGCTAGAATTAAGTATCAGATATTCAGCACATTTTTTATTACTGAAGTTCAGTCAGCTGTCTCTTTATTTTGGGCATATTAGCCTCCTTCTTGACAGATCTTTGTCGGTTCAGGCAGTGGGCCCATGTTAATGGATCTTCTACAGTTTTAATTTACTTCAGTTTTCAATCACAAGTAAGATAACACCTAAGAAAAGATCTTTGCAACTAAAAATTTCAGACACATGCCCTTATTAGAATTCCTGGAGAAGTGAGCAGAAGAGTAATCATTTCAGATCTGTCTGTCCTAATTTTAGTTGCTCTTTAAGAAATAGAGCAGAAAAAGTTTTTGAAGAGCTCTTACTCTCCTGTCCCTTATCCAGTGAAATGCAAAGAGAAAATTCTGGGGAATATGAAAGATGCTTTTCAGAAAGGAATCTCTGAAATGGAACTTACCTGTTGCAAGTTAACAGGAACTGCAGTTTTTCCCCCTTCTTTCTTTATGCTCATATAAAGAGAAGTTGTTTCAAATGTAGGAAAAATACTGCCCGTATCTAAGACCACTTCAGGCCTGCCCTTCAGAGCTGAATTTATTGTTCATGCACAAAAGCTTGTGAGTTGCAGAACCTCTGAAACATTTTCTGATCAGAATTAGTCGCAGGCCCCAGAGGTGGGATGAATCCATGGAGTATGTGGGAGTGAATAGTGCAATAGTATAGCTGTTCCACGGTGCTCAGTCTGGCGAAAATACTGCACCAGGAAGTACTAGTACAGAGCTGGAAGTCTTTTAAAGTTGCAGCGTTTTGGCTAGCTACCTAATTCCTCTCTTCTTCAATTTATTTTCCTCCCTTCAGTTAGCCTTCAGGTTTGAATTTATCCCTAACACACAGGGGCTTGGATTTGTATTGGTTTTCTGTGGTAGCTTATATTATAAAATTAACTTAAGATACCATTTTGAACTGATACAATTCTTCTGGGAGTCAAACGGTTCATCTGCATTTAATAGAGCAAAATTTTTGAGAACAGCGTTGTTCCCCTCAATGATGAATAAACGTGTTACAGTTATATATTGTGACATTATACTAGAGCTATTAAGTCAACACTGTAAAATCTGAAGTTTTTAGTAATAGAAATAAGTAGCATATGTAAGCATATATAAGTTGGACCTTTAACAGTATTGTTTGGCCTATTTGATCTGATTTCTCAAGCGTGCCTAGTGAAGCCCTCTAAGAGTATGTGAAAATAGAATTACATAATTTCACAAGTAAATTGCCTTATCCCTTCAAAAAACCCTCCCAGTGCTTTCTTTGGGGCCGTCCATTACTTACTAAGCTAAAAGCTTGAATCACTGAGTAAAATCATAGCATGCAATAAATGTTAAGAAACCTTGGCTGGGATTTATTTTTGCAGCTAGTCCATCCCTGACCTGTACTGCTGTAAGAATGGTAGAAAGAAGATCTGGGGAATACCACGTTGCACCTGCTGGAGCATATATAGTGTCATAGCCAGTAAGGGAAGTGGTAGATGCATGCAGCAACAAGTAGTTGCCTGTAAGTGGATGCCCAGGAACTTTGGAGAATTATCTAGAGAAATATGGTAAATCAATAGGACAAGGTCACAGTAGAGTGAAATCCTGCAGCCCTGTTTGACTAATGAAGAGAATATCTGAATAGCATCTCTATAGATTCCTTCAAGTAACAGCTTCAAAGTCCAAGCTTCTCTCAACAATCACTAGTCCTTTTTGATTTGCCTGACCAAGTAGTTTTAGTGCTGCCACAAATGCGTTTGTAAATATATTTGAATATTGGCAAGAGAAGTTCCACTTGAATGAGTTTCTGTGACTGTTTTGCTAGATTTCCTTAGGATTTATTATTGGGTTTATTTGAAATCATAGTCTGTCATAAAGTTATTGTGTGTATATTCTCTGATACACAATGATACTCAAAAATAAGATGCTATTTTGTTTATTACCAGAGAAGTAATTTTTTTTGCTACAGAATTAGTGGGCTGAAGATAAGATATAGCAAAGTATCCTTGGGACACTTAGTACAGCTCCATGTGCATCACAGCTAATCTCTATGTAGAATGCAAACCTTGTGGTTTGTTGTGTGGCCTAGACTCAAACCCACTCAAGCACGGAGTAGTACCTAGCATGAAGTGCGTACTGCGTAAGTTGTTGTTTACCTACCTTTGAGAACAAAAATTTATGAAAGAAGAAGAAAAGCTAGGTTTTGTGGAGGAAGAGGAGTGAGGGAGCCAGAATGTACATGTAAGACTGATATACCTGTACCTGCCAGGATATGTCATGTCTCCTTGTGATCACATGGAATTCAAAGTGCTATGAGAGGAACAGCTGTATTAAACAAAAGAGACAAATTATCTTGTTTTTTCACTATAGCTGCTTGACAGGGGTAGCATATGGTCTTGTGCTGCCTGATCTTTGATTAAACGTGCAGCCATCTATGCCTTAAAAGATTCTAATTCTGACACACTTTCCCTTTGCCTTCCTGAACTTGACATTTGCGTACAAGGCATGCAACACGGAGTTCAGAACCAAATGACTGAGATGCCAGGCTTTCCAGGGAAATAGAGTGTCAACAGGGTAAACTTTTTCATAAGCTTGATTGTCTGTTTTCTTAATAAAAATGGAAGTATCTTGCTTTATTAAAAAAGCCTTTTTTAAATAACTTTGAAAGTAGCTTGTTCAACAGTTACTGAAAAATAGTTAAAGAACAGTGAATACAAATGCTTAATAATGAGTAAGGGTATGCTGTCATTTTAATTACTGCAGTAAATAATATACTTTTCAAGAGAAGCAGATGTCACTCAAGTGATCGGCATGTTCTTTGTTGAATGAAATTATGGTGGAGAGCCCTGTAGAAAATAAGCTGTTCAGTAAGCCTGTTAATCCATTGGAAATTTATTTCCTTCACTATAGTAAGATGAGTAATTGCCATGTTGGTATGAACAATGTGTCTCTGTCCATAGGCAGTTCTAACCCTGCAGTTGATATTTGTGAAAACTAATGACCATTTCCATTTTTATTTTACTTTATTACTTCTTTTTAATGCTGAAAGGCAAAGCAATATTACTGTACAATTCTTCATATTTTTATAGTTTTGCAAGTAAGCTAATTCTTGTAATAACTCTATGCGAGTAAGAAGTAAGTATGTTATTTCCTCCGTTGGATACTTAAGAAAGTCATGACATTGATAGGGTGATTTGCTGAAGGCCATACAATGAGTCAGTGTTAGATCTGATATTACAGCAGAAGATCATTGCTCTGAGAACTGCAGAGCATTGCTTTGAGCATTAGATCAATACACGCTGAGCTATATCTATTTTTAGCAGAGTTGACTTTTCATTCATTTTCTGCCTCTTCGCGTTATATACTATCTTTCATATACTATGCCATTTGACAAATGATATCTTCACATAGGTCCTTAGAAGCTTATTTTGTTCTAGTAAAAGTGGGAAAGAATTATACTGATTAATTTACGTCTTTTAATCTGCACAAAAATTGTCCTTATGGTACAGTATGTATTGTTTACTGATGTCTCCCATAAGAAGCCTTTAAAAGGTGTTTTTGTCATGATATAATTCATCAGCCAAGAATAAAATTGTTAACCAATTTTATGTTGCAGTGTTAAAAACAAAATAGCTGCTTCTAGAGAACACATTCAATATACTAGGAAATTACTGACATTGTAAATAATTGTTGGGTCTGAGTAAGGGAATAGTTAAGAATACATCCCAGTCATAACAGATTTCTATTAATAGGGCTTTTTTCTTTACTTATGTTTCCTTGTTGATGAAAATCAGCTGATTCTTGATAAATTTCCTTTTACTGAGCATTATTTTTAGAAAGTGACTTTACTTTCAATCTGTTCATTTGTTTTTTTTTTCCTATCTTTCAATTATATATTGTATAAGAAGCCGGTAATCTTAAGTAAAGAAAAACTCCAATGGAACTTTCCCCAAAATAAACTCTAATAGTCTGCTAATGAAAAAAAGAGTCATAATTTGGAACCAACTAATTTATGTTACAACAAAGTAAGAAACTAGAACATCTGATGTGAAATGCAAATATTGAAGCACTTTAAATTTACCAAGTCTTGTTTTAGAAACCTAAGGTTTTGTATTAAAAAAGAATAAGAATGTTGAAATCCCATATCTACAAACATTAAAATTTATAATACCAGTATCATCAATCTTGACTAACTAAATCAGTGGCATAATGTCATAGTCTATTTTAGCTTTCTGAGTATACAAATTTAATACAATTTATTTCCTAGTACAGGTTTTTATACAATTATGACCATCGTTGTATTTCTTTTTATAGTATTTTACTAGTATTTTCAGGAAATGCCTTGAAATTAATAGAAATGGCATTCAGAATAAATGCAATATGCTCTTTTGCGCAGTCTCTGGAAATAATTCCACACAAACATTTTGTACATGCAGCTTAGAGAGGCTTTGATTCTATTTAAGGTGGAGACAAAATTGAGAATTCTCTGTTCTACACGGTATATTCTGCTAAAAGTCCCATATAAAATCATTGCTAAAATTAACATGTTAGCTTGTATGTTTCACATTTTCTTTGTGACATAGGAAAGATTGATACTGTGATTCTTCAGTTTTTTAGGCAGCAGAATAAAATGCAGAAAGACTGATAGTCCACTATGCAAACATGCTTCAGGAGATGTGGATAGGAATCCACATTTGGACTGTATATAAACTGGAATATCTTCCACTTAGTTGAAATTATTAACCACTGAATACATCTGAATCATGATTTTTCACAGCCTAAACAATACTCAGTTTTTTTTTGGACCAACCGTTCTCTCTGACTTTTCTATATTAGAATATGTATGTCCTCACATTTATATTAGATGTTCCTTTTAAGTATCCCTCTTCCTCATTTGTTTATTACTCTGTTAGATGGATGAATCGTCTGGGCCTCGCAGCAATTGGTTACACACCTGATGACAAGGATATTCATCCAGATGAAGGTAATGCTTCTGACAGTATAATTAGGAGAGGAGAGCAAGAGTATACACATCTATTCATTATTTGAACAAGGCTGGATGTATCGTAATTGACTTTATTAACATATGTGCCGTGTCTTTTAAAACATCAGTTTCATAAGAATGCGTATCCTTTAAGAACTATATTTAATAGTGCCATCAGCAGAGATAATAAAATCTAGAATAATAACTTGAAGAAACATTTAACACAAATGATAAACAGAATGTTAGGTTAAGACTGAGGTATGATCTCCCAAATCAGAGCCATCAGATTTGCTCATCGCCTTAGAGTAATTCAAGATGTTACAGTCACTGAGCTCAGCATCTTCTGAGCTCAGGTGACAGATGTTTTCTCCACTGTCCGTGGTAGAACCTGTTATCTGATGACAGTTGAACTAAATATTTAGCCCAGTTCTACTTTGGCATTTGCAAGAAAATTTTCCTTTGAAAGTCTTTGGCCAGAACTGGTTTTTATGTATAGTGGGAATTAGATGCCTAACCTGCTTTCTGTAACGCTTATCATAAAATATTTGAAAGCTCTTCTATGTATCTGTGCGTCTTTAGGTACCAGACATTTTCAGAAGTCTGTTCCTTAGTGACTGTCACCTAGGTGACTGTGAAATGGTTACCTTTGCATGCTAATGATATTTTGAAAATGGTGCATAGGCTTTCTTGTGAGTAAACCCACTGGTGAAACCTGGAATTCTTCGTTAGCAGATTACTGGAGTGAAAGCGACCAGGATGATGTTGATGGCTCTCTAACGCTGAAGCAGGAAGGCTCTTCAACACTGTGTGACATCTACCATCGAACACCCTCAGTGAGTCATAAATACTACATTTGATACTAGGTCACCAAAAAATTTGTGTGTGCCTTGATTTGCATTTTTCTTGTTTGGGAATATTAAAGGCAGAACAGAGACGGAGTTCACTTTAAGAATGAAGTACTGCTGTTTCTCACAAAGTAAGAACTGAATGTTTCCAAAATAAGCCATTATAAAGACAGGGGAGGCAAATGCCTCCTTGCACAGCTATCTCACCAGAGTGTAACTATTACAATTTTTTGTAGGATATGGAAAACTACATCCAGTACAGAGAGAGAATTCAAATGTTGACTTCACTGCAGAGTATGAAAAGAAAGTGGTGAATGGGATAGTTTGTATTAACTGAGACTAGTTTGTATTAACTGAGGCTGTATTTCAAGTATGAATATTGGATACTGGAAATTAAGATCAGATCACATTCACACAATAATCATGTTTTAGTATGAACTTTTTTTTTTTTTTAAGAACATCTCTTCAGAGGTAAGTTTTTTTTTACAAAATGAAGCTTTGTATAAAATAACATTGTAGTTATAGTATTTTCTATAACAGTGTCATAAGATGTTAAGTAGATGATAAAAATACTTCTGGTATATTGTGTATGGACAAGCTTTGATAACTGGGAGAAAAAACCCACTATTTTGTATATGAACAGGCTCTAGTAACAGATAAGAACATTTCTAATATACAGAACATAGACTGTGATAATTAATCTATGTTTCTAAGCACAGATAGGACTGTTCTCTATTTTTCTTTCAGATTTTTCTTCAGCATGAATGACATGATCCTCACACAGCCAGAACCAAAGAAAGAGTGACTGAGACAACAGCATCACATGGGTGAAGTTCAGACTGATTTTCACCCATGTGATGCTGTTTTATCAACTGGGATACAGGTTAAGACCCTCCCTTTCTGTTTTTTCACTTTTTTTGCCTTTCTCTTTGTTTTTGAGTTAAAATGATACACGGACCCAGCAGAATTTAATTAAAATGATTTGATAAGTTCAGCAGTCCCGCAAAAATCAAAAATCTTCCTGGATGCTGAAGTATTTCTTTTCTGTTCAGCTGAAATATTTGTCCTCTTAAAAAGAAAGGAAAACCATTTATGGTTTCTTTTGGGGCTTTCATGTGTTCACAACACACTGCTGGACTGAGTTTAAGCTGCATAGGTCTTAGAAAACCTGTACCAGTGTTCCCAGCACTGTTTCCAGCAGGAGTTGCTCATGGGCAGAGAATGTGCAAAACAATAGGGAGTGGTTGAAATATAGCACTTAGACAGAAGATCGCACTGGTAGTTATGTTTTGTTTAAGAGAGGTTTATATTATGACATATCAAAACACACATATCAGTCCATTTTATCAGTATGTATCATATAGTGTTCTACACAAACAATGATTTTATTGGGTGTGTTCAAAATAATGTCTTATAGTCGGATGCTTTTGTTTCTTTTCAGGTGAATTCTTCAAGTCCATTCCCTGAACCCAAACATGGTCGGCACTTTTCAAGTGAATCAACTTATTCTCATTCTTCTGCTGAGGATTCTCGACAAGATGCAGCAGGGAGCACACACTCATCAGGATGCAGACCTCCCTACCGAGAAAGACGTTCATGGCAGGATCTGATAGAGACCCCATTAACCAGTTCAGGGCTCCATTTTCTTCAGACTGTTCCTCCTGATACAGAATACATGAGTGGCCGGCCTGGAATGTCACCAGAGAAACGAAGACAAGCAACATTACCAGTTCAAAGACGTCATAATCATGAACGGGATGGGCCTTTCCCTTTGGCGGAATGTCAAAGAGGACATAGTTCTCATAGGCCACAGAAGCAACGTAGTCAAAGCCTTCCACGAAATAGAGATGTCCGGGTTAAGGGGTGTATAAAGTCCGTGGAAGTAACAGAAGAAAAGACAGAAGAGAAAGTTCTTATTAGAAGGCATAATAGTTTCTGTACAGAAGGTAAGCTTTTGGAGAGACTGTGACCCCCTTTACTGCCATAGAAAGCTGTAGTAATATTACCATTATTCTCAGCAGGGCTTTTGTGATTGAACTGTTATATTTTGGCAGGTGCATCAGTCACTATACTGGAATTTGTATTTAAAATGCCTGGATGTAATGCTAAAAGTACAACTTGGCTGCTGATCAGACTGTTCTTGTTTTATCAAATTGAAAATTGGAAGACTCTGTTAGATGGTTATTCTATATACTAATTTGCAGTATTCCTTGATATTTTTAGAGACGTTGTCTTATTCTGTCTGAATTGTTGGATTTGTTTGGGGGTTATTTATTTATTTATTTATTTATTTTCTTTCAGAAAACAAAAATGAGATTGGAGAGAATACAGATGGTTTGCAAGAGCTATACAAGTCTCTGGAGCAAGCTAGCTTATCAGCTTTTGGAGAGCAGCGTCCTTCCACCAAGCAGGAGTTCCGCAAGTCTTTTGTAAAGAGGTGTAATGATCCGGTTATCAACGAAAAGCTTCATCACATCAGAGTTCTCAAGAGCACTTTAAAAGTAAGGTTTTATTATTAGTTTTGTATATGAACGATGTGAACTTACAAAAGTATAATTTCTTAATGGTTTCCAGAGATGGGACTTTCTTTGTAGCTAAGAATTAAGTTCCAAAGAAAGTAACAATACTGAAAAGCAAATATGTTCTGGCTAAAAAACAAAAAAGAAATTTAACAGTATTTGCGGCTCTTTTTGGGAGTGTTGCTGAAAGTGCTGAGGACTGAACTGTCAAACAGCTTAAGCTGTAATAGTTCCCAAATGTAGGTAAAAGATTTAAGTGTCAGTAGTAGTTTCCCTAACACTTTGTGTTAAAATGAAAGAAGGCATAAAATGCCTAAGTACAAAATGTGGCATAAATTTGACTTTGACATGTGCTGTGTCTTTCTGGAATTTGATAGGCGAAGGAAGGGGACCTCACAGTTATCAACAGCCTTCTGGATGATCCCAACTTAACGTCAAAGAAGTTTAAAGATTGGAAACTAAAGAACTATGAGTTTTTCCTGGACATTTGTGAGTACAGTGCTGCTCTGAAATCACAAAATGGAGCCTCTGAACTTGCAACCTCAGCACCAATGCTGACACATACACATTCATTCATTGAAACTCACGTGTGACAGGACTAGTATCATGAATAATTGCTGGGTGCCATGAAAAATCCAATAAGACAAACACTGTAATATTTATAAATTATGTACTCAGCAGTATTGTAAATAGGTTGGATAAGAGAATAGCACCACAGGATGCCTACTACATTGCATGATAAGACAATAATATTCTTTCTGAATTTTTTGTTTGCTATGATCGACCGATGTTCGTATCAAGCTCTGCATTAGAAAGAAGCAGTGCAGAAGTGTAACTGAAAATTAATTCCAGTATATTTAAAGTACTGTACTAAAGCTAAGCTTAGAGTATGAGCTCCTACAATCATTTTATATATTTAGATATATATATATATATAAACATATCTATGTATATAAAATGTAACATGGTAGTTGAAATTTACTTTTAAAATGCCCTAAAATTCACATTTTCACACATCTTTCTTGAGAAAAATATAAAATGAAAACATAAATGCATTGGCCACTCTTAGAGATGAACATTTATTTTTGCAACATTTCCAGATAGTGACCATCTTTGCAAATAAAGGACAGAGTTATCAAAATGTAAACTCGATCCCTATAGTGTGCCTTAAAATGTACACTGTACATCTAGCAAACAGATCCCAATCTGGCCCTATGGGCATACTGTACATGCCATTTAGATACTGTGTTTGTAAAATAATGTGCCTGCCTTTAACATGAATGACTATAAGCAAGCAGGTGTGGCACAGAAGAAAAGATATGAGCAGAACAATGTTGGTTGTTCGCTAATGCTGCAACTTAAACTGATTTTAATATCATCTGAAGTATTTCATGGTGAAAAAAAAAAACATCTGCGCTGAATATGGTAGCTACTGCAGGTTTTCATAGTTTCTTCACTGTGAATTCAAGTGACACAAGCCTGTGAGTCACAAAATTCAAAAAAGTTCTCATTCTTCAAAGCTGAGAATTAAGTAAAAGAAAAAAAATCCTGAACTTAGCAAATAAATTCTGTAATAGACTGACATCTAGAGCTGAGTAAATTATTCAGAATTATATAATGCATGGCAATAATTTTTGACTGTAGGTAGCCCATTAGCAAGTGGGTGGAAGTTATTCAATACAGTATTTGAAAACCAATCTGTACTGATTGGCTTTGAGAAGACACACAAGTCAGGTAGTGTATTTCTCTTCCTTGCCTGGATGAGAATGATTTCTAAGAATCAGATTTTGGAGTACATACTTGTATTCCTGAAAAAAATCAGTCATTCTGAATATTCCTGAACATAAATTTCAAACACATATTTGTAATTTCCCCTGAGCACATATGCTTGCTAGAATATTTCTAGAAAGCAGAACAAAGGGGATGTGGATACAGTTGAAGTCATTTCACTTACAAATTAACACAAGTATTCACTGAAACATTTTCACAACATTAATCTTACTGTCTTTCATATGTCAAGAATTGTAAAATTTATACAATTCAATATAATGTGGGAAAAAATTATGTCTCAAAGAGGTACTAGTATCCAGGAAGAGATTTAATTATTCACAAAGCCAGAATTAGGTGAACATATCCTGTTTCCTTAGTACAGTCTGCACAAAGCAGCTGAAGAAACACAACTCAGATTTGGTTTGTATTCTCATTTGCACTGGCATTTATTTGAACCCCAATGGATGCAGTGATTAAACAACCAATAATCTGAAATAATTCCAAGATATTATTAATAGGAAAGTATTACTGGCAGTTGTTTTGAGTTCTTTGCATCTCACTAGCACCTGAGTCATAGCATTGTTGCAACAAATTCATAATAACATTTGCATAGAACATGAAAGATGAAGGCATATTTGGCCTGCTACAGCAGTATTGAAATGAAGAGCAAAACTCCAGTGACTTCAGAGGAGCAGGATCCTGTTGTACATGGTTTGCTTGAAATTAAGCATGCACTTAAGCCTCTGTTTAAGTACCTGAAGTGATAAAATACAGGAAATAGAGAACAATAGTTTGCCATTGCAGGTTTCATCAAAATCAGAGTTGCATTATTCATGCAAAAAGTAAAAACTCAATCTAATTGTATTTACTCTCTCAACATTTTAGTGTGCAACTGAACAGCAGAAGCATTAACAGAGAACTCTTTCGTTCCAGCTGTTGTTCCTATCAGATCTCTAAAAATTATATAATTTCACTATTTTAATACTATCCTTCATATAATGTGGGAAAAATACTATGTAGTAAAGCAAGCAATAGGGTAAATTATATAAGCTGTTTAGAAACTAATTCATACTGTAAGTGCAAGCAGTGATAATGGTCACAGAATCAGTTAAATGGGTTGAATTTTTCATATTCATAAAGAAATTTAAACATGCATTTTGTTTCAAATCCATAACATGGTCTATGCTTTCATAATAAACAGATTTTAAAATAGCTTTCAAAAGCCTTTGTATCGTAACTCAAAGACAGAAATGACAACTGACCACAGAATATATTCAGTGAAGTCATTAGTAAACAATTAATCAAATTGTTTCTCTTCTGTAACAGTAGGTAGAGATACAGCTTAAAATAACAGAGAAAAAAACATAGTTAGGAACATGCCTTTCTCAAAAATAATACAAATAGTAAAACAGTTAATAAAACAGTAAAAAAGAGTGAATCTCAATTTTCATTTCTCATTGTTCACTAAAATTAAAAGATATTTTTGAAATATTGAGTAGATGAGATAACACAAAAATCCTTCCTCAAGTTGAAAGATCATAATGGCTTTTGGTCAGATTTTCTTTAAAATCTTTCAGTGTCATTCTGAAATTCTGAGAATCATGAGTCTTTATTCTGTTCTTGATGAATAGTTCTCATCAAATATGGTAAGATTTATTATGAATATTCAAGATAAATTATTTAAGATAGTCATAAGGTGAATTGAGATACCCTAGCGAAATTTTCTATAATGGAGTTAAGATTAACTAGGATAGAAGTTTGAAGGATTTGTCTAACATTGCTTAGATCTTAGAGCAAGCAAAATCATATTTTTAAAGTAAGCAGCACAAAGATTTTGTTTCACAAATGTGAGTCAGCATATTGAAAACAAAGTCATTTCACAAGAATTTTGACATACTTCTTGCATACATACTCAACTCTATATTATAGCCCTTTCATCCCCACCTGAGTTTCTTCTTGCTGTAGCTGGATACTAATAATAATGAAACTATACTATAGAAACTAATATGCAAAGTCAGAGTAGCACATATTGTTTGGAGTTCTGTGATCTTTGAAATAACTGGAATGCCAAGTCTGATACAGATACTGTATTTAAAATTTGTGCAACAGATCCTGCTTACATACTAAAAAAAAAAAAATCAAATTCTCCTGGACCAAAAGGTGCTCTGATACACTGTACAGTGCAGCTGAAATTATTCTGGTGGTTGTGGTCACACATTTTTAGGTGAGAAAAGAATTTTGTTTGCTGTTGAGTTCATCAAAGGAAATGAACAGCACTAACACAATACATTATTAGTGTGATAGATTACCTGCCTGAACGCTTAGATAAAAGATGGTTCTTAATAATATGCAATTATACAGAGAGAGTGTTTGGATGTGTTTTATTTATTCAGATCTTATGAAGGTTACCTAACTTAGTGTCTTTATTCAGAATTCCTGCTAGGTAGATTTTTAACTGCAGAAAAATCAATCATCGATCACTCAATCAGTAGACTTCCCCTGTGACTCCACAAACATAGTCTTTTTGTTGCTGGCTTTTTTTATATATTTAATATAACTGATTTCATGCTTCCCCTAAACTACTGATTCCCCTCCCTTTTTTAATCCTTCTGTGTTCATTGAATTCAGTTCTTTGATCTTTGAGAACTGTCTTAGTAGCTATCTTAGCACTTCCTGAGAGATCTTAGATTTTTTCGTTTTCATATGTCTTAAATAACAATATTTCTGAACTTAGTCTAATTTATAGGAACAAGAAATAATCAAAGGGAGAAGAAGTTCTTACCAGTTTGTACGTCTAAATTCTATAATACCAATAAGGTAGTAAAAATATTGGGTCCATACCCTGCAACAGCACATGTAGGGTTACATTTGCCCTCGCAGTAATTAGAGTAGGTTGTTTCACTTCATTGGCAAAAACAGTGCTACTGTTTTGTCAACTTCTGATACAGTCCTACTTTCTCAAACAGATCATGAGCACTTCTTGAACTGCATTATGCTTTAACACTGTAAGGAAAGACTGATCATTTGCTCTCAGAAGATCTTTGGAAGATGAGATGTGATCTCTTTTCCAAGCAGGGAATTCTGAATATGATCAGTTCAGATCTGGACTACTGTCATTTAAGCTAGAAATGTGGTGCAGATATGAAAGTGAAATTTCACAAATACCAAAGTGTTACATGGAATTGATAGCTATACATGGCAAATTAGCTTTATTCTTACTGTCCTCAGCAATTACAGCTTTTCAGGCCAAAATAAAGGTTCTTTGATTCAAAGTTCTGTGAGTGATGATAAAGGTAGCTTTGAAGAGGTTACTTTACAGAGGCTCTGGGAATTGTTCAGTCTCACTAAAATTTGTAGAGTTTTACTGTTGACTTTTAGAAGATTTCACTTGGACTGTTAATAGGATAGACACCAAACTTTTGACAGAAAAATGAAGACTTTGGTATAAATTGCTTAACTTAAATCTGAGGAGAATAAAGAAAATTCTTATATCTCTTCTCTCTCTTAAGTAATATAAATCAGACTTAAGCCCACACATACGCTATTGCTCATATTCTTCATCACGTAGTCTCACCTGTCTTCCAAAGTAATAAAAACATTCTTCTCCACTAAAACCTGGTGGTACTTATGACCAACATGATATATCTGGGGGCTCTTCTCATCCTGGTAAATCTTGGCTGCTGGCCCCTTGAGGTTGCACAGCTCTGCCAGACTGAGCTATTTTCTGATACTGCTGCGGTGGTTTGGATAAACTCTTCATGTGGTTAGGCCAAGAGTTTTAGAAGTAGGTCATTTAAAACAGCCTTTGGTCTTGACAGGACACTGGACTAAGGCAGGATGCAGCACAACTGATCAACAAAACTTAAGCCCCAGGCATTGATCTACTATGCCAATCATCTTCCCTCAACTATACTATGAATGATGTCTAACACACAGTTTTAATTACAGTCTAAACACCAATCTACTAGCATAAGCAAATCTTATCTCTCCATAGAGACTTGGGCTAGCATTTGTGGACCTAGTCCTGGAAAAATTCCTCAAGAAGCATAGCTCCTTTTGTATAATTGGGCCTCTGCCCTGAAAATACTGTTTATAGTACACCCAAGTTCCAGTAGTATAATGTTAGAGAAATATGTGGTAAGTTTGGCTCATAAGGGATAATTTATTTTGGCTTAGTTTTCAAAATAGGGAAATTGGGCATTTCTAGGGAAGACCAGAGTGGCACAGGTCATAGTAATGCCTTTGTGTTTTGAAGTGTAGGTTTGTAGCAAACTTTCCACATACCACATGCCTTAGACCACTGAGCTTATAATCTCCTTAGAGAAAAGCTCTGTTCCGTATTGCCAAATGATGTTTATTTACCTGTAGTACAAAAAAACGGATAATAACAGGAAAGATTTAAAGAGCAATATTAGCTAATTCATTTATATTAAGTAACATAAAGTTCTTTTCCTTCTAGAATATTTTCCTCATTAAAGCTAAGGTTCAGAGTAGCATTTTCAGGCAAGCTAGGTTCCCCCTCTGCTTTATTCCCAGATGAATTTACACTGTGTGACTGAGGCTCTCAATGGGTTTTAACTTGATATGTATCTAAAAATCAAACCTGAGCCATACTATCAGATGATAAATGAAAAATACATTGTTACTTAAAATCAAGTCTTATTTTGTCAGTTGATTTTAAAAAAACTATTTCCTTAAACCCCATAATACATAAACATAGTACTTTAATTCTGATCAGTTCCATTCACTAATGTGCAGGCAACCGATTCTCTATTCTTGATATAACTAATAGATGAAGAAGCATTTTTTAACGAAGCTTACTTTCTACATGTTACAGTTTATACCATACTTCTATATTTAGAAGAAGGATTAAAATAAATATTAAGATTTTATCAGTTTTTAAGATAGCTGATATACTACTGTGACCTAGACTTAATAAAAGTATAAAAAACTTTAAAAAGCTACTGCCTGACATTATCTTCAGGAAAAAAAAAATGTATTCATGCCTAATGCAGGCCAATCTTGAGGAGACAAAGGTAACTTGTTTGCTTTTATTCAGATACATACAAGCACTAGATGTGACAAATAGGGGCTGTGCTGAATGCATTAATGCCACTGTATGAGCAGTATTTGAAAGAAAGCAATGTTGTATAAATGATGAAATATGTGGACAATTATATCATTTGACCAGAAATGCCCACTAGCTTCTGTCCTCACATTTCTAGAATATTACTCATTCTCAGGCATTGCTGAGGGTGTCAATAAGGATCTTTTTACTAACTGTAAATGCATATGTCTGAATGCTGCAGATTAAATAAGGTTACCACATTATACATACTAGCTCTAACAACCACAAAACAAGTATGTCTTAATCAACAAATCTTGTTCACTGGCCAAAATAACAGTGAGACCCTGTTACCAGTTAAGACTTCTGTTTTACTGAGAAACAAGGATTTCAACTTAAGAATCTAAAAAGCAGGTTAGGATACAAGAGAAGTGCACTAGTATTAATAAACTTTTTACATTTGACACATACTGTATTACAAAGAAAATATCCTTGTAAGACCATTAATTGCTGGGCCATAGGTGACTTCTGTCTAGTTTACTAAAGTAGCTAATAAAACTTGTATAGAGAGCCTTTTTTAGATAATGCTTACATGTATGAAAATGTATGACACCCTTGTACTATGGCTTGCACTTTACTTGCATTAAACTGTGAAGTAGGCTGTAGTAATGTCTTTGTATATTCAGGGGTTGAAATACCAAAGCACTGGAGTGTCATACTGCTGGAGTTCAACCTGTACTGTTAATTAAATCTGAACGTGCTCACAATGTGTATTTTGAAAACCCCACTAACTTAAAATCTTTAGCAAATAATGCTATGGGGTCTCCATGGTCTTTGTTTCTTTGTAAATATAAACATTCTTACTATTTCTGTAGCAATAGGAGGATATAAACCAAACTTTCACTAGGACTGTTTTCAATAATAAAAAAATCTATAGCGCCTTGTATAAAAATCATGGAGACTCCATGACTCGTGGGCATTTTTTGTTTACAAGCAGTATGTATATATGTATTAGAGGCAGAACTGTTATTTATCACAGAGTTTTGTTGTGGTTGATTCTTTCTAAAATATGTTTTCTGTCATTAAGAAAAATAAATATTTTAGTAAGAGCCATCTTGAAAAGAAGTTTGAAGTCTCAAAGCTTCAAATATTAGTAAATCTTCCATGTTTCAGCCTTGTTTATCTAATCAGCTGTGAGATGAACTGAGAGGTAATAGTAAACTATCTGTCTATGCCAGGGAAAATGTCTGAGTTATATCATAGTTCATGAATATTCTGAAACTTTATATAATTACCATCTTTCTTTAAGCCCTTTCATGAGCAGGTACTACACAGATACTGTAGTAAAGTCCCTCAGCTCATTTATGCTACAGAGATAGAAAATTAACTGCTGTAGATTAATACAGGTAAAACTAGGTTTCAACCCCTGGATAATACAGTATTTCTTCAGTTTCATGACAGTATTTTTAATTTTATACTTGTCTATGTTGAGAGATGATCCAATAGTTTATATAGGCAGTGAATGTTAGGTTTCTTTTTTCCTCTTTTCAGATGAGTTCTGTGTGAATTACTGTAACTGGCTGCATTTTTTCTATCACAGATTAACTTGTTAACTTTTTGTGTGTCTACAATGAAAATTTATGAATGGAAAACTTCACTGTGTGTTGCTCACTGGGCATATACCTCATGGTACATTGCACAGACGTGTAAGTTGTAAGTTGCACTGCAACATTAAAAAAGGAACATATTGCTCTTTTTTCAAAGATATTAACTTATTTAAAAGATAGTCTGTACATTATTAAAAAGAACATTTATTCTTCCTAAATTCAAACAAAGCTTTTGTTTTGGGGAAAAAGTTGTAAACTTCAGTTGTAAATTTGGACTTCAATAAACTGAATTATCTGCACTTAAATTTTGTGCTTGTGTCTTTTTTTGTGGTTGTGTTCTCTAATAACTATAATTAAGATTAATAAAATTCAAGCTTCAGTCCTGGAATTGAAATAGGCATATGTAAAGCTATAACCACCTGATGCAACCAATGCTCTGAATAGTATTGACTGTATCTTCCTTTTTTTTTTTTTTTAACATGAATAACCCTTCAGATAATTCTTCTAGTCATTTTCTTGGTCAATGTAAATACAGTTTACATGAGTTTTTCTCTCCCTTTCATGTTTTAAAATGTGGATATTTAGGACTTGTGATCTTAAATTCTGGCACTGATGTTAGGGAGAGAACATCATCTATAAGTAAGAAGAAAATGTACGACTGAGACGTCAATTCATTACATCAAAGACCACTACAAGAATCTTTGTGTCTCTAAAGGCAATATTAAGAGGTCATACTACCTAGGACCCTATAAACTGTACTTTTAAATGGCATGCACTTAGTAAGTGCGTAATTAGATAAAGATAACTGAGCAGTGATTTAGAAGGTATCAGAACAGAGCTGCTGTTTTACATTGTTCCTCAAGAATTGTATTTATTTAGTGAAATTCATTCTTAGTGTTTGGATGTTGATTTTATTCCTGTTAAGACACCTTGAATGTTGAGGTAAGAAGAGAATTTGCTGCTTGAAGGAATTTAAGTAAATACATTTTGTAGTGTTTATAAGAAGTCCAGTAAAGGTTCCCAAGTGGCTCCTGAGAAATCCCATGTCATGTGTGGCTATGATGACCATGAAATTTAGGTCATGCTTCTTTGGACTGACATGGGCTTATTAACAGGACAATTACTTGTAACTAACACTTCTGTTTAGTGAGTGCAGAAGCCTTTTGCTTTGTTTTTCAGAGGTGAATGGGGACACAGTGTTGGAGCTAGTGTTTCCTTCTGGGCCTAACAGTCGCAAGAAAGCTTGAAAATGTTAAATTGGCTGGAAAAGGTAAAGTGATCTATAAACCTTCTCTAAGGAAAAAGAGCCCACCACCTTCAGCAGGTTCTGGGGTGATGAACGCGACGCTTCCTGAGCTGCTGCCCCACGGCCTCAGCACCGCTGTCACGGCCGCCAGCCTGCCGTTAAACCGCCGCCGGGGGGCGGGGCGGCCTCGCGCCCCCCGCCGCGGCGCGTTCCCGCTTCCGGGCCCGCTTGGGTGAAGGTGCCCGGGCGGCAC